>NC_137193.1:26520113-26772613 GCF_960531495.2 Zeus faber
AAATCTGTTTCATATAAGGTGTCACTGGCCTGCCAGACTGCAGGGGCTGCTTTTTTTTATTTTTTATTAAACTCTTGTCTAACGGGCCGGGAAGGGATTTGATGCTACATGTGCTCCTCTCTCTCCCTCTCTCTCTCTCTCTCTCAGAAAGTCGTGTTATGTTGTGGTTTGTTCTGAATTGCCCAGCATCACGTCAAAATAGGGGGGAAAGTTAAGAAGTTGGAGTGATTTTTAAGAGGGCCTACGCAACCACATTACCAGAGGTGTGCATTTTTGGGTTCTCATGCATAATGCCACGGTGCATGAGATTCACCATGTGTGTGTGTGTGTGTGTGTGTGTGTGTGTGTGTGTGTGTGTGTGTGTGTGTGTGTGTGTGTGTGTGTGTGTGTGTGTGTGTGTGTGTGTGTGTGTGTGTGTGTGTGCGTGTCTTCAGCCACATGGGATTGCGTGAGAATTATTTTTAACAACGTCTGCGGAGGCTTTTCAACGAAAACATCGATTAACAGATCGTGTTCTGTCTATGTTTGTGTCAGAGTTTTTTGGGTCGGTGGGCACCCAGACCACTGCCAGATAAATCACCCCACAGACCACAGACCCCTCAGACCAGTTGTCTTGCCAGCCAGCCAACCATTCAGCCAAATGGCTAAACAGTGCCCTCCTCCCTCTCTCTGTCACTCTCTCTTTCGCTCTCTCTCTCTCTACTCCGACATGCCCCAGCTCTCCCTCTATCTTCCTCTGACGCCCACTTCCTTCTTCATTATGTTATCAAATTTTTCTTTGGATTGGGCTTCACGATCCAGCCTTTGGCTTCTTGCAGTCTGAGTCTCTCTCTCTCACTCTCTCGCTCTCTCTCTCTCTCTCTATCTCTCTCTCTCGCTCCCTCTCTCTCACCATCTCTTTCTTTTTCTCTCTCTCTTTTTCTGCTGGCCACCAACTGAAATTTCATAAAAACGCAGATACACAAAAAGGCACCGATAAAGATCATCCAAATCCACATGCACTCACACACACGCATGCATGCACGCACGCACACACACACACACACACACACACACACACACACACACACACACACACACACAGACACACACACAGATGCAATTCCAGACTTGCGCTCCCAGACGTGAGTAATCACAAAAACTTTGCTCATGCTTTCAGAAAACTCTGCTTAATTGGCCATAAAACAAGAATTTGAATTTGACCACCAAACTCCACACACACAACAGCGGCGAGCGGCAAAACAAACGGACGCACATGGTGGCAATCAGACAGAACCATTTTTTTTTTGTGTGTGCTTACAAGTCTAGGTCTAATTTTAAAATCCTATTTGACTCCCCTCTCCCTCTACAAAGTGGGCCTCATTCATCATTTTCTTCATTTTTTGCTTTTGATTTCTTGCTTTTGTTCTTGAGAAAGGAGCCTCAGCCGCAAAAGAGTCTTTGGTCCTTATAGGTCATCGTTGATCACTTTGAACAAGCTTTGTTACTCCGTTTACTATGCCCGCAAGTGTTGCTCACTGAAACATTGAGTTCATTTTTCATGAGGAATACAAGATTCTAAGTAGAATAGTAGTAGAAGTCCCAACACACACATCGTGATCGTACCACAGAAAAACATTCATTCGAGAAAAAGACACGAATGCCAAATGGTTTGTAAGTACACTTCATGATAAGGATCTAATGCACTTCACATGAGTGAGGCCCATTATTCCTAGTATGTAGTTTGATTTCCTATCGAAAATAAATCTTCACTTTCAAACCCCCAAATTCCAGCTAATATTCATCTAATTGTGCGGTCTGTCCCTAACTGTTTCCGGCTGCCTTCACTGTCTGGATATAAACAGCTGAGTGGGGAGTTAGTGACACAATCATGCCTGGGGATCTACAGTAAATATCTTTTTTCCAGCCAGACAATGCCTCCATCCTTTAGACGGTAGAATGGTAGAAGAAAGGTAGAAGAGAGGAAACAGTTTCAGTTTCTGTGTTTCTGACTCGGAGGGAAGGCTTAAGGGAGTTAGTGTGGGTGTTCCTTCACCCAGCAACATTATTGACGTCCCTTATCTAAACCAAAACAGGTCAATGTATCAAAGATAGAAGACGTTTTCTCGCTGAAATACAAAGTCGTAATGTTACAAATGAGTACTCTTATGATTGAGAATGTCAATACTTTTTTTAGTTGAGGACTTTTTCAGGAGTACTGTGTATTTGGAAGTCGGCTTCAGTAATTACCACTGCAAAGGTACACACACATCCCTAGTGGTTTCCCTCTTGCACCTGACCAGGGTTAGCTAAATATTTGTCTGTGGTGACGTGAGGTAGAACTGATGACTTCCCCTTCCCCGTTCCCCCCTTTCTCTCTGACAGCAATCTTCTGGAGGTCAAAGGCTGGCAACAACAAACATGCTCCAGCCCGCCAGACCACAGGGGATGGCAGGACCTGTTCAAGTCTTACCTGATTTCTGTGTTTCTAATGTATTTTATTTTGCTTTCCTTCTTCCAGTTCTTTGTGCGTGACTCGTTGAGCCTGGGCGGCTGGTGACCATGCTGCTGACTGCTGTCTGTGTGCTACTGACGCTGGGGGGCCATGCTTTGGCTGGCGGCTACCCCCAAATGCCCCAGATGAAGTACATGCAGCCCATGATGAAAGGGCCATTTGGACCCCCCTTCCGAGAGGGCAAGGGACATTACATTGGTGAGAAATCCATGTGTATGTGAATGATTGAGACTACCGTTGCACATTGCATTAGCATTGCATTGCTTAACTATACAAGACTAAATAATAGTTATAATAAACAGTATCACTTATCCAAGAATAATAAACTGTACAGTACCTTTCTCGTCAAGACCAGTCAACTTGAGTGATCAGATCAGAGCTAGCAAGAGCAGTTTTTGGCATTTTGGTGTTGAAGTTATTCATTACGCATCGACAAGATAGACGTTTAATACTTCGTCGACAGTGTGTGCCCCTCCCCCCGTCCGTGTTTACTGGCCACTGTGTTCATTTTTTTAGATTTTGATGAACTCTCTAATCCATTGTTGATTTGCACTCACAGGGTAGTATTCCTACATTCTTGCATCTTCCAGTCCATTATGTGGTCCCCTTGATCCGAAAATCAAGAAAGCGGCTTTAGTTGCTGGTTGTCTTAATCAACGAATGCTCCAACCCTTTCCTTTTGATGTTTTTTTTTGGGGGGCTATCAAAGGGTCTCCTAGTCTCCCCTCTATGAGCCTTGTTGCAGTATAAGCATGTAATCAAGGGTTCAATCCTTTGGAATCGACCAATAGCCGGCCCACAAGCCCAGCCCAGAATGAAGTGACTGAGGTGGCAGGTAAAGACGGCGAGGGGGCAAATCTTTTCATAGATATGGGGCCAGGGGTTAAGCTGCCATGCGTACAAGAACCACAGGGTTTTTTTTGTTTCGTTAAATAAGGAATTCAATACAGTACATCTAAAGCAAAAACACACACTGCTTTGTGTGAAGAAGAAATCGCTCTGATCGCACTGCGGAGCTGAGGAGCTGACGCCACTGATATGCCGCCATATCCTCCTTGCAGGCAACGATATTGCTTGCGTGATCAGGGATATTCTGTGCGCCAGTGCTGTGAAAGCGCTCTCAAAAATATGCGTGCGTGGCTGTTTGAGTTGCGTGCGCGGCTCCTTTACATCCACGTTGATCTCATTCCCAGATTTTGCCACTGATATGCCATCATCGCCTCTGAAAAAATTCCCTTCTCACAGGCAGGTGGCAAATTCCCCGTAACCGGTGGTTGGAAACTTCTGTGATAGGGCTCATAAAACTTAGACTGGGGGGATCAGAAAATACATGCATGTTTAGTTGCTTCTTATGGTTGGCGTTTTTGTTTCCTGATGTATTTCCAACATGGGTATTGCAATAGGTAGGACTGGAGCAGATATCGATCAGTGTGTTGTTGTTTACTGGAATATTTTGATCTCGGAACTGTCATCGTCTCTGTGGCGTATTTATAGGTCAAGGAACAAGATGGACTGGTAGGTTTCCACAATGCTTGTTTTATCGATGGAGATGAGATGGTTCTTGAGTTTCTGTGATGTTCTCCAGAAGGTCCCCCACGCATCTGCTCCAGAAGCTCAGCCTTCACTGCTCTGGGGTTGGGAACTGCTTTAATCTCCAAATAATCCACAAACAGAAATGATGTACGATGGTTGACGTACCCCTGGCAGAACCTCTGAATTCACAAGTGCTAGGTTCTGCTGGCAAGTTGTTAAAGTTGCTCTCATATTAACGTCCATAATGAGATCTGAAAACAGTTCCAGCAGACAGGTGATTGGGATGAGGGAACCCATCAACTAATCAACTATCAACTAATGTTACGCACTGCCGGAGGTTGTTGAGACTATGACAAGAGGACGAGAATCAATATCATACATGACACATGTCATCTCGAAGTATTTCAGTTCAATCAGACAACTTGGCAATTGACAAGATCTCATAAGATACTTTAAAGGTGCTATAGTATCCATTAAAACCTCTAAAAGCCAAGTGCAGTGCAGTACATTTTCAACATAGGTGAAAATGGTCTACCAACCCCAAAACAATGACATCCAAAAAAAAAATCCAGAAAATATATTTTCATGAAGAAAATATCTTTCAACATCAAATTCTTGCAGGATGAAGTAATTTGATTTGTAGTTATTAAAATCAAGGTTGAGTTTAGGCTAAACCCAAACTCCACTGTCAGAAGCAATCAAGCATTTGTTTCTGCAAATGAAGGTAAAAGGTGAAAAGGTGAAAAAAGATCAAATATTAATGCTATCTTTATTTATTTTGCATCGTTTTTTGGCATCTGGGTTCTACCGCTCATCACTCCGGTAAGGTGTACAGCAAACACAGATATACTTAATGAGATAGAAATATGGGAATGATGAGCTTGAATCCCCAAATTGGATAGAAGAGTAAAGCCCAACAGCAGGATGCAGGGGAGGTGGAGGGAGTGCAGCACAGCAGGAAGGGCAAGAGGGATTGGCTGCTTAAATTGGCCAGCGTATGAGGGCGTGGAAGCCTGTGGTGCCCTCAAGTTGTCTGACAGAACTAACGCCACAAAATTTTGATTTTTGCAGATTACAAACAATATACAAACCAATTTGTGGCAAATCACGGGATCATTTGCCCCCTATGAATGGATTTTTTGCAATTAGGAACAGGGCACATTAAAAGGACATTACCGGACAGGAAAGACCAATCTGGTTTAAACGGGGCTCAAGATGTGACCCGATATGGAGACTTGTCACAGGTACCCATCACAGAAAGATATATTTGTACACCAGGGTTGTGGTTTATTGCTTCTCTGCAGGCAGTAAAAGGGCTTACTGAAGTGTGTGTGAGTGTGTCTCCTTGGCCTAGGGGTGCAGAAGGATCTGGCGGGTCTGTGGCGGGGGCCTAATGGAGGTCTGATTGCCCACTGTTTGCAGAGCTCCAGCAGCGAGTTGTTTCTCCTGCCATCTGGATGCTGTTACCTCCGATGTTTTTTAAGTATTCTGGGGGACAGGGGGGTGGGGGGGCTAACAGATTGATGGGAGAAAGTGTGAAGAAAATAAAAAAGCTAGAAATAAATATGAAAGAAATAATAAAAAGGAGGTATAAAATTACTCAACCAGACAACACTCCTGAGAAATGTGTACATGGTCTACCCACCCGCACGCACGCACACACACACACACACACACACACACACACACACACACACACACGCCTCCACCCGTTCCTTCCTCTTCTTCTTCAAGTGTGTTATTCCTTGTCATTGGCCTCTGTGTCGCTCCAGCGAGAACAGAGGAAAAGCGAGGGGGTGTCTCCTCCGCCAAGAAGCAACTCCCCATTTGCAAAAGAAATGAAGGCACAAGACAAAGACGACGGTCAACTGTGTGGGGGAGGAGCACACGGGGGCTCCAGGCAGCATCAGGCGTTCGGGGCTTAATCAAACCCAACAGCCAAACACTGGAATTATGGATGTTTGATCATAACCGCATGTATATAGTGTAGTAGGGGGCTCGTGCACGAATGTGCACACTGACACCATGTGGACAAAGCATAACTTTGACAAGATACACACACACACACACACACACACACACACACACACACCTACCATAAGAAAGGGTTCGAGAGTTGCAATGAACACGTTTTTGAGACTTCTCCCTAGCCTATGTGAACACAATGCAAATGCTACCCCCTACTGGTCAGAGGTCCACATTGCAGCAGTATAGTTTGCCTACAGCAAAGGTTTAACTAAATTATAAATACATTTATCAATTTGACAAATGTGTATAAACATACTTAACAAATTCACAAGTTAAATCACACATGAAGTAAATATAAATAAATCAATACAAATAGAGGTATTCATTCTATATTTAATAAGATTTCTCTGTTCAAGATTCTGTGGAGATGCATTAGATCTGTGCTTAATATTTAGGAACATAATGACATAGAGGTCAGCGTCTCTCATGTAAATCAAGGTCGGCTGTTAATTGCACTCAGGGGTGACAGAGCGCAATAATGGCACTAGGATAATCATTTAGCATTACCCAATTTGTTTCACAAATTAAAAAAAATAAATAAACATTTCAAAGGGAACAAAATAATATAAAGGAAGGAATTTTCTCTGAGGATATTTTTTGAAGAATTTACAATTGTATCATGTTTAATTCGGCACCTGCAGTCTTCTTGTTTTGCTGTAGGGAGCAGCAGTGCGCTGGGGTTAGATGCACAGTGTATTAGTAACTATTTGAAGCACTGTGCGTTTTACTCAAATCTGAGCTTGATCTTAACGTTAATGCACTTGGGTTTAGTTTTGAGAAAAACTAAGAAAAATAAGGGCTTTTGGAAAATGTCCGTGATGGTCTTAAAGAAGTCAACTGCTGCAAACATCAACACTAGTTATGAAGTTTTAAAATTATGAACTATGATGGTATCTTTGAACATTGAACAACTCATAGTTTAAACGGATTTTCTATTACTTCTTTGCAAGGTTTTCTGATCCGCTGCTAACAAATATTTTACTTTACACACAAACTAACGTTTATGTATGAATGCATTGAAATGTAGATTATGTATTTTCGATTGCAAACACTTTCTTTTACTGCTTGCAGTTGTGATTTATGAACACATGGAGATCACACTTACCACTGTCTGACAAAACATGAGGAGATCCACGCAGGCACTGTGTTGCAAGTTTGTATCATGCATATGTCTTATATTTCGGGCCAAATTTCTACCACTGCATTCTCTCTCAAATGTTTTACGATGAGATTTCAGACAAATTCACATGAGTCTACGATCTGGTGCTAGCTGTCAAACAGGAAAAGTTATATTTCCCCTGGCTGCAGTAGAATTGGGGTAAAATAACAATTGAGCATCTGTCTTATTTGGAAGAATACAGAAAACAAGACATCCAGTTTCAAATAATAAAATGATTAACATAATTAAACAGATATAATAAAATAAAAATAATGATCATACATTCGGTGTTATATGAGGATATTATGATACATTCTGAAATTTTGTTATTGTAATGTTGTGTCTTTCATTACTGTCAATGTCTTCCTGTTCTTTGTAGATATGCCGCCAATGATGGATGTAAAGGGGGAGCCAGGCCCTCAAGGAAAACCTGGACCAAGAGGGCCTCCTGGGCCACCAGGGGTTCCAGGAAAACCCGGGTTGGGAAAACCAGGTCTCAATGGTCAACCAGGCCCCCAGGGTCCCTCTGGATTTCCAGGAATTGGCAAACCTGGGCTGCCAGGCCTCCCAGGGAAGCTAGGGCCAAAGGGGATGCCAGGGCTAAATGGCGAGGTTGGTCCTCGTGGTGAACCAGGCCCCAGAGGTCTTTCAGGGCAGCCTGGTCTTCCTGGCCCTGCTGGTCTGTCTCTGAATGGGAAACCTGGAGCTTCTGGCATCAGGGGACCCCCTGGGTCACGTGGAGAACCAGGGCTGAAGGGTGGCCCTGGTGTTCCAGGTGAGCGTGGACTCAAGGGTGAGAATGGAAATGGGAAACCAGGACCTTCTGGTATTAGGGGCCCACCAGGGCTGAAGGGTGGTTCAGGGCTACCTGGCCCACCAGGTGTCGGTAAACCAGGACTGAATGGATTGCCTGGGCAGCCAGGCATAAAAGGTGATCAAGGGCTTCAAGGAAACCCAGGAGAGCCAGGAGAGGCTGGGTCTCTAGGTCTGCAGGGTCTACCAGGACCTGTTGGACTGGGAAAACCTGGCCTAGATGGTTTGCCTGGAGCACCAGGTCCACTCGGGGCAAAAGGGGAACCAGGGACTCGGGGCTCTCCTGGATTTCCTGGGGCTCCTGGGTATGGTAAGCCTGGACTGATTGGACCAAAGGGCGACAAAGGGCATAATGGGTTGCCTGGGCTTCCTGGAGACAATGGAGGGGCCGGAATGGACGGCCCAATGGGCGCACCTGGCCTTGATGGACAACCAGGATCTCCAGGACTTCAAGGTCCCATGGGGCTCCCAGGAAAACATGGTATGCCCGGATTCAAAGGAGAGTTAGGTATTCAGGGACCCCCAGGCATGCCTGGGCTCAGAGGTGACCAAGGGCCCAGTGGGCTTCCTGGAAAAGCTGGCATCCCTGGGGACAAGGGCATCCCTGGTCCTAATGGGGCAATTGGAAAACCAGGACCCAAGGGTGAGGCAGGACATGTTGGCTTACCAGGGAATCCAGGTCTTACAGGTGCTCCAGGGATCAAAGGTGAGACAGGGTTTATGGGAGCACCAGGACCCAGAGGTCAGTCAGGCATTCCTGGTCTCCAAGGGCCTTTAGGCCCAATGGGACCCCAGGGTGTCCCAGGATTGAGAGGTGATTCTGGATTGCCGGGAGCTCCAGGACTGGGTAAGGTGGGGGAGAAGGGGACTACAGGTCCCCAGGGTCCTCCAGGGAAACCAGGGATTGGTGGGCTTAATGGCAACCCTGGGCCCCCTGGTCCCCCGGGCCCCCCTGGTCCTCCAGGAAATGGTCAAACAGTTGTGGCAGGACCATCAGATTCACAGTTAGAAGGAGATGAGGTACCAGGGGACAGAAAGAAGCCTGTGTACAGTTACGGGGCACTCTCTGCTTCTGTAGCACCTGCCTTCACTGCTATCCTGACAACGCCCTTCCCTCCTTCTGGAATGCCAATAAAGTTTGACAGGACCCTGTACAATGGGCAAAATGCCTACAACTCTGCAACTGGCATGTTCACCGCCCCAATGTCTGGTGTCTTCTACTTTGCCTACCACATGCACGTAAAGGGAACCAGTCTTTGGGTGGCTCTGTACAAGAACAATGTGCCAGCCACCTACACCTATGATGAATACAAGAAAGGCTACATGGACCAGGCGTCCGGTAGTGCTGTTCTGGAGCTGAAGGAGGGAGACCAGGTGTGGGTCCAGATGCCCTCGGATCAGGCCAATGGCCTCTATTCCACAGAGTACATCCACTCCTCCTTCTCAGGATTCCTGCTTTGTCCCACATAACCATGTCTTTTCAATCAAATGCCCCTAGATTGGCACCTCAGAGCGGCCCCATATCTAAAACACACCTGAAGTCATGAAGTCAAAACATGAGAAAAGTTATCATTATTATGCCACGATCTTGATCGGCATTACCCTCAACAAGAAAAAAAAACTTTGTTAATGACAGATGGCGCGAGATAAGAGGCAGGGGAAGGATATTCATGCTGTGTTTCGTTCTGTTTTGTTGTCTTTTAAATGTCTGTTATGGTTTCTGTTTTTTGTTGTTTCTATTTTTTTTAGCATATATTATTATAATTATTGTAATTGTTAGAATTTTATTGAATTTATTTGTCCTTGTCGCCGTTCTTGTTTTGTATCTGATTCCGACGATTAAGTGCCTTACTTTGCCAAGTGTAAGTAACAGACCCTACCTTGTGACTGCACATCCTGTCCACATGCTCTGACACCGTAAGGATGACATTGCCGGACCAGCTGTAGTCCGGCTGCAGTCACTGCCGACACAAAATTCACTCATTGGTGAACAGCAACAACACACAACCAAGATAAATACCAATCCACGAGGAAAGATACAACAAATATCCATACACCCTTCCTTTTCAGTATGTTATTACTTTCAAAACCTACTCAACTGGCATACTACAAAAGATTGTGAGTTATAACCCAAAGCCATCACTGACGAAAATTGCCTCTCTTAATCATTGAAATGTTTTGTGGGTTCTAACCCAGTTGAAGATTTAGATGGTAATATTTGTTCAATTCCACAGCCTAATTGTGCCATGCAAACTGTATAAAACAAAGAACAAAAACACACACATTAAAGGGGTAGCAGTATCAGAACTACTAACATCACCACCAAGTGCCCTTAAGAAAAGCTTTAACACCATGCAAGGACAACAAGGTCTTTATATGTTTTCTTACAATTCAGTTAAAGTTGAGGGCTATATACAGTTATATGTATACACATACACACATAGTAGTTGAATAGATTCTGGATTAATTCCAGAGGGAACGCAGGCTTCCTCATACTTTTCTCAATTCCCCCATGTGCACTCCATAGACAATCACGCCATCGCATCATAAGCTGTAACAATGACATCGCTTAATAGGCCTCTGGCCACAAAGGTCAAAACAAGTGAGCAATCTAAGACCATAGACTACAAAATTTAAATATGTGTACAATCAATAATTTCAAGAGCTTTGCATTGAAACAGCCCTGCATTGCAAATAGCCCAATTTTATCTCATCTCAATGGAAAATCCACAACTGCAACAGGATCATGTCTCTTTAGGGATGAATAATGTCAAATTAAGAAGGTTCAAAAATGCATTGGTCTTCGTTGACTGGGCGAGTAAAGGGACTGACTGGGAGCCACAGATTGAGAAAGACGGATTGCATAATATTTAACACATCTCTACTAGATTTCTGAGGGAATGTGCGAGCCAGAGGAGAAGCTGTGTGCTTTGCTCACTTCTGCTGGTTGAAATATAAAATATAAACAGTGACTATGCCTGTGGGTGTCTGTGTTTGTGTGTGTGTGTGTATTATTGTCACATTCCACCCCGTTTGCATTCAGCCCAACACTTCAGTCCGATTATAATACGTTTCAGATGTTTCAATAGCTTGCAATTTAGCCAACGTGGGGTAAATTTTGATTTTGAAAAGGTGGAATGAGTTAACAAGGAAATTACAGATGTTGATAATAACATTCTAAGTAAGTGCCTGTTCGAAATAAGGGAATTAATAGAGAAATTTGACGGTGATATACATCATTCAGGTGGTGGAAAATGTGAGAAAAAAAATCGGGTCAAGAATTTGACAATAAAAAACTGTCAAATTCTTCCACAAAATGTCCTTATTGTACTCAAGTGAAAAGTACTATTTTGGGAAGTATATCAAAATCGATATTTTATCACAGGCTGCAGTGTTTGGAGAATGATGGCAATAATGATGGTTATGGTTGAAAATAGGTCTGTATGGTTTTTGGTGCATACATGATTCCAATGAAAAGTGTTATTACATACATTACATGTTCACTGACAATAACCTTTCAACGCTTTCATCACAGTGAATTCAAAATACCTTACACCCTAATGGTGGATCGTCAATATGCAGGATTTTTGCCAAATAGTGATCTCTGTAATCAAAATGAATGTATTCAGTTTGACTAATTGATAATAGTAACAACAACGATATAACATCTAAGTCTTCAAAAACACTTAATACACACATTTCCCAATCAGGTTTTAGAGTATTTTATACATATATAAACAATACATAATAAGCACTTGTTCAAGCCATTTCTGTCTCCTGACCTGGACAAATGAATGATCTGCTTATGTATCATTTTAGAGTCTTATTGACCGTTGTGTACTGTATGTTTTTCTGTTTCCTTTCTTTTCTCTCCCTCTATTAGATATTTTAAATGGTTATTTGCGTCACGTGTGCTATTACTCTCTGTCCTACGACTTTCTATAGACAATGTCACTTGCTTTGCCATTTGCCCCTGGTGCAAATCCTTCAACAAGTGTCAGTAAGATACATGTACTGTTGCAATCACAAATTGTCTCTGTTTTATATATTTCTATGGATTAAGAAAATAAAGAAAAATAGCCTCGCTTCGGTTCTTAAGGGATATTTGTTTTGTTTTAGTTTCGATAAATTCCCGCATTTGCACATGAAATTAAGATGAAGATGTATTTATACATTTGTTATAATTTAATAGGAATGCCAAAACTGACCAACGAAGCCTAGAACGTATAAATGGTATTTAACAGCCTTGATGAGTTAAGAGCATTTTCGACATGTATTTAGCCTTCTAGCATTGTTTGTGAAGGGCAGTTTGTGGACTTTTATTTTTAATTTTGTGTCATGTACAATGTATAAACTTATAGGATTTTTTTTCCGTCTTATACGTGGCTATTGCGTGCACTCTATGCAATAGATATTTGATTGAAATGTTTTGTCTGCTTATACAAAATCTACAGTACTTGATTGTATTGATACCACATCAATAAATAGTTCCTCGTACATTTTTCTCAGACTCTTTCTCGACATTTGCATACCCGCTGTTGGAATAAATAACATTTATATTAACTAATATATTTTTAAAGATCCATATGGTAATTCGGCCTGCATTTGATCTTCCAAAATTGCCAATGAAACTGTCTATGCATGGGTCAAGTGTTTGATTTCCAAAAGCACTTCATTTTTGGAAGTTTTTATGACCAATAATTATCATATGAATACGAATACGAATGATCATACGAGTAAAAAAAGGCATAGATGTTCCATAGCCCCCCCCCACCATACCCCAACCTACTATAGGCCTGTCTACTTTTTCTTATTTAGAGGTTCCATCATTTAATAAAGAGATTCGTAGAGAGAAGAGAACGTAGTAGAGGTTCCATCATTTAATAAATGCAGAATTATAACTGTCATTCATAGACACATTAGAGACTTTTTAGGCTTTGGGAAAATTGTTTGGTTATAAAAGGGCACAGGTGAGCAGGCGGTTGCCATGACAGCGGTAGGTTGCAGTCGGCAAACTGGATACAATAAGAGGCAAACAACTTGATAATGACCAGGGGTCGATATGCTGCCACTGGTTGTCAGCCTTAGGCAGGTGTCCCGAAATGTTTTCATGGTAAGACTGCCCTTGGCAGACTAAGCAATGGTTAAGGACCACCCCCGCCCTATTAAAAATAAAGTAAAATAGATATACACACTTTATCTGCAAATAATAAACTAGTGTAAAGCTATGACATGTATCAGAATATTTTTACATCACATCTTTATTGACATCATATATGATATTAATATCTTATAGATGTATAAGGTATGCCATGTAAGAGAAATTAATCAAAACCATTGAGAAATGATTTCGCTGCCGACCCCTTGCAATTCCTTCACCGACCCCCAGCGGGCCGCGAAAACCCAGTTTGGGAACCCCGTGCCCAAGAAAATGAAGTTGTATATGCATCAGGAACCTTAGAGGCCATGACAACAAACGTGTCGAAATAATTATTGACTATATATGATTTATCACTGAAAGTTCCTGAAATGTACACTGGAACACATGTTAACACAGGTTAACAAATCATTTACACACAGTTGAACCTTTTGATGCAGTGGATCGGGGTGATGACGGCAAGCTTTACGGGTAGCAGAAGTAGGAGTGCATAATACTAAAGACTTGCGACGGGTAGGCGTGACGCCACCCTCGCCGTCAGCGGGGCACGTGTCGGGATGACGTCAGCGCGCCTACTCCGTGCCGGTCAGAAGAAGTGACGCGTTGAGCGGCGTTTGTGTTGAAGCTGCGTTCCACTGGAACTCTGGAATCAGGTCCTTCCGAGTGCAAGCGGTTCCAAATGCCTGCTTCCCTGTAGCGCTTGTGCTTTGTACAAGCTACAAAAGGTATGTTGACGTAACATCACGAAGCAAAACGACAACAGAGTAGTTTTGGTCCGAGTCGGCCGTGTTTTTTAAGCACCCACGCAAACGGAACTTCGACATACGTCGTGTTGCCGTCACGTCACGTCACGCCCGCTCTTTCGGCGGACTCGGGGCCGCGCACTCGCGCTCGAAACTCCAACTGGGAGTTCCCGTTTAGATGGCCGTCGGCTCGCACTATTTGAAGCGGGGCGTCGCAGATTTCCGAGTTCCTTGTCGCCGAAAGGCAGCACGAGATGACGTCGCTGAAGTGGAGTGAATCCTGCCTTATTGCGGGTCGATGCGTGTGAAGGTCGAACGCTGACGTCACATCATTGTAGCTCTTTTGTCAGATTTGATTAGTTACTTCTTGAATTAAAGACATAGATTCGTGTCGATCTTGAAATGAATTGATTATGAGTAATCAACTCGGACTCAAGCTTGAACTCATTAATTGCACAAACTATTGATATATTTGTAACAAGGGACAACCATGAACTTCGAGGCAGATTCTGTAGATTGAGATTTCTTCCAAATTACTTGTAGAAGTGTCGTGATCGTCCGGCCCCAGGCGGACTTTCCTGAACCGATGCCGTGTTCAGGTCACACCGGAGTTACAGAGCTTATTGTGCGTAATCACCGGGTGTCATGACATTTCACAGCATATATGTATGACCGTATGTATATGTATGTGACAAATAATCTCTTGAACTTGAACTTGAACTTGAGTTACGAGTCGAATGCTTTGTACCTGCTCAAAACTATTTAGAAGTTTTCTATGTGTATGAGCTCGGCCAAGCTGGTTTAGCAGCATAGCGGAGCTTTTGTCTGAGATTTTTGTTCATGCTTTCATTAACAATCCTCATATTTATGTCTGTGACAGGTCGTTACGATCCTCTAAGTCTTCACATCTCGCTAAAAGGCATCAAAAAACCCACTGGAAGCAAACAAGGTAAACAATCTTTAAATGATTGATTGCAGCGCTGCACACTTATTATTATTATTTGAATTTTGTTAATGTTTTTCTCCTTGGCATTTTTCGGGCTAAAAGTGTCTGGAAAATGACAACAGCTGGAGCTGCGGACACGGTTGAGGCCTCGTTAGAACAGACATCTCGTGATTCAGGTTTCATCCATACTGACCCGCATTCGGAGCAGGAATTTGTGAAAAACCAATGAAATTTGACCGGAAGTAACCGTACACGCGCGCATCTCCCACACGCCAAGGTTGGAAAACTTCAGGTCGGGTGGTGGAGTGAGATGAGTTTGTTAGACGCTGGTTAGACGCTTTGTGACATCCTCATATATATGTGCAGGTTGTGGCCACGAACGCACATTCGCACCGTGCGAGCTACGTAGTGTGGACTCCATTGCTTTGTCACACGTGTGTGTGTGTGTGTGTGTGTGTGTGTGTGTGTGTGTGTGTGTGTGTGTGTGTGTCGCCTGACGTCGACAGGGCTTTTCGCTGGACATTTAATCTCTTTTGCCCTTTTTGTAAATATAAACACATTCTGTTTGCATCCAACCCAGGTGTTGTGTCCCTCTTTATTTTGGGGCATGAAGTGTTTCATCCGTTTGAATGGAACCGTGTTGTCGAGGAGCTTCCACACGGTGTGATTTCCTTGCACAGAGACACCTGAGGCGGGCCTCTGTGGACTACAGGTAGTAGACAACCACATTTCACTTTTTAGGATAAAGTAATAGCACGCAACAAGTGTATCGGTTTGTATTATAGTAATTATGTGTGTCTAACATGAGTAAACTGGACCTTGTATTGCTACCTGCAGCTATAATAATAATAATAATAATAATAATAATAATAATAATAATAATAAATATTATTATTATTATTATTATTATTCTTGCACACCTTTGCACAAAATATCTAGAAAAAAACAACCATATGGACCCTGACGGGTGGGCCATACATTTGTGAAAGGTTCTGGCCAGCTCTCCTATGGGGAAAAAAGGTGTGGCAAAGAAATCAAGTCGTCATGGAAACATATGTACACATATGAGAGGAATTCCCCACATAGACCAGCACATACATACACACACACGCATGCACACACACGACACAAGCACACGACACACACACACACACACACACACACACACACACACACACACGCACCCACACTTTTATAATTTCACCAATAAGCAATTAACTACCTCGACCAACGTACACATGCCAATATCCATTAGTTTAGTTATATTCATATTACTGCCTGTTTATTATCTCTGTAGGTCATTTAAATGGAACGTATTCGCCCTAGTAATCATTAATTAAGCACTGGATCGCCCATGTGTGCTGCAGTCTACCCTTGAGTAACATTTACCACTTGAAAGCCTCGTCAACGGACGTTTCCAGCGACCAAACGACGGTTCCGATCTCCCGCGTGGGACCTGAACGCAGCACGTCGAGGCTCCGCCCCCACAGCAGCCTCCGCCACCCAGGAGAGCCGGAGCCGCCACATTGAAGAAGACCAGACCAGCGAGCTGACAGCGGCCTCTGCTCCCCCTCCGCTGTAGTCCCGGGATTTCAATGTTCAGCCTGCTCTTTGTAAGTAGTAACGGGACGGGGAAGCTCCGCGGGGCCGTTGTATCCAGTACGCGGTGCTCATTGCCTGGTTTTCGGCTCCTGGCGCAAAGCTGATCTCGAAAGTTGGCTAAAGGTTAGCACAACTCTAGCTAGCATTAGCTTAGCTTAGCTGTTAGCGTTCCGAGCATTTCCTGGGAGCTGATCACATCAGCCAGTGTCGGCGAATCCTCAGATTTCGCGCTGTATCCCGGACCAGAGGTGTGCGGAAAATTGTTTTATCCGCCAGGCGAAGTCGACGGTGAACGTATTTGTCACGGGGCAGCTAAGGAAAACGCGTTGTTTTACCGTCGGATTTACCATAACACGGACCCTACGCTAGTCAGGGCTAGCAGCGCTGCCTTCCGCCCTTTGTGCAGATCCTCTGACCCAGCGCATGGCTGACCCACTTTTCCCCAAAGCTTTGTATTTGTTAATTGTATTTGCATTTGTTGATATTTATAATTTTGCAATTATGAATGCAAACTTACACTATTTCATATTTTTCACAAGAGTGAGTTGCTGGCACACGGGGCTATTGTTGATTTGTTAGGTTTATTGTAAATTGGCAAACGGTTCGATTTTTTTGTCCAATTTGAGTTCATATAAAGGACCATTGCTTAATGTATTACTGTTGTATCATTATTGCCTAATGTTTATTTTTTATGCGCGCTGCCATAACACCGCAACTTCCGTCTGGGGATGAATAAAGTATCCATCTAATGCAGGCCACACATTTGCTATAACGTTGGTTGTCTTTTACAAACGAATTACTTCAGTCTTCGACTTGGTGGGATTGTGTTGGTTTTCTTAATTCACGCCATTTTCTGGTTTCCTTCAAACGCAAGACACCCAACCACCAAGCATGTGGGCTCAATGAGATAAAGCATTTTTCTTTTTTACTTTTGGGGAGGAAGTTGACTGCAACAGCTGCGACACTCAGGTCACAGCACTTTAACAGCCTTTCTTTTTTTTTTTTTGTTTTATGATTCTCCCAATGGTGCTTTCAATCTCTCCCCTGTTAATAATTTATAGCAGGTGATTTTTTTTTTTAGTAAACTGTTAGCTTTGACCACTCCCACTGTAGTAGGTGGATGAGTCAATGAGTAACTGCTGAAACGGGTTAGATAATTGTACATTCCTGCTCATGAGTCACTGCAAGGTGACCCAATTTTCCGTGCACGTGAACAGTGTAACGCAAGACACGTTCAGCCCCCTACATGAATTCTTCTTAGTAGCAATTGGCCTATATAATCAAGTGGTTAACAGAAACAAAATGATTACGTTTTTTAAATGGATATTGACATGGACTGAATGCTTATAAGCTTTAACAGCCCTCACAGTCGGGGTACCTCCACACATTTGTGCTCTGAAAACATTAAAAAGTACAAGTAGGTCACTGATACTTGTGACCTGCTTTATATTAAATCTAATTGACATATGATTTGGGGGCCCACTCTTGAAATAGCCTTCTCCTTTTACCGCTCCCACTCAGCACAGCCTGCAGCCCAGGGAAGGCCCATGAAATGGTTCAGTCATTCATGGAACACCAGCCTCTCACTTTGCCTGTTTGGCAATTCCCTCTGTAGATTACATTGTATTTATCATAAGCTGCGTAATCTATGCTATAACAAGACTAGTCTGTCTCTATCCATCTCTGCCACTTCTGTTGAAATGCACTTTGGATGTAGCAACTCTGATGATTTGATGTTCATCTTTTCTACTTGTGAAGTAGCGCCGATATATTGCAACGCGTGGTTGTGTTAAGAAAAGCTCAAAACATTGACATTGATCCACACCATGTATAGCCCTCATTGAAATGCTTTATTTTCTTTTGGCAGAGAGCAATGTGAGTCATTGTCAGTTCTGACTAGGCAAATATTGTAGCTGCATCTAGGTTTTAAGCCATAACAGGATCTTCATTGGATACTCATGTTTATGTGATATCTAACCTCTAATTGGTAACTTTTCCCTTTTGCCTGCAATGTGGGGTAGATAGAAATTTTACCTTTTAATCCTGTCTTTCCTTGAAGATACAGTGACAGTGAGCTCTTGGTGGACATCATGTTGCTGTAACACACTTAAAACTAGCTTGATGGGTGTATGTGACCTTTCACACCAACAAGTGGCAGGTTCCCCTCTCCATAAATAAAGGCGAGTGTGGCGAGAACAGAAGTCCTCAGCCTTGGTTACCGTAACTGTGAAAAATGAGCCTAGTCTACGGTAACCTGAGTCCAGGGAGGGTTAGTGGGGGGGGGGGGGGTTCCACGCTGTAGTCCTCTTGCATTAGGCCCATCTAACAACAAGGTGCCTGAGTGTTTTAAAGGTGGCTCAACAGGCACGGTTCCTCAGCAACTGGAATAACTTTCTCATTGTCAAATCTGATTTGATCCACTTTGGTTTCTTCCGTTTGGTTAATTGACCTAATCTGCAGGTTATGGATAAGAGGAACTCACCCTTTGGGATGTATCAGTCACCATGGGAACCTCCCTTTACTTTCTCCGCTGTTAATTGGTTAATGAGTATTCACCTCCACTAACCTCGCTAGGGATACAAGACGGTGTTGCTTGTTTAAGTGCCAAGTCGCTGTCCAAAATCCATTTCAGGAACAATGCTTTGAGCTAATTTAACCTAAGGAAAACAATGGGCAATGAACATGTGTATGTGTCCTTACTTAAGTGCTTATGAAGAGTACGCAGTTAATCATGTTTAATAAGCATAAAAAAGTTATCCAATATTCCTGCCTCATAGCAGGAACTTATTTAGGAAATCTAGGACAAATGCAAACACATAAATGCAAAAAACGTTTGTTAGATTAAATTAAACAGAAGAGCTGCACCACTTATTTAATGCATCTGTTTAGAAAAAGAAACTCATCAATAAATGGAATGACTGTGGGCCAGATAAGTAGATGGAATTTGCTTCTTTAACGTGTTTCCACTGGACCGAAACAGTCCCTTTCTGGATTTGACTGAAAATTACACTGTGGCTTTGCAGGGCCACAGTTCCAAAACATCATCACCAAAGAACACAGGCCACAATGCAAATCTTTTGCCCCATAGCATATACAGACCTGCCAACCTGTATGCATTTTGTGTACCAACTATGCAATTCTTAGGTGTGTGTGTTTGTGTGCGTGCGTGTGTGTGTGAAACTAATGACAAAGTAATCGCTGTGAGCAATATGCTGAGGCTCGGACACACAATTTTTAAAGTTTTTTTCTACTCTCTGTTCCTCGTCACGGATTTCCTTATATGGTGACCTACTCCATCTGATCCGCTGTGCGTTTCTCCAAACAGAACCAATAAAAATAGTGCGGTTTTATTGTACATGTATTTATTTTGTATTATTTTAATTTCCGATGTTTACATGAAATAGAAAATCCCTGTGTTTGAGAGTCCCGGTGCAGTGTCCCTGTCCCCCACAAGCGTGGAGAACGGCAACGAAAGTCAGAACAAACTAAAACGGACCCGCACGTCTTTAAAAAGAAAGAGGAATTAATAACTGTACATGACAACTACTGTGTGTGTGTGTGCGTGTGCGTGTGCACTGTAGGCTGCGGCACGCTCCGCGTTTCTCCAAACAAAACCATGGATTTATTTATTTTATTTAACAACATTTTCGTAATTGAATGAAACTGTGATGAATGAAATGCCCAAAGCCCTGGCGTATCTCGCCGTGGGCTTGGGGCACCGTGCCTGTCCGGACACCGGTGAAAGTTTAAAATTAGGCCTAGTAGATCTAATATGAGTGAAGATTCAACAGCTGGATTGCTTATTTCTCACCTCAAATTTGTACAGAAGCACATTTTGGTGGACTGATGTGGTGAAATCTGTGAAAGTTTACAGAGGGCCTGCCTTGGGGGCTAGACCTGCTCATCCAGGAAGTGGAGCTGAGACCACGTTTGTCCAGATATATAATATTAAAAGGTTTTTTTTATGTTAGATTATATTAATTTAATTTATTTTTTAAATGATACTCATTTTGTTTTTGAACGAAACAAAAAAGCATAACAGGGAAGTCAAATTGTCAAGCGTGTTTTGCGCCATCTGATGGGCATTTATACCAAACAGTCTATTTGGAATGGATATCGGCCAATAACGGCCGGTGGCCGATCGATCGGAGCACCCTTAATCATTTTCTTAAATGCACAAAAAACCCAACTAGTCTGTAAATGCCTTCCAACACTTCAACAAGCATAAAAACTGTCGATAACATCCCTAATATATAATACATATGTTTTACAATAATTTACATTTAGTCATTTAGCAGACGCTTTTATCCAAAGCGACTTACAATTATTCAAACGCCGGACGCAGCCATCAGGAGCAATTTGGGGTTAAGTGTCTTACTCAAGGACACTACAGCATGCTAGCAGGAGGAGCCAGGGATCGAACCAGCAACCTTTAGATTACTAGACGACCAGCTCTACCCTCTGAGCTACCCTAATACGTTATTCTTTTGAAATGGTAGCTGTAGAAAGTCACGCATTGCCATATCTAGTCTTCTTCTGACCAGGCTAGCTGAAACTCATAAGCTGCCATGGTAAGCTTGCTGGCATCATCTCTAACTTTCCTGTTGTAACGGTTTTAACAAAAAATAACCTTACTTGTACCAATCGGTGGTGCTATATCCATGTTGTTTGTGTTTATTTATGTTTCCTCAGAACTGCAATAAAGCAGACGCGGGCTAGGTGACTGGCAATATCTCTTATTGGTTGACACCTCCTCTAGATGCACCTGGAACCATAGCAACAGGTAGGAATAGGATCCCTTATTGCGGCTGTTGTTTACAGCTGCTGTCAGCTACTGCAGCCATAGGTAACAGGTGGATAACACAGACTAACAACATGCCGAAGTACGTTTATGATAATTAAGATGGTATTAGCTGGTAAATATTTGATTTAAGTTGGCCAACATTTGTATTTTGTCAGAGGATATAGTTGTCTCATTTTCAGCAAATATATCTCAATTTGAGTTGTGTGGCTCCTAGGCTTGGGCTATTGTGCAAAATTCCAATCGGGATATCCGATTTTATCAGGGGCGTGCGGTATGGGTTGTGTGCGCATAGAACTTTATGTAATGTGGCAAATGTCGTCTCCCTGTTCCAGAAGTGCAGGATTTATGATTTACAAATCAAGTATTTACACAAAAAAAACAGTCTTTACTAAATTAAGTCCCATAGCAGTGTAAAGCAACAGGGAGGTTATTTTGGAGCAGGACGGAGTAAGGACTTGGAGGGTCCCTTAACTCAGTTGTGCTTAAAAATGTGGTTTCTTACATGCAGGAAACAAATTAAATTAAATAGATCTAAAATAAAAAGACAGGCACGGGACCTGCGCGCACCTCTGTCTGGAGAACTCTGCTTAAATTCTCAGAGTTATGTTGACATTTTTCATTTTCCATACAAGTGGGACTAAGGAAATAAAATAAATCTAAATCTTTCTCTATGAGATCATAATACAAAGCTATATCGTAATCACAAGATTTGCATATTGAGTGGCAGGTACGTGCAGGGGGGTGTCCGAGCACCTGCCCCATGGACCCCACAGTGACCTTATCAAGCGTGCTTATTTTTATTTTAAATTAATGGGTGTCGAGGTAGCAGATTGTATGGGCAAGATTTACTGTATTCATGAGGAACTCCTTGTGAACCTCGCACCTCGGCAAACCTGCCATGTGCGCACAGGGGCTCCGCTGTGCTGCTCTGTTTGCCCAGAGTGGCTAAGTGCCTAGAACAGGAGCTGGGGGGGGATGCGCTTTTTTTCTCTTGTTTTTTTTCAGCACTTGCCCCTAAAAGTCTCTGTACTGGACTGTAGACCCGATCACCAGTGGTTACTGGACAGCCCCCCCCCCCCCTCTCTCCGCTCAAGTTTCAGAACATGGTAAACTGCTCTTACACCGTTACAACTCTAGATTTTTTTTCCCCTGGCAAATGAAAACAAAACAACACGTCAGCCGTCGATGTTAATTGAGATCAGTGGAGTTGATCGCCGGTGATGGAGTTGATCGCTGATAGACGACTAAATCATAAGTCGGCCCAAGCCCCATGGCGCCTCCTCATAGTTTGACCTTGACTGTGCTTCGTATGTCCACGGGGTTCATATAAATTACTTTGTTTCCAGGATCCCAACTAAGGTCATGAGTCATATTTTCTCTTTCCAATGCTGGAGTGGAGTCTCATAGCCCCGTTGATGTTGTATATGTACAGCAACACATTAAAATGGCACCTCCTGTTGTTTCGTCAGCTTGTCTCAGTAAATATTTAAATAGCAGCACCATTGCTTTCCTCTGAGCCCCCCCACAAGGGGCCACAACATAACCCACAGGAGCACTTGTTGCTACCCTTGAGATGTTTGTTGGTATGGCAACATGCATCCTTTGATGTTATCAGAAGGCACAGTCAGTCTCCAAAATGTCAGGGGGCCTAGCGCAGCGGTGGGGCTCCATAGCCCTCAGCAGGATCCCGAGCAGGCATTCTCCTTTTAATGGCCTCTGTTCTTTTTAAGTACCCTATGGAAATCTCCACCATCTGTATTTCAGGCTTTTAAAGCTTTATTTCTACTAAGCTTTCTCTTAACTTTCTTGCCCATCTTTTTTCTAAATAATTTGCTCAGAACTTAGCAATAGCCTTTTCCTCAGTCCACTCTATGCCCTTTGCATGTTTAAGCTGTTCAGACTGTTTTATTTGCCTGCACACTTCAAAATCGTCCAAACCCTTGGAGCATTTAAATTAACTGGCGGTTTCAACTGAATATACTTCTGCAATCAAAAGAACCAAGGACTTCCATTCTCTTCTATTTTATTCTTTTTTTTTTTTTATCAGAAAGGCAAAGTCCAACACAATATGAAGGCTTCAGGTTCATCGCATTCAGAGATCACAAAATGAGAAATTTACAAATACAAATTTGTCACTTTCAATCCATAACCGACAACTTTATTGAGGGTTCTGATGTGGAGTACAGAGTACTGTGGAGTATTTTTATTCTTATATTTATGACACTTCATTCCAGAATATGAAATTGAGGAATAACTTGTCAGAATTGAACACACTATCAAACCAGAGTTGAGTGATGAAAAGATGCTTATTGTGAAATAAAAAGTGCAAATGGTCATTACTGAGTGACAAACGGTGGTTGTGGCTTGTTAACAGTGTGATACTGCGTGCAGAACGATTGGCAAAAAAGCTCAGATTGGCCAGTCAAGTGCAATTTATAGTTAAAGAGACCACCCAAAGTGAAATATGGCAACACTTTGGCTACCACACCAATGAAAAGATGAGCCTCAGATAGGGCTGCACTGAATTTTCATTGAGTTAAAAGTTTGAAGCCAACACATCCAGGCTTGTTAAGCCCCTTATCCTGGTAGAGAACTGAACACAAATCAACAACATTCGCTATTGTTAGAATTATGCCTTAAATTGATTGAGCTTTGCAGCTAAATTATTATTTTGAAGCTAAAAGTCTAATATTTGGAATGAGGAATGGTTAATGCTATCTAAGCATTTATACCAAATCAGAACCAATAATATACAAATGTCCTGCTGTAACGCTTATGGTAAAAATTGCCAAATCGAAGAAATTGCTAGTTCTCTGTAGAGCTGTGTAGCCCACCGACAAAAGGACTTATTAACATTGTGGCTCGATTTAGTAAATTATTGTAATATTGCATTTAAGTAGAATTTCCTTCATTGACATATTTGAAAGGGGAGCCATATGTCCATGGATATTCTGTGTGAATGATCACCAACAGTCATTTAGTGATCCATTCAAACATTTCAGGAGAATGTTTAAATTGCTTAGTCCTGGGACCAAATCAATGATCAAACTTCTTTGGTATAGCTGCACCCTTTTTCAGTCCCGCAGGCTTGTCAGAGTTTCCGTTCGGAAAAATTGGTGCCGGTCATGGTGTCCTGGAAGATTTCAATTTCCCGTACAAACAGTGATTCCGTCAATTATTATCTGTTTATTGAGCTTAAAATCAATTGATAAGCAGGCTATATAGAAAATGTAATCAAGGCATGTAGATGTATAATATTTTTTATTCAATATTCTAAATAGAATCCACCAGTTAACGCCATTTTAAAAATAAATAAATAAAAATTGTGCATTTTACTACTTGAAATCAAGTAATTTCCATTTGAACAATAAGTAACAAGTGCAGCCGCTTTTATTAACATTTCACTGAAAGAAAACTTCGATCAAATCAGAAACAAAATAAATATGGCAAGTAGGTCTAAATAACTACTAAAATTAGTGTTGTCCGTCTTCATATTTTACACAATAAATATTTACAGTGTTTTGGGTCGGAACATAAATATCCCCCAAAAAAACCTGCCAAACTATGGATATGTGTCCACTACACATCATCTTTCCGTTTCTCCTCAGAGATCTAGATGCTGCGGTTGCGTCTCCATATGTGTATTGTGTTTACATGTGCAACCCCTGCCCCCTCCTTTGAGGAGGGGGCGGGGGTTAGTTTTATATCGACAAAAGTGATCGGTCAGGGGTTAACGGTCAGCTTTAGATCGTCCAAACTGATTGTCTTTCCGTTGCAACTTGCCGAGCACGGAAATAAACAGATCCGCCTAATTCTTTTTTATCAAAATGAGTCACCCAGCACTAATTCAAATTGTGCTTGGAGGGATTTGTTTTCACCAGACATTATGACCGTAGAGATTTAAATATGTCGGACAAATTTTCCTAGTCCAAAACCGACAATTACTGGATAACGGAAACACTGAGGCCTATACTGACACTTAATTTGAACAGCAAATACGCCTGTTTTATTTTTATTTTTTATTGAAAGTGAACTGCATTCCTGATATGGACTATGACATAGAACAGGTGCTATTTTAAATGATTATTTTATTTTTCCAAATAGGCCAGGTGCCAAAGTGGGAGCTGCAGCTCGAGCTGACAGAGCTCTCAGCTTGTGCGTTCCAATCATTTAAAGAAAAAGTGCACTCTGATTCAATAAAATTATATATTCCACTTGATATGTCCACTTGAGGGGGCAGAACAGAGTACCGGCAGCTTGTGAGAAGTGCCGGTAGGCATGGGTACACGTGCCACAAGAGTAGCCAACGTTATGGATATGATTTGGATTGTGATATCAAAGATAATGTTAAACTGAACATGGTGCAGGAATATGAGTAGAATTAGGAAACAAGTCTGATTAGAGAATGATGTACAGAGTGGACACAGACATGGTAGAGGAGAAGCGACAGACTTGCAGCAGTGTGGAAAAGTTTGCCTTGTATGGCTAAGCATTTATTTTAAGTATGAAATTATGTGAAATGATTTATTAAACTACAAAAAATAACATTATTTACAGTGATTTAATGTGACTGGACTCTATGGTGACAACATGAAAATAAGTATTAGAGGTGCCATGCTATATGAAATAATACATACTTTTTCCAAATAGGCAATAAGTGCTATAGTTACAAAACAAAAATAAGTCTTAGCGAAGATGACAAAACGAAAATCAGTCTTGGCAGATTTGTTCCTCTAAAGAAAAAACAGCATGTCAACGTGTTTTGTGGATAGGCGCATCCGCAGCCTGTTGACAACAGCAGTTGAAAAAGCCCTCTCTGCTGGAACAGAGGTGGCATGTATGGCAAGGAACTGCCTCGCAAGGACGCAGAGATGCTTGAAACGGGATTTGTTGTTTAGCCACCATAACACGAGATTATCATCAGGTGAGATGCATGGCTTGTTAAAGTACTGATCCATTTTGTCTTGGTCGGCATCCTCCGCACTGTAATCCTTCCCAAATAAAGCACTCATTGCCATGGTTTTTGCAGGTCAACCCCTGCCTCCTCGCTATCTTCCATCATGTCAGCAGCAGCATTAGCTGCTTCTCCGCTGGCGTTCAACTCTGTTGTACAATCTTTTCTTGAATGCCAAGACGTAATTCTGGCTGGTTCACGGAGCACAGATGCTTGTGTCTCGAATCTAATACAAAGGCAATCAGGGCCGTTTTGCCTGTATAAAACACACAAATGATTGTTTGTTACCTAACATTAATGTGTGTGTGTGTGTGTGTGTGTGTGCTCAAAGTAGCCTAGGTTGACATTTATTTAAAAAAACAGTGCCTTTTTGCATTCCACTTAATGGATTTGCAGTGTCAATGGGCTGGCCGAGGGAAGCTGCCATTGTCTGTTTGAACTTGGGCACGCTTGGAGAATCTCCTGGCCGGGTGATTAGAAGACGACTCAGAAGGCTGTTTGTCAGAGTCCACCAAGGAAATGGAGACATTTGTCTCACTGTAGAGAGCTGTAGTGGCGCACTTACGTAAGTGATCAAAGTACTGGTAACGTGCCCTTTATTGTTTGCAAGCACTCTATCAGTTCCTAGGTTTGAGCGTCACTGAGTTTTGTAACAGTTCGGTCTGATATTGCAGCTGTTATTGCCAAGCTTTGTTTGTGCAACGATCCATCATGTCACATTCCGAGTTCCATCTAGTACGACAGCACTGGATCAGTTTATGCAGAGGTAAACTCGGTTGCTCTTGTTTTCTCTTCAACACAGCTGTGGCCACAGTGCAGTGATGGAAGTAGGAAACCATTCCACTGCATACAGCTACACAAGTCATGTTGGGAATTTTCAAGCCGACTTTAAGTGTGTGTGTGTGTGTGTGTGTGTAACAACACGCTCCCATTCATCCACAAGGCGTTCATTTGCAAGAGTTATGTTCCTTGCATTGTCGTGAACTCACCCACTCACCAGCGACGTCTCCGAGGCTAGCGGCTAGATTTTCCGCCGTGTGCCGTTCATCTGTGCTTAGAGTCTGGATTACAGCACTCCTCATGTCCCACTGATCCAGGTAATGACATGTAACCGTCACATAAGATTCTGCTGCATGAGAAGTCCATGCATCGGTCGTGATGGCTACACTCTTGGCATCAATCAAATTCACCTTAAGTAATGTAGCTGCTTCCTCGTACTGTTTCTCAATTCAGCTGGTTATCATCTTTGGTGATGGCACAGAGTTTTGCGGTTCAACAAATTCCATTCACCTACGAAAGCCTGCTAGCTCCCTCCACGAAACTTAATGGTAGCCTATCCCCAGAAACCATTTTAGCAATTAGCTGAGTGAGATGCTGTTTTCGGCTGTTATCACATTTGCGTTTGGCTGTAGTGGAATCAGTCATACTTTCATATGATTTAAAATGTTAACATAATTTCTTTTGTTCGCCATCTTTGTCCTTTAGTTAAATACTTTGGTGCTGAAGTTGCAAATGGCTCCTTATCACAGTAGTAAAACCATGGTAAAACATCTTCATCGCACACAATGAGCACTCTACTTTCTCCTGGGTAACTGGGTAAAATGACGCTACACTTCGCTCTCTCTCGCTGCTGTCATTCTCTCATACAGGTACGTTCTTCTGTGTGCTACACTTATTAGAGTCTGGGCGTAAAAGTAGTACAAAAAGAAATTTTATAATCAGTAGTCGATAGAAAATAGTCAATCAACGTCACTGCCCGAGTCGATTAATCGATAAGTCGACTAACCATGCCCATCCCTATTTCCTGACATTTTGGAATCTTGGCAAGGGCCTCGCACAAGGTGCAATGGTTACACTTGGTTACATACCAAAAACAACTTTTTGTCAAATAACTTAACCATACCTAACACTAACATTTTGGCTTACTTAAATGTTAGTGAAATATCTGTGGCACCTGACAACTTGATCAGCCCCTTTTTCAGTTTTGAAGGGTGCTGAACGCAGTCAACACAGTCTAGCTTTTGTCCGTACGATTGTTTTCCTCTTCCCTTTTCTAAGGTACAGAGGGCTGGGCTCTTTTAGTCCTCTCTAAAGAATGATTGTCTCTTGTCCCCCGTGGCCTCCTTGTGGGCGCTATTTGAGGTCTTTGATCGGCACATTGTTTATCTGCGCTCACTCAGACTGCAAAGCTGTATGATAAGTGGACATTGCTGTGTTCGTGTTGGGAGAGTTTCTGTTCAACGAAACATTCTCACCTCCTTCTTCAATCCACTTCATGTAGGGGGCAAGCCAGAATAACAACTTCCCCACATGACCACAAGATTGGCTGCCATCTACTGGGAGCAAACAAAGGTAGCCTATTAGATGCAGGTGCGTGCGCTCCTTTCTGTGGGTTTTTAGGAAATCCTTAGTAGGCTGTATTTTAACATAACTCTTGCGTTGTGTTAAAGTGTCAGCTAAACCACTTTGTTGACACTGTTTCCCAGGTACCTATACTCCGTGTAGGTTTGCTTCATCGTGATACAGTGGTACCTCGACTTACGACGTCATGTACTTACTACTAATCCAAGATACGAGTAGCGATAGTCGCGAAAATTTGTATCGACTTGCGACCAACTGCTCCAAGATATGACCGTGTAAATTTGCAGTTGGCGCGTCGACGGCCAGTCAGAAGTCAGTCAGCGGGCGACCTACATCGTGTGTGCACGTGGTTCGTGGCTTATCGATATTTTTTCATATTTACTGTGTTTGTGCTGGGTATTTTGTTTATTTTCACCCTTCATGATTTCATAATTTATATGGGAAAAATTGCTTTGGCATACGACTTTTTTAGCATACGACCGTTCTTATAGAAAAAATTACAGTCGTAAGTCAAGGTACCACCGTGCTTGGAAACCGTCAAAGTGGGTTCGGGAAAAAACGTGCAATGCTGATGGGCAGACCTCAGGAATTAAGTAAATGCGTATATTGGTGGGTAGGGGAGCCAATATTGTGTTGGTCATACTATAGAATGATTTATTGCTTTTGTTTAGTGAATAATACAGAAGATAAATAGCTTAAAAGAAATTGCATATTCAATCGCAATATTGGTCTAAAAAAAATGGCTATTCATTTTTTTTTTTTCCCCAAATCGTTCTGTCCTCATGTACTTGTACTCTAGAAAATTCTGCAATACTCAAACCAGATACCAACAGAATGTAACGTGATTGCGTAGTTCATGGTCAAAAGGGAGAGCAAAAGAAAAGGTCAGTTCATTGTGGGGTTTTTTTCCCGCCTATAAGTTAAATGTTCTCAAATATAGAAACTTTAATAAAATACGTTTTTCAAATCGATAAGAACATTTTGCACTTCTTTTGACAAAATATCGATCAAAACATCTGCAATCGGTGCGCTAGGACTCTCTAAAATCGGGATCCACATTGGACCAAAAAGTCTGGCATCGGTTGGGCTCTAATACATAAATATACATACTTACTAGTGGTCGACTCATATGGGGCTTTTTTAATTGCCAATATTTAGAGAGCAGAATGGGTGATGGCCGATATATAATGCTGATATCATGTCGTTTTTTTTTTTTTTTTTTTATAAAAATGTTTATATGTATAACTTAATATCAAATTAGACACAAAATTGCTGAACTTAAATGAACATTTATTTCATTTATTGTCTACATTGTGTCTGCTGTGTACTTATCTTATGTAAAAAAAAAAATGTATCAACTAAATTGTCAACAGCTTATCAAAAAACTAAACTTGGTTATAAAAAAAAAAAAAAAAGAATGAAATATAAATTATCATAAACAATGGGGTGGGGGGAATAAAAATAAACAGCGTGATATTAAAGCCTGGTCAGGAGCTAGAGATTCTCCCAATTACAGAAGTGCAGGATTTCTTATATAAAAGTAACGTATTTACACAAAAACACTTTTTGACTAAATTAAGTCCCATAGTAACGGGAAGATGGTGTGAGGCGGCACAGGACAGAGATTTTGTTTGTAATGGGGCAGAACTGGACAGTCCCTTAACTCAGTTGTGCGTAAAATTTGTTTCGTACAAGTGTGAAAAACACAAGAATAAATAGATCTAAAATAAATACGCAGGAAAACTGCACGCGAATGCACGCATAGTGCGGCGCTTTCTGGAGGAGAGAAAAAGACTTCATTCAAATTCGTGCAAATTCATGCAAATTATTTCCAAACAGCACTCCTGCTGTTTACTTTCAAATTTGGATGCAGAGCTAACACCATAACAAACCGGAGCGAATGAGATGAAGAACACATGAAGACAGAGATGAGTGAGAGGAGGCGGGGCTATGTGGGCGCTGCAGCGGTGTCTGTCAACTCCCTGTCAGAGAAGAGAGCGAGGAAGCACAGCTGATATCGGTAGTGCGGAAAAACTGTGACTATTAAAACTGTGTGTGTGTGTGTGTGTGTGTGTGTGTGTGTGTGTGTGTGTGTGTGTGTGTGTGTGTGTGTGTGTGTGTGTGTGTGTGTGTGTGTGTGTGTGTGTGTGTGTGTGTGTGTGTGTGTGTGTGTGTGTGTGTGTGTGTCAGCCACAACATTAAAAAAAAACACGAACAGGTGAAGTGATAGATCCATCTTGTCCAATGGCATCTGTCAAGGGTGGGATATATTAGGCAGCAAGTGAACAGGCAGTTCTTGAAGTTGATGTGTTGGAAGCAGGAAAGGATCTGAGCATGTTGAAAGCGCATTTCATTTGCACGTTTAGTGTCAGAAATGGAGCAATGAAAAAAGGTGGCTTGGTCTGTTGAATCACATTTCCTTTTCCATCATGTGGATGGCCGGATGTGTGTGCGTGTCGTTTACTTGGAAGACACGGCACCAGGGTGCGCTATGGGAAGAAGGCAAGCCGGCAGAGGCAGTGTGAGGCTCTGGACAATGTTCTGCTGTGACAGCTTTGGCCCTGGCATTCATATGGATGTTACTTTGATGCATACCACCTACTTAAACATTGTTGCCGCCCAAGTACACCCCTTCATGGCAACGCTATTCCCTAATGGCAGTGGCCTCTTTCAGCAGGATAATGTGCCCTGCCACATTTCAAAAATTGTTCAGGAATGGTTTGAGGAACATGTCAAAGGCTTCAAGGTGTAGGTGTTGACTTGGCCTCCAAATTCCCCCAATCGAAATCTGATTGAGGCTAAGGCCGATTGTGGCTAATCGATATACACTGATCAGTATACGTCGGTATACGCTGATCAGCCACAACATTCGAGGCATGGACTCCACAAGATCTCTGAAGGTGTCTGGTGTCACACATGATGTAAAAGAAAACATGATTCATCAGACCAGGCCATTCTCCCATTGTTCCATGGTCCAGTTCTAATGCTCACATGCCCATTTTACATGCTTTCGGCGGTGGACAGGGGTCAGCATAGGCACTCTAATCCGTCTGCGGTTACGCAGCCCATACACAGCAATCGGCAATGCGCCGTGTGTTCTGACACCTATCATAGCCAGCATTACCTTTTTCAGCAACTTCTGCTTCAGTAGCTCTTCTATGGTATTGGACCAGAAGGGCTCGCTGTCGCTTCCAACATGCATCAATGAGCCCATGGGTGCCCATGACCCTGTCGCCTTTCACCGGTTGTCCTTCCTTGGACCATTCAGGTAGGTTCTAGCCACTGCATACCGGCAACACCACACGAAACCTGATGTTTTGGAGATGCTCTGACCTAGTTGTCTAGCCATCACAATTTGGCCCTTGTCAAAGTCATTCAGATCCTTGTGTTTTTCCTGCTTCCAACTTCAAGAACTGACTGTTCACTTGCTGCCAAATGTATCCCACCCTTGACAGGTGCCAATGAGATGAGCAATGTCTTGGTTTTTCCTGCATTGAAAAGCCTTAGGCATCCACCCTAAAGCTTTTCTTCACTCCACCTATGCCTTCTAGGAGAAGGGCAAGAAAAACCCATATCAAATGCTTAAAAATTGTCCACACATTTTTTTGCTGCAATTTGGTCATCCCACCAGCAGGTGCCACTAGACTATCGTTATGTAGCTCGACCTTTCAGAGCTGGGGAGGAACACACGACAAGACCGCATAAGTAGGAGAGACGAGCGTTCATACAAGTCAGCGAGGGACAGACTTTTGGGCTCAACCTAAGTTGTTTTTTTTCACGGGACATAGGTAAGGTTAAAAAAAATTGACGGGTGATTCACGCAATTAATTTTTTCCCCTCAGTTTGGAAAAAAATCTTTTTCTTTTGAGAGAACGCAATAACACTTCATTCCTGCATTCTGATGAATTTTTATGCACCAATTTGTGCTTCAATTTCAAAGTCCTCTCTGCTACTCAACATGAATGTAAGGAAAATAAATAGTCAATAAGAGTGAAGCACAGTTGCATCAATTATATTAAGCATTAAAACATCAGATCATAGACATGGGTAAAATGGTTTGGTCTGTTAAGACTGACAAGACTGACCCACCCCTGGTTCCGTGGTTCAGATCTGTATTTGGACAGCCTCTTTCTTTTTACGGGTAGACTTGAGCTGGAGGTGTTCGCCGACATTTTTAAATACTGCGCGTCTTGAGTCTCCGTAACCAGGGCAATGATCACTTAGAGGGACAAACAACTTCCCTGTCATTCTGATTTAATGCTTCTCTGCTATGTCTTGTGAAACTCTTTGGGTATTATTATTTCTCATGTCATTCCAAGCAGGTGAGAACATAGTGTATGCCTAAAAAAAATACAGTGAAAATACAGGACAAATCATGTCCCTTATTGATTCGGTAAGGGACAGTGAATTTTATTTTCCAATACAGGACAATCCCGTATTACAAGGGATGGGTGGCAACCCTACCTAAGGGGCTCCATACATTTGTAGTCCCCCTAATAAATGTGATTTAGCCATTTAAATAGCCTGGCTAGTTCAGCATGTTATGCTGGATCATTACAAATGTCATAAAATAACATTCAATGTCAAACAAAGAAAATAAAATGAGTGAGTAACTGCCACCAACAATAATAAATGAATGAATTAGCTACCAAAAGACTGTTTAAATAGGCGGTTGTTCTTGTGCATTCACAGATCATGGACAAGAGAAAAGGCGAGATCATGGATTTCATGTGTGGTAAATAACCTATAATTCCAGCCAGCCAGTCAGGTCTGAGCAGTAGCATGACGTGCAAGAGCAGGTGGATGAGGCTCTGGATGAGGTGGAGGTATGGCGGAACTTAGTTGATCCATAATCTGTACGGGTCCCCCCACCCCCACACAGTTGGGCTCGCATGTTCAAGTTCAAGTTCAAGAGATTATTTGTCACATACATATACATACGGTCATACATATATGCAGTGAAATGTCATGACACCTGGTGATTACATGTGAACCGCGGATCAATTGCAAAATGTAACCATAATAGTGAAATAGGGTTTTATTGCAGCTGTTACTTTAAGTAATAATTCCATAAATCCAGATGCAGAGTTGCAGTGAAAAGAAGATAAGATGTGCCTTGTGTTCTACTCTAAAGCGCAGTGATTGGTTTGCAGTACGTCGCCCTATGTTGCTGCTACTTTGCGAAATGTCGTGACGCAAATGTCGCTGCAATGCGTCTGCTCGACCGCCGTATTGGAGCGGTCAAGAGCCGCTAGTAAACAAGACAGTGTATTGAGAGATGCAGACTTCTCTACAAAATCGACTGTAATTCACTTAATTCTAAACCGATTTTCATAAAAATTGTTATAAATGTGTGAAATTATACAACATACTGGAATCAAATTCATTTACTTGGGGCGAATCTAAAAATATTCTTTCATTCGCTACCACGTTTAAAGGAAGAAGGTATCATTTTAATTTTACTTAAACGTTTCACATTTTAAATGTTGTTTCCATTAAAGACCAGGGGCAAACGTTCCTTTAAGTGTTTTTACAGATTACATGGAAAGCAAAAATATATTTGCCCCCCCCCCCGCCCTTTTATTTATTTAGTTTTTTATTTAGTTCTTTATTTAGTTATTTATTCTATAATTTGTATTTATGTTTTTGCTGATCCGAAAAATGATCCGATCCGTAACTCAAAAGCACAATGCGATCCAAATTGTGAGTTTTGTGATCTGTTGCACCCATACTTCAGGGGCCTTGTTAAAATGTTTTATAGTGCAAACAAAGTTAGGAGGTTCAAATTCTCGGCCACTGGATGTGACATCTGATGTCATTATTAAAGTAAATTTTCCGTGGTCACAACTAAGCGCTAATATTTATTTCCTGTTTTAAAGCTACTCGCTTTTTAATTATGGCACTTGATATTGTTTTAGTGGCACTTTAAAGCTGTTTCAGTTTACACATCTTTCAATAAATATTTACAATGTTCCAATTTCTAATGTTTGTCACGCATTTAATTTTTTATACACCTCAATAATACATTGTAGTGGTCTCTTAAAGACCTGAACTTTCATTCCAAATATAAATGTACAGAGACGGCACATAGAGTTGACAGTGGCAGGTACGCCTGACCGACCACCGGACCAGTCGCTGTCACGCAAAGTTACGACCTAAGCCTTTTTTTGAGCCAGGAAAGTCCCTGAATGTTATTCACTTAACCTGTCAGTGGTCTTACTGTTGTGGCTCATCGTTATGTGTCTTCAACACAAAGGTTATTTACCTTTTCACCTTAAGTGTCCTCCTGTACTCTTATTGTGGTAAGGTAAGCAATCTCATAAGACCCTTGATTAAAGTTGCACCTGTGCCGTCTGAAATGACTAGCTGCAATTCAAGAATCCTTGAGGCCTCTTGGAGCCCTCCCACTAATTGCCAGCTCTAAGGAATTCGGTAAACAAAGTGGAAGGCTGCCTGACAGAGCATTGCGTTCAGCACAATGCTCCGATATGAAAATCGTCAGGGACTGAAGCCTTTAAGAGGCACAGCAAGTTTCAGCTCTCAACTAGTTTTACTGGTTTGTGTTTTGAGCTTGCCATACTCTGCACACATCTTGCCTGGACATGCCTGGACTTTCAGTCGCTTGTCTGACATTGAGGATCATAACTTGCAAGGAGACTCATGTGGGGAAGAAGGTGTTTGATTGTAACTCTTGTGTGTTGTTTGTTGAAGTATTGCTGCAAACCTAACTGTTGTGGTGCTCACTCATTTGTGGGTGTGAATTGTTTGCCCATTGCAACGGTGACCTGTTAACATGCCCCACGCAGAGGCTCTTCTATCTTGTACTCTGACCCCAGGGGCAAATAAACTGCTTTTATCCTCTATTGCATGTGAGCGTATTTTAACTGTATTATCTACTGAAAAATATGCTCCTTTCCATTAGGTGTATCAATATAAAGACGGCCACAACTTAAAAGTTTGATCCATCTGGCTGGCCTCACAGTATTGACGTCACAGAGAGAAAGCAGCTGGGGCTTGGAGCAGGTGTGGGACAATGCGTTATCTAAGTTCTACGGTCTCTCCTTAGCAATTCACTTCTCTCAATGTTACTTGGCTTTTGTTCAGTCTCCTGCTCTGTTTGCATTTTGCTTGTGCATTCTGATTTATTTATTTCTTTATTTTTTCCAGAGTTGCTTTCCTTTTTGGATTTTCACTTGCAAGCCCATTACTCATCCACATTTTACTCCATCGCATTTCCTTCCCCTCTTGGCCCTTTCCTTGCTGATCCATTATCTGTTAACTGTTTAACACTCATAAAGGCCATAGGAATGAGGAGAACCCTCTCTGGTGCCACACTGACATTTGGCTCTCAGCCCCTGGCTCTGTGCCACTCCCAACTGGTGGATTCTGGGGCTCACCACTGGGTGTATTCTTACATTTCCCCTATTCCCTTGCTATAATAACAGTTGCTGGTGATTTGACCTTGTCTAGCTAGCAAGTCCTGGTCAATGCTCATACTATCAGATAATTTGAGAGGAATGCCTTGACACCTTGGCTTCACATGGGACATTCAATCAATTTCAATGGGCTTGGGTGTATTTTGCTAGAGACAACGTTACACATATGGAGTAAGGTGCATGCTCATTATTTGTGTAACCATCAGATGGATCTGTCGGCAGTGGCCTCTGCAGATCCTCTCTTCCCGAACAAAGCACTGTATCACTAGGTTATAAGGAAAGTGCCCCCTTCCTCCCACAGTCTCCAAACATCCATCCAACCAGACATGGCAAAAACTGCCCTGCATCTTGGCTTTGTCCCCACACAGTAAATAATCCTTTCAGCTGCACCAAAGCGGCACAGTTTGGTCACGTCCAACTTAACTCCAGACAAAACAGCAGCCCGAGATCCAGATACACGCCAAGACCACCAGACAGCGCTGGACACAAGACGAACATCTGAACCAGTGGGAGCAAAAAAGATGGATTCAGACAAAGTGTTGGTGTCTCACATCAGTACTAGCACCTGGGACCATGGGAAATTATGCATTTCATGACTTTTTCCAGTGTACAAAAACAATCATTCCACTGCCATAACTGAGTTTCTTCTGTGGTAAACAAAATCCATTTTTATGCTCTTTTCTGATTTGGTGCCAGGAGCTCAACTGGATTTGTAGGCCAAATCATAGGATATAAGGCTGGATTAGAGCGCAGCAGTGTTCATATGAGCACTTCACAATCCTGCTAATCTTTTCTCATGATTCACACACTTAATAGTTGTCTAACAGCAGGTGGGAAATGACACCCCAAGGAGATCTGGAGGGTTAAGGAGTTTTTCTTTCTTATGGCCCTGTAAAAGTTGCTCCCACCATCATGGGCTTCCATCTTGATGAAGTACATTACAGGGCAACCTCCTGCGGCCACATGACGTCTTTTTTTTTTTTTTTTTTTTTTTTTTCCCCCAATTGTGAACTACAATGGAATTATTGAGCAAGGCACATTTAATGACTGACATTTGCAGATTATTCTGCACACACACATAACTGCTGTCTTTGAGAAGCACAAATCTAAAGACGGCGAACAGATGGACAGAGTTTAGTGTTACTCCAGCACTCCCGAGAATCTTATCTTCCCTTGAGATTCTTGTGAGAGGCAAAATATCTTGCAGTATTTTGACATGAAAACAAACATGGATGCCTGCTTGCTGCTGTGGTTGTTTGTGCAGCGAGTATGCAGTGCTGTCATACATGAATGAGTCTGCCACAATTCCACAAGTGGCACCTCTATTTCTAAGGCCACACTTGGCGCTTTCTTTGGCTTCACCATCGTGCATGCACACAATCTCATTGGCTGTTGAAAATTGCCATTGTGATTTGAGGCTTTGATTACACTGTAAAAGATTTTGGAAAGACTTGGCCCGATAAAATCAACCATGTTTGAATCTTGACCTGGCCGATTGGGATCCTATAGAGACAGATTTAAGTCTTTCCCTCACACGCGCATTTCGATGACCACTACGATTCTACAGCGCGACTACCCTGGCCTACCACAACTCAGGCCCTAGCTTTAAACGTCCCGTATCAGATGCTTCCTATATAAGTTTTTTGTGCTCCTCAAACAAATACATTTATTAGACCTTTTTTGCAAAGTTGCAAGCGCACCACAGTTCATTTTAATGAGACATAACTATGAGGACCATTCTGGTCCTCATATTACATCTTAATTTAGAGGACGTTTTTTGGGGATGAGTTCAATTGGGACGAGTTAAATTAATTGCCTCAACAATTGTGACAGCTCTCCTTAGCAGTATTTTATCTATTTACTAAATAACTTTGGGTGTATTTCTGGATGGTTTTGGCTGTATTGTAACACCAGGTGCCACCATAGTGTGGCCGTCCTCAATCCCTTTTTAGAAGGATACAAGCGGTTAACTTGTGAACATGAGAATCGAGGCTCCAATTGACAGAGGTTCAGTTAATCGCTGACTGTATTGGCTTCTTTGACGCATTTAAGTTGTTGGTATCGGGCCACGCATGGCCGTCTGTTCTGCCACGCTGGAATGACATGAAATGTCATGCTGCACACTTCTTGGATTAGCCGGCTTTCCTCCTGCACGTCTTTATCAAATGCTTATGTTCTTGTGTTCCTCTTGTTCGAAGATATACCGCAAGTCTATCACCTACCCATACCCCATGCCTCTGCTCTCACATGCTCTCCAACCCTCTCCTCCTTCTCTTTCTCTGTCTCCTCCTTCCCTCTGTGTGTAGCCGCTGTGTGGGAGATTTCTGGGGGAGGCCGGCTGATCGGGGAGGCTCTCCCTATCAGCTCTCACGCTTCCCCCTCCCTCCAGCCTCTCGGCACTATCATAGCGCCTCGTCAGGGGACCACGTGAGGCAGAGTAGGGCACAGAGGGAACTCTCTCTGGGCCAACGCCGAGGCCTTGGTGTTCACTTATTGACCCTTCTCCCAGTTTAGAACACACACACACACGGCTGTATGCAACTTTAGTCATTTCACGGAATCTCAAGGGTACATCTATTCATGTTGCCTGGGTTAGTGTATAACATACCCATATCTACAAAAACAGGAAATCTCAGCGTCCATGTAGGCTTAAGCATTGTGATATAGCTTACCATATGACCTTTCAAACCCCTGTTAAACTGCACAGAGGCTACACCATTCTCCGATAGACGTGTACCACTATTTTCTTTGGCTTTTTTCACTCAATATTCTTAAAAGTCGTGTTCCTGAAATTGGTTGTCTAATTGCTGCTTTTCAAAGCTAATGGTGGCAATGGGGAATAATTGGATCGCCTGTGTACACCGCTTGCCAAAGTGGAAATGCATGAAGAATCATCAGATTTGGAATTAAACTGCTTCTATGAATCAAATAACGTTCCTATTAATCATAATCATTCCTTGATTGTAGATGAAGTTGACTGTTGGTAAAATGCATTACACTCTACGTTTAATGTACCTTTTAACCTTTTTATTGTGCAGTGTCAGTGCTTGGCAACTCTAATTTAATTTACCATGGTGAAGGGGCGAACACCAACTTGGCTGGCAAGAACTGCCGGCAAGTCACAGCAGCGTGTTTGCAACTAGTAGTCAAAGGAAATTTGGGACACTAGGACTCGTAGCCCAATAGCTTAGCTTTCTGCTGACTGCACAGGTTATTATGCTAATGCTGCTTAACCGGTCGCTACGCACACTCGCCCACTTCCAATGACCTTCCGAACTCAGAAACCTACAACGTACTCCAGTGTTTGTCCTGTCGTTCAAGTTTTTTCTTTATTTAGCCCCACTGTTGACTGTATAACACATCAGTTTATCCATCTAGCCGAGCTGTCATTGCATCGGGTTTTAAGTTATTCTGGCTCTGTTCTTTTCTTGCTTCCTTTCATCTCCCCCTAGTGTATTTTCTCCCCTTTCTTCTATGTGAGGCTCAACAAGTGAATAGCACCTGTTAACAGCCCCTTATGCCCCTCCGTCTCCATCTCTTCTGGAGGATTAGAAGCCGATGACAACGAGGCTGCTTTGCCTTTTATGTCTTCTCCCTGCTCGCCTTTTCAGCAGGAGCTTCAATCTCTGTGTGTGTGTAAAGGTGACGTCTCGTGTTCAGCACATCACAGAGGTGGTAATTAAAGGCGTTACATACCGTCTTGGCCCTCTCCACACCGAGTCGTTTTGATGAGTGGCCTCGGTAGCTGCTGCACTGGTATAAAAGACAGAGCGAGGGAAAGGGAGGGAGGTGGAAAGGAAAGCCAAGGGAGTGGGTGGAGGCCTCCGTTTGATAATACAGTCTGTGGTTGGCACTCACAAAGAGAATAAGTGACAGTGGCACAAGAGGAAAATAAGAGTCTGTGCTGCTTAGAAAATGAGGAACAGCCATGGTTTTTGCGAGTGATGCACCAAAAACACTTTTTCACTGTCTGTACAGATTCTCATAAGATCAGAACTGTACTTATAGCAGACAACAGAATATGACTGAGGGACTGAAATTATGCAAATAAGATGCTGTCATTGGCTGTCATCATGCCGTATTGGAAGCTTGCCAGTTTTGCTATAATTTACCAGCAATGAGTATTAGCAACTGGGCATGGGCAATTGTACGTAATGCAGTGCTCAACTCGCTTACATTTTGTTCACTAATCCAAATGTACAGCAAACGTTTTTGTCTTTAGTGACACAAGTACTTTGCCATTTTGAATCGTCCCAGAGTAATACGCAATTAATCACTCATTCCTAAAACTTTGTGGCGCACGCCATTGTTCCAAGGAAATGGCCACAAAGTGTTCTCTTTGATCACGATTGATCTGATGTCGGAGCAACATGTTGCCACTTTTCAAGTCACACTTGAATCTTGTCCTAAAAGTGTTCCTGCAAATTTTCTTACTGTGGCTTAAAAAAAAAAAGGTGAACACCTTTTGAGAAGTACAAGGGGTCGTACGCGGACATGCCGAGGGATCCTCATATTCTGAAAGGTGAAAGTGTGGAGCGTGGGAGTCTGAAATGCTTTGGCCGTTTGAAGCCTCGCCCACCCTGTAATCCTCAACTTGTGACTACCGCCTGTGACACGGTGTTCAAGTCCAATCCGCTTGCATCTCCACCCCCACCTCTCAGTCCTACCTCACATGTGTCTGCCTGGTGATAGCCTCCTCCCTCAAACACTCCCCTACCTCCCACCCTCCCTCACCCCCGCCCTCCTTCCCCGCTGCCCCGAGACGGTTCCAGCCAGTTTGCGGCGGCCGGGTTTAGACTGTCGAGGTCTTGGCACACGATGACTGACTGCCCTCTGGCCAGTTATAGACCAGACGCTACAGGATTTTCAAGGCACCCTTTTTAGAGGCTTGTTTGTGTGTCTGTGTGTCTTTTTTTTTTTTTTTTTTTTTTTTTTTTTAATGTTGTCTGTTGCCCCTTCTCTCCATTTTGGTGACGGGTGTCGGGTGTTCTGACAGGGTGATGTAACCCAGAAGTATAGTCGAAGCAGGGTCAACTCCCCTGAGAGATGACTGGAGAAAAGCTTTCTGTCGCACTGCCCGGTTTCCCCAATATGTTTTCTACAACATGTCCAGGTCTGCAGACTATTGTTCGTGATATTGCACGCTCTTGGAAATATCTTCAGAAGTTCTCCCATGAGATCTAGGAGTTCCTTAGGAATAGGTCCAACGTGATCAGGACATTGCCAATATCACAGTGTAAGGTTATAACACACATCCACAGTACTAGTAAAGAAGAGCCATTTACTGGCTTAGACGATGATGTAATGTGACAGCTCCACCTAAGAATTATAGATGGCACGATAACTTGATTTGTTTTGTTGACTGCATTGATTTTGGCTGACAGTCACCTAGTATGGAATAGACAAAGTAGAATTTTACTGGAAATCTATCTCTAACCTTTCTCTTTAACCTGTCTCCCTCTGCAGTGTTTCCGTGTTGATTGGGGCCGTACCTTTATGGCGTTTGTGAGTGTCAGCGGAGAATTCTGCCAGGCTCAGCACCTCGCCTTCGTGGACAAGTGAATCGGCCGCCCCCCGAGGGACTACGCAGCCCAGAAGCCCCCCTGACCACCGGCACGCTGGAAAACTGACTCTTCTGAAAAGGCCCCGTTGGGATACCGCGTAGTCCTCGGCCTGACCGCCGATCAAGAGAAATCTTTGCTTTCCGCTTTCTTCTCCAACAGCCAATCACAAACAGCTCTCCTGAATGGGGTAAACTGATCGGATGACTCCTGGATAGTCTCCCCCATCTTTTTTTTTTTTTTTTTTTTTTTTTTTTTTTTTCTTTCTTTCTTTTTTTTTTTTTTTCATATTTTTTTTTCTTTTGTATATTTTCTTTCTTTTTTTTTTTTTTCTTTTCATATTTTTTTTTCTTTTGTATATTTTCTTTCTTTTTTTTTTTTTTCTTTTCATATTTTTTTTTCTTTTGTATATTTTCTTTCTTTTTTTTTTTTGTTTTTTTATTTTATTTTTTTTACATTTTTCTTTTTTTTTTTCTTTTTTTTTTTACATCCCAGAGTGCTGTGGACTAGTTCACCTGTTTTGTCCCCCCCCCCCTCGCCTTTGTACATCATCCCATAGTCGTGCACTTGTTGTCTTCCTGGCCCTTCCTTGTCACTTTTATTTATTTTACCTTGTTTTTTTCTACTTTTACTTTACTGAAACCTAGAAGTCCTTGCTGACATCTGAGCCAAACAGTCCTCTTCGTTTTTGTAAAGAATATTGTATTGTAATTGTTTTTTAAGCCGTCTCGCCAACATGAATCGCCCCGCCCCAGTCGAGATTGCCTATGAGTGCATGAGGTTCCTCATCACCCACAACCCTACCAATGCCACGCTCAACAAGTTCACTGAGGTGTGTCCTTCTTAATTGATTATAGCTTAAAATGACATAACGTCTAAAGAGAGCTTTTCAAGAGATTATTTGTCACATCTGGTAATACTGTAGCTCTATGCAACTATAATATTGAGTTCTGTGCTTCAGTTATTAACAGGAACTTAGGCATGGCCTCTTTTTTTTTTTTTTCTTTTCTTTTTTTTTTGTTTGAATATTAAACTTAAATAATGAGAAAATCGCAATGCCATAGAACACAATGCTACCATTGCAGTATTTCTCGGAAGTTTAAATATTACAATATACCACTTCCTCCTTTAACCATCGCCTCATTCATTCTGTTGCCAGGAACTGAAAAAGTTTGAGGTGAACACACTGGTGAGAGTTTGTGACGCCACCTATGACAAGGCTCCGGTGGAAAAGGAGGGGATCCAGGTCCTGGTAAGAATGAACACACATACGCATGCAAATCAGTTTTAATTTGCTTATCCTCACCAACAAATTTCAATTCCAGCTGGTCTCAACATGTCATGGTGCCCGGCAGTAGTCTATAAACAGGAATCTGAATCACCACAGGAAACAAAATAAGACGCCAAAATGGTTGCCACTAATAAAAACATTCAAATCTGTTCCAGTCTAGCAAATATGACCAAAGATGTTACATTTTTAGGAGGTGGGAATTGAAACTACAGAGCGATTAAGCTTGACCGGCAGGCGGCCACAAAATGGGTTTGCAAACGGGAAGGGATTAGCTGAGATGCTGCTTCGTCTGCTTATTATACACTAAAGCATGCAATCTGCAATTGTGCCGCCAGGGGTAATTTATATTTTCAAATTCCAGTTAAACGTTACAATGTGTATATATTTTGACAGTGAAACAGTAGGATAAACAACTGTTGAGCGTGATGGTTGTTGCCAACAAAGCACTATTTCCCTTAGTTTCAGAAAGGATCATCGTCATATACTTGTCCAGCAGTTTGGCATTTAACGTGTTAATAAAAAAACAAAAGTTACAGCAAAGCATATTTTATTGTAACACAGGATACTTTGCCCTTATCTGAGGCTGCATTGCTGTGCCCAGTTATTGGAGACACTGCAGTACCCCTGACTGTTCTTGACTAACTCACCAGCACTGGCTGCAGTGAAGTGAATGTGACTTTCTAATGAACCTTTTAAAGCCTGTAGAAATCACTTCCAATGTCAATATTCATCTCAATTGTATTTAATTTATTGTGACTACTTTCATATTGTGACTTGGATTCAGGCAGTTGTAAAACCTTTTTGGACTGTTTGGCTGTTCCTTAGTTTGACTGACTGATGAAAGCAGGTGTTATGTCTATGGTGATATTTTATCAGCTACATTTCCTGGTGTAATGCTAATTGCTAATACCAGGTCAAAACATACCACTCTTTATTATTTACCAAACCAAGATGACTGAATTCAAACCCCACCACAACTTTGAGCATCGTGATGGCTGGTTGTGAGATTTGCGGGAAGCGGAGTTAAAATTCTGGTGTGTGTGTGTGTGTGTGTGTGTGTGTGTGTGTGTGTGTGTGTGTGTGTGTGTGTGTGTGTGTGTGTGTGTGTGTGTGTGTGTGTGTGTGTGTGTGTGTGTGTGTGTGTGTGTGTGTGTGTGTGTGACGAACTCTTCCATAAATCCAGCGGAGGGGGGTAAAAGTCTATTACAGGCCACTTCAAATCCTTCATACTGTACATAGCACAGTAGTTTGTATAACTAAACACCTCATAAAAATACTCTTGGATCATTTCTTTTTAGCTGCTAATATTTTTAGTAGAGGGAAATTCAAAGTGGTTCCCTCTGAAGTATCATTGTTCCAAAACTCATTTCAGAGCACATTTAAGGGCATTGTGTGTGCACCCTGGAAATGTGCACCTAAGGCTTGTGTTGTAGGAATGTAAAATGTGCAAAAAGTAGTGTTTTATTTTCCTTGTACAGCATAGGGTGTCGGAGCATGCACACTCTTTTATATGAAAATTCCTACAGTTACCACATGCACAACATGGTCAAAACTGGATTAAAAAGAAAATCCATTGTACAATGTAGAAAAGAAAATCTTTCATTTACCCAAATAAAATATCTTGTTCTTTTATAATCCTCAAACACACTACACACATTAATCAACAATGTAAATACTTTACTATTTGTTATTACATCAAACAAAGGTTACACCTAATACAAAATACAAAACCCAAACCATCAGAAGACAGCCTCCATGTAAAACTTTATTTACATTTAAATTACATACTTTCATTTACCTCCTCCTTGACTGAATTTTCATACTTACAAGATCTGTTGAGATCTAGCTAGTGTTTGGTAGCCATTGCTTTTTAGCAGTGGTTTACCAAGTTCCTTAAGGGGAAGGAGAAACGGCTTTCCCTTGGGGGCCAAACACACAAACAATTTGTTACAAGTCGTCGATGCATGTCATTTATTTTCACGGGCAACCAAACACCGCGGGTGACAAACACAAGGAGAGCGTAGGAGGAACGTGCTGAGCCCCCGTAGAGACTCCTGGGTCAGCAGAGGCTCAGACAGATACAGGATCAGGCCGCCTGCCAAGGCACTCACAGGCCCTCCTGGCTCCACACCATATCCCAACACACGATATTTGTTTCTCTACGCTCAGGACTGGCCCTTTGACGATGGTGCACCCCCCCCCACCCAGATTGTGGACGACTGGCTCAACCTGCTGAAGACCAAGTTCCGCGAGGAGCCTGGCTGCTGCATCGCCGTGCACTGCGTGGCAGGGCTGGGCCGGTGAGTCGACCCCGACCATGACCCCCCTGGCCCCACAGCCGATTAGTCATCTTCTCCACAAGATTCACCCGTTACTCCAATCACTTGGCTCGTTCGAAGCATGTCAGCGGACATTATGAGACTAAGTTAAGCTTCCCTAGTGCCTGTATACACCCTCCAGATCTTTAGTGCTTTCGTTCTGTTTGGACTGTGAGCCTGACAATCCTGTTGGATTCCAACCAACATGACCTCACGTCTAATCCCGGCTTCTCATTGAGGTGGTTCTTTGTCTGGGCATTCTCCGGAGTCTAGACCAAGGTCCATTAAATTTCCCGCAGCTTTGCAGTCACCCCAGAATACCTTTTTTATTTATTTTGATTTTTTTTAACCTAAACCATCATTTTCGATCATTGGAAGTCGTATTGGAGGCAATCTTAAACTTTAAACAGTGTTGGCTGAAGCACATCTTTCCATACTGGATCAGCTTAAAGGATTCTGATGCCAATCACTCAGATCGACTCCCAATTATTGAAAAAATCAGGTCTAGGTTAAGAAATAAGAAGCGTTTTCCTTCAATCACATCCCCACCATGCCCCGTGAGAGCTACACACCATGCCATGCTGAGGCGTGGTGTGTAGCCTGAGGCTGAACTGTGGTTCTATTTCAAAGAGATAAAATTGCTAATTTATTGATAACTGCTAATATCACAGAAATGTGATGCACCCTGGAAAGTGTGAAAAGGACTCTTCCGACTGCAACACCCCCCCCGAAAATAAAAGAAAGCCTTCATTCCAATGCTGCAGCATTCCTCAAGCTGTACTTCCCAGACTCCGCCCCCACATAACCACAGCCATCTGAGTTGAAGCATCACCACGCTCCGCTCTGGAGAGTGCTGTTTGGCCTTTTTGTTGTTGTTGTTGTTTGTTAGCCCACCGTTGCCCATTCTCTTGGTCTCCTTTTCACACGCTTTTACCTTCTCATCCACCCCTCTCTGGTTCCATCCCTCATGCCCCCCCCCCTTTGCAATCCAAAAGAATGAAAAAACTCATAAGGATGTGCTCTGTCAGCATTGAGATCCGACCCTTCTAGTTGTCGAGAAATGTTTTCTTTTTCCCCCCTTTTTCTTTTTCCTTCTTTCTTTTCACTCGGGCCGCTTTGTTTGGTGAGAAAGTTTTCTTACTGTAACTTATCTCTCTGTGTGTGTGTGTGTGTGTGTGTGTGTGTGTGTGTGTGTGTGTGTGTGTGTGTGTGCGTGCGTGCGTGCCCGCCCGCCCGCCCGCCCGCCCTATGGGGCGGCGCTGAACTCAAACACCCCTGTAGGTTTCCCAGGCCCTTTTCCCAGGTTTATACCCCCCACCTCCAACCCACGTGAACCCTGGCATTTAACTCTTCTACTCTCTCATTTCTCTCTTTCACCCTGAATTCCTCTCCTTCTGATCCTCATCCTTCTCCGCTGGTGTCTCTCTCCTCTCCCTCAGAGCTCCGGTCCTGGTGGCCCTCGCCCTCATAGAGTGCGGGATGAAATACGAGGACGCCGTGCAGTTCATCAGGCAGTAAGTTCCAGTTCCTCCACGAAAGCACTTGAAGGCTGCCAGTGGAAGAAGTACTCGCACAAATCTGTTTTACTGAAGTAAAAATACTCCGACACTCGATGACTCTCGTGAAAGTGAACTTTAGTACTGGAATACCTTGAAAATAACCCCTTTTGTGCTAAAGTGCGTGAAATGTCCTTAAAAAAACAAGATTCATCATTGAAAACCTAGGGATATTCTCCCTAGGTTTGTTGTTTAAATCATAACAAACAATTTTCCAGAATCACTTTTGCAACATGGGAAATGTACGTCAAGGCTGGTTGATCCGTGCCTTCTAGGGCTTCGGCTTTTTGTGCGGAATCCCGTCGAGCACGCCCGCTCCCACTGAGCAGCCAACTAACCCTCCTTCCTTCCCTCTGTCCTCTGCACAGGAAGAGACGCGGAGCCTTCAACTCCAAACAGCTTCTTTACCTCGAGAAATACAGACCCAAGATGCGTCTGCGGTTCAAGGATGCCAACGGCCACAACTGCTGTGTGCAGTAGGCACTCGGCCGCGCAGCGGGGGAAATCGATTCCAACGAGGGGCGAACGAAACGAAGAGCCAGCTCTATCCGTAATATATTGTGATGATTTGTTAACACGGAGTCATGGTTAATTGATCACAGGGAGAGAGAGGGAGAAAGCCGGCGATCGAAACGATAAAAAAAAAAAAAAAAAAAAAAAATGAAAACGGAATGAAAGAATCCAGATGTAGGGATCCACCAGCCAAACTAACCAACCAACGAGAAGGTCAAAGGTCAAAGCACACCAGACGGGCCCGCCTCCCAAATTAGTGGTCAACCACAGGCCGCAGGTTTTTTTCTCAACCTTCCATCCTGATCTTCACCGTTTTTGTTTTTTTTTCCTCCCTTTTCAGGTTTAAATCATGGGATTCTTGTTTTGTGTGTGTTTTTATATTATGAATTCCCCCCCCCCCCTCGCCCCCCCCCCACCACGCACGCACGCACGCACACATACACATACATTCACAGAGCTTTTACAATGGTGATGTAAACATGTAATTATATATATTTTTTAAAATACCAATACTCATTGTTATGATTGGCCCTGGATTATGTAACTTTAAAAATATTTTTTAAACCTTTAGCACAAAAACAGTTTGAAGCGTAATTTTCTTTCTGCACAAAAAACTCTCCCGGTAGGTTGAACTGAAAATGCAGTAAACTTGGTTTACGTCACTTTGAGTTTAGGGGTTTACTTTTAGTTTTGAATATGTCCACTATATTTATTCACTAGTTTATGATTAGTAGGGCAGTCTAGTGTTTGGCTGGGGAAGGACACTCTGTTATCCATTCTTTGTTTTTATTTTATTTTTATCATTTTTTTTTCTTCACTAGAGCCATGTTGATTTTTTATTTTATTTTTTAATATCTCGCGGGAGTGCAATAAACGGTCCACCTCAGAAAGCCCACCAAACCCTGCTGGCCGTCCTATAAATATATGCATACACACACACACACACACACACACACACACACACACACACACACACACACACACACACACACACACACACACACACACACAAGCTCATATGTTCACTCACACGAAGCAGTCGCATGCACACAAACACACACACACACACACACACACACCCACACATACTGATCCTTACGATAAACAGATATTTTTTTTGCCCCCAGTTCACTTCACGGCTGCTTTTTCCTCCAAACGGGTTTTTTTTTTTTTTCTATTTTATTATTTTTATTATTATTATTATTATTTTTTTTTTTTACACAAGTCCCTTAAAACATTGTGCATAAAATGACACGGAAACCAACAGAGAACCTTAGATCGAACTGTCAAATCCTTACTCTGAAGGAACGGAGGTGGTAAAGAAAGAATATGGTCAGTTTTTTATCATTGTACCCATTTTGAAGACATCCCCAATTCATATTGGTTCTTAAAAGATAAATAAATTGAGATAAAAAGCACAAGTGTCCTTTTTTTTATTTTGCTTATGTACTATCCGCTACAGGAAGCACAGGGTTAATTTTTGTTTTTTAGGTTGTGTTTATAAAGGGTGTTTCTTCACGTCGTGATGCTGGTTACACTTAAAACATCCTGTTAACATTACTTGGACTGATTTACGGACGTTTGGTTTCCACACAGGACAGACGGCGCCCTCTAGCCGCGCTAGTGAGCACGTCGCTCAATCTCAAGCCCCATCCAAACGTGGGCATCGCTTCCTGTTTTCCACATCCCTGCCAGCAGTGCACTGTAAACTTTATCTGATAAGCGTGGTGAGCACTTCCCCGTCTGCTCGTGACCGGTGTCAGGCCGGTATTAGCCGACTGATGACTCAGAACCATGTGGATGCACCACCTCCTCAGAAAAGATGACTTGGGCTGCTCATGACTCTTACCCGAGGCAAAACTAAAGCAGGAAACAGCGCCCACTACTGCACTAAGGCGTAGGGAAAAATGAATTAAATGACAGACATTTGTTTTCCATTAGGTCCATTTAAGTGATTTGCCAAGTTTTGATGTCTCAATCGTACAGCAATAACTTTATGAAACCAAAATGCATATGTTAGCAAATTAGTTCAGTTTTAGAGGTTGAATAAAGACAAGTCACTGCCCACAATATGTTGTAATTATATATTTGAATATACACAGGTATAAATGACCATTTTGTCAACCTTAGGGTTGTAGCCCTACGTGGGGCCACTTGATAAGCGGTAAGCGGTCGGAAAATTTCTAGGACATGATATTTCATTTTTAATAATGCATTTTGTTAAGTGAGTCTTAAATATATAATGTATATGTAATCCATGTATATGTGGATATGTGGTGTGTACTCAAATTCACACACAATAGCCGCCTAACATGAAATATGGAATATTTGCACTTTGTCCAGATATGCGCTTGTATCAGATTATTATTTAGCCTCAAGCTGTTGCTTATTGGCTTTAATTTAGTTTTTATAAACAAATGGTTATTTAAATAAATCACCCAGTCTCATGACGGAGGTTGTGTAGATGGCAGGGTGACCCTGCGGTTTGCAGGATTTGCCGGCAGCCTGACTTGTACCCACTTCTGCCACAACAACATTTTCCATGGAAACACAACCTGACCTTACACCTGCTTGACTATTTATTTATACACAAAGATGTTGTGAAGATACTGGACATAGCATACAGTAGAACTGAATATTCATTACAACTTTTTTTCCATGATCCTATGTAAATAGAGGAGGTGTGAACTTAAACTCAAATATGGTTCAAACTGTTGCAGTCCAAACCGCTTGAAATATTTTGCATTTGCACAATGGAAAGTGCCCAGAAATACAAATTACACCTGGGCCTTATACAAAATGAAATAGACTATAATGAAATTGTAAAAGTTCAACCCAAAGTGATATCTTCAGAAGCTCTTCTAACTACTTAGAAAACATGAAATAATTGCATTTGTTTTTTCAAGCTCCAAATAGAGAACTGAAATGTTAGAAATCTGCATCTGGAGAAAACAAACCTATATCAATGTTATGTGTTTCAGAGGGGCAATTCTTTAGTAATGGGCCACAAATTATGAAATTGTAAGATGATAAATACCATGACCGTGAGTGCTACAGAGAGACAAATCTGAGATCCTTACATAACTTAAGCATGACCAGCATATAAATAACCGTCTTCATAAAGAATGATCATGGAAGATCAAGAGACATCCCAGCAAAAAATCTATAAGCATCTACTTAAAGAGTTAGAGCAGCTAGGTACTGTAAGAACATAGACTGTTTTCACCTTTAATAAATATAGATATACACTACTCACAAAAAGTTAGGGGTATTTGGCTTTCGGGTGAAATTTCAGGATAAACCTAAAATGCACATTACAGGTGAACTTAATTTGACCTTCTCTAAACTTTTGAATGCACATGTCCAACTGTTCAATGTTTCAGTACTTTTTGCACAACTTGCTGTTGTCTAACAAGGAGCTGAACGGCAAAATTCACAACAGGTGTTTGATCCATGAATCAACCAATACATTTCCTGGTTCAATTAGAATTGGTATTTAAACAGTCCTCTTCATCATGCTGTTCACATTTTGACACCATGAGACCAAGACGACAACTAACAACTGATCAACAGTACCTCGCCATTGTGAGGCTTCAAACAGGATGTTCTCAGAGGGAAGTGGCCACTGAGCTTAGAGTGTCACAGAGTGTCATCAGCAGGTTGCAACAGAGATACAAAGAGACTGGAAGAGTCACAGAAAGGCATAGAAGTGGACGTCCTTTGGCCACATCCCACACTGATGAGGGCTTCATTGTGAACAGTGCCCTGCGGAACCGGATGATGAATGCCACTCAACTCCAGGCACATTTAAGGGAGGTGAGAGGCACCCAAGTGTCACGTCAGACCATTCAAAACCGTTTACATCAGCGTGGTCTGCGTGCTAGACGACCTGCAAGGGTACCTGACCACACCACCAGGCACAGGCATCTTCGTCTTGCAGGGGCCAGGGAGCATTTACGCTGGACGAGGGACCATTGGGCCTCAGTGCTGTTCTCTGATGAAAGTCGATTCACGTTGAGCAGAAATGATGGCCGCCAACGATGTTGGAGACATCAAGGAGAACGCTATGCATCAGCCACTGTTGTCACCAGAGGAGCCTTTGGTGGTGGTGGTGTTACAGTGTGGGCAGGGGTGTCTAGTCGATACAGAACTGCCCTACACTTTGTGAATGGTACAGTGACAAGCCCATGATACCTGAATAACATCATTAATCCAGTCATTGTGCCCCTGCATGAACAACACAGGCCTCATTTCATCTTCATGGACGACAATGCTCCAGCTCATGGAGCTCGCATCATTAGGGAACGGCTGCTGGAGACTGGGGCACCTCAAATGGAGTGGCCTGCACTTTCTCCAGACCTGAATCCCACAGAAAACCTATGGGATCAGCTGAGTTGCCGTGTAGAGGCTCGTAACTCTGTGCCCCAGGACCTCAATGACCTGAGGGCCGCCCTTCAAGAAGAGTGGGGGGCCAGGTCTCAGCAGACAATAAGTCGACTTGTAAACAGCATGAGACGTCATTGTCAAGCTGTAATTGATTCTCAAGGGCACATGACAATTTATTGAGACATTGACATTTTTTGTTGTGGTAAACCCACCACTGTTGTTGGCTTTTGTTTCAATAAATAGTTTGAGATGAGGAAATCACCATTGCATGCTTTTTACTTAAATGCCCTACTTTCATGATATAATATCACTGTAGCGTGAACTTTCAACATTTTCCATAAAATTCACCCTAAAGCCAAATATCCCTAACTTTTTGTGAGTAGTGTATATCGTCGGGATGCCAAATGCTGTCCATCACTTCAGCCATGTGCAAAAGTCCAAAAGTATACAGATACAAATTACATTTGGTTTTGTTTCTCCACATGTCAAACACATAAAAGAATCATCTTTAAAATGCTAGTATTTTAAGTACATGAGATTTTCAAAGACACCATGCCTGCTTACAAAAACATGATCATGAAGGAGTTAGGTGAATGTCCACATTTCTGATGTAAAACCCTCAGCCTACCGCTGAACCTAATACCTTACACAAGGTAACTATTAGGTTCAGTGGTTGGTAAGTATTTACCATACACTGATCTATTATGAACTCCACTCATCTCAACTCAACTCTGACCTAAAGGAAACACTATGATAACAGTTCATAACCTACTTTATTTCTACCTAATACTTACCTCTGCCCTCTGCCAAATACATAGTACAGAACTATAATACTTATTTGAAGAAGAGATATTTTGTCCAAGAACGATCTTCATTAAAATGTATCTTAATTAGGGTCTTACAAAGTATTACATTTAATATAAGAGAAGCACAACCTGTTATTTTGGGTAAAACTAATATTGTGAATATTAACAATCCAAATTAATTTAGCGCACAGGCTGGGGCCGAGAGGTTTTAAATCGTTACGCCTAGACGGCATCTTGTCACTCATCGTCACTCAGTGTGAGGTGGTCAATTACCCACAATTTTGGCTTTCATGGGCCTCTTATAGTTAAATAAAATCTGCCTATCGGCCATGCCATAAAATGTTGCCGTCGGCCTTGTGAGGCCTCCAGTCCAAATCAGGCAGCGTGCACCTCATTATGCAACCGTGTGGTGTCACTCCCAGCCCACCGGTCATGAGACACTGATGTCTAAACACAGGGCAGAAGGATAAAGGCTCAACGCAGAGTCCATATTTTAAAGTTTGCATTACTTCCAGTTAATAAGTCCATGTGACTCCCCTGCTATTCTACCGCTTTGCAATGACCACTTTTAGCCATGGCAGTTGCTCAGGACACCCGTCTGTCTTTAAAAATTCTGGAAGGTAAGTCCGTTAACCCCTGGGTTAATAGCTTACTAGCCAATCCAGAGTGCTGCTGCAGTGATACCCGCAAAGACTTTCTGAAGACAGGCACAGAGGAACCCCCCCCCATCCTGGTAGTGGACACGCTATAGGATTCACCAAGGACGGATGACACATCTTGGGATTGTGGTACATTACACACTATACTACCCAAGACAATATATTATAAAACCAACCAGATATTCTTGCAAGAGTCCCTGACTAGTGTGGAACCAATCACAAGACTTCATGACCAGCTCTCAACAACCCCAAGACAGGAGATTTCCTTGTGATTCTTTTAAAATGTTGAAGATTTGTCTGGGGCTTGAAAATCCAAGCGAAAGTCCTTTGGTGTAAACTAAGCGGCAGCGGTTCGATTTTTGAAGTCCCGTAGGGAGTCCTGTTCCACTCGCCTCGACACATTTCTCTGGTCGAGAGTAGTAGGGTGTGTGACACCTATACACACACCATTGTAGTGATTAAAGGTTTGACTCTTTTCAGATTGGGTTCTCGACGACTTACTCGGTAGAAGGAGTTGATCTGGGCGGATCTGACTCCCAGATTGTTTTGACTCGCTGGAATGCCTGGTGAGCAAGGGAGGGCTCCCGGCGAACAATGAACGAGTGTCAGAAGAGAGAGAGAAGGGAGAGGAGAAGAGAGAGAAGAGATTTCTCACAGGGATCATTTAATTCTGCCACAATTATTTGTTTCGGTGTCATGCAAAGTGCACATTTGTCACATTCGGTGTGAATTGCACCAAATGCCTGCACGTGTTTTGCCTTATTTTAAGTCAAAGTTACACTCTTTTGCCGGAAGACTCCCAAATGCCTTAGTCGTTTCAAATATATGTTTGTGACGATCAAATCATTGGCAGGTTGTCCATCACTACACCATCGTAGCCCTTATTGGAATCCCACTGATTTATGTGTATTGGAGATGCAGTGAATAGGCATTTGTACAAAGACAAACACGTGGCTGCATAAAATAAGAATTAAGAACCCAGGGCCACTCATCACTATACAAAGCCATTTGTACGATGTCATGACAAATTTAGGGACAATCAAGGGCCCGCGGCTTCGGTGTACTCCAACAGAAGATCACGGGCTGAGGCAACACGCATCCTTCTTGCATATTCCCGTGCAGCCTCCTTGCAGGGGCGGCCAACTCCGGTGCCATTGTGAATCGCTGCCCTTTAAAAATGCATGCTCGCTCTTGGCTCTGTATCGTTAATGAGGTATGTCTGAAATATTTGATAGCCTTGTGCTCATTTGAAAAACAAATACGTTTATTTTCATTAATATTTGATACGGAAATGAATATATGTAAAACACATACAATAATTAGTCTGTTTTGATCAATTGTTTCTGTCTCATGCCGGGCGAGTATTTCCACACGCTAACTCCCCAAAGGCTACGTCGGTGCATATCATTCTCTGGTGCTTCAGAGCAACACTATTTAATTTTCAAAGGGGGATTTAGCATCTTTAAACATTCTGCAAATGCCAAAAAACCAACATTTTAATCTAGCTGAGGCCCATTTGCGAAGTGGATGTTTTATTTCATGTTCATTTTTTTGTTGCTTGAAAGGATGTACATATTGCGGATACAAATTGCAAAAATGTCGTGAATGCTGTTGATTTCTTTTTTCATTTTTTTGGGCGGAGGGGGATCCTAAACGGTTATGTTCACATCAAATGGATACAACACATTTCTGAAAAAAGAAACACGGCCTTAAATATCTGGCTGTATTTCTGATGTTTGCACTTTGTACCTCGTGGAGCTCCTCCAATCATTGCACTTGTTCTCTGTCTCTGGCTGTGTTGTTCCTTCAGCCAGGCAAACTTTAACAGGAGAGGAGGGCGATCAGAAAGGCATGTAGGGATTGGTCGGCGGAAAGCTCCTCAAACGAAGACCTTGGCCAAACTCAGCCTTAGTAGAAAGTTTAAAGTCCTTAAAAAACTGCTCGGCATGCAGTTGTTTGGGTCACATACTTTTCATGCTGTTAACTCCCCCACTGCACCACGCTGTCTCGCTCTCCCCAGCTGAGGTGGATGGAGATCCATTGAAACAGAAGAGCAGTACCTCCCGCGGCCACCGGAGTGCAGTAACGCCGTGTACTTTGGGTGGCGGGCCCCGCCGTGGAAACGGGGACGCTGTGTTGAGGATGAGGATTGAGTGATGGATTCTCCCTCTGGCAGCAGCGACCGCGGACGGCGCAGATCAGGGTGAGTCATCCTCGCTGCTGGGGGTTTTTGCTTTCGGCCGCCGGTGCTCTGTAATTAATAACCTCTGAACCAGAGTTTATATATTGAAGGGTGAGGACATTTCAGTTGATTCACGCACTTGTGTCTTGACCTCTTTATCTTGCCTCTTCTAAGAACACCGCCGGAATGCAGTTCCTACAGGTAACGAACCGGCTCCCTCCCGCCCTGATTACGTCGATAGAGCGGCTGATCGCACGGGGAGTCATCCCTCGCAGGCGCCGATCAGGTTTTTGTATTTGTCTTTAGGAACAGGCGTCCGCATCCTTTTAGCGGACGTTTTAGGAATCCGCGGCTGTTTGTTTGTTTGTTTGTTTGTTTTCCCCCGTCTGCGTCGTCTGTATTTACCACGGCCTGGCATCGCAAAGTTGGTGGAGACGGATCTTTGATGTCCTGCCAGGATAACAAGGGGTGATTTGGGCGGCAGCTGAGTCACATTACACACACCATTTAATGCAGTCCGGGCGTTTGGCAGCGGTGGGGGCGTGATGTCGCTGACTCCCTTGTTAGAGCCCCGACCAGGTCACCCCCATCACCCCCACCACCCCCATCACCCCCCTCGGGCACCATAGTGGGAGCCCAGCCCACCGTTGACGAGTCTGGGCTGATGGTGACTGCCCAGTCCCGTGTTGACTGGTGACTGGGCTGATCTCTTCTGGCGGCAGCCCCCTTCCACCCACCCCCACCTCCTCCCCCCATCCTCCCCCGCCCTCACCCCGGTCTCTCCGCCGGGGAAGGGATGCGTGTCATCCTGTCGCTCTCCCACCTTCCTTCCTCCCTTCCCTTCCCTCCTTCCATGCTGCCGCTCTATCCTCCATCTGCAGGTGAGGAGGACTCCTCCGCTTCTTCTTCCCTCTGGTGTCAGGTCTTGCGTTCCATTTTTTTTCCTCTTCTTGCCTCCCCCTGTTCTCCCCTTCCCCCCCCCCCCCCGCCCCCTTTTTTTTCTATTCTCTACCCCTTCCCCTCTTCTCTCATCTCCTATTCTCCTCTGTTCTCCCCTCTTCTTCTCTTTTCCACTCTTCTCGTCCCTCCTCTTCGGTTCTGTTCTCCTCTCTCCTCTCCTTTCCGTCTCTTTCCTCCCCTCCTCTACTCTCATCTCCTTTCCTCCTCTCACCTCTCTCATTCTCTTGTCCCCTCTTCTCTTCTATATTTTGTATTTCCTCCTCTCCTTCCCTGGTTTGTTCTTATCTTCTCCATTCGAATCTTCGTTTCCCTTCTTTCATCCTCTCTTCCTTTCTCCAATCCTCTATTCTCTTCTCCTCCGTTCCTTCTCTTCCTTCTCTTCGATCCTCTCTTCCCGTCCTATCGTCCTCTCGTCTCTTCTGTCCTCTTCTCTTCTTTCCTCCTCTACTCTCCTGTTCTCTTCTTTGATTTTCTCTGATTCGCTTCATTCTCTCCTTTTTCATCTCATCTGCCCTTCTTTCCTCTTCATCTCTCTTCCTCTTCCTTTCTCTGTATGCACTCGCCTCATTTCCATCCAGTTCATCGATCAACTCGATTCTCGGCCATCGCTTCCTTCCCCCCTCCCTCGTGCGTCCACCGCCCTTCCCTTCACCGCCGTCGGAGTTGCTCTCCAACCCCAGGGAGCTCTCGTTTCTTGTCTTCCCCGTTCTAATTTAGCCATTTTTATTCCTCCCTCTCTCCAACCCCCCTGGTGTCCTCATACGTTTATAGCAACTAAAAGGCATAAGCCTTTGGAAGCCTTGAAATTTCTCTTAAAGTATTCCCTCTTAAAGTATTCACTTGTACGCTCTGATACCATCGAACCATCGTATATAACGTGGCCTCAGTACAATGCTGCAGCAGAGAGAGGGTGGGGGCGTGGTTACCCCCGGGGCCCCCGCCACCATTAATACACTTTAACAAAGCGCCGTACCAATAGGGCCAGAGCGGCCATGAAAGGCTGATCCATCTTGACACGCTGGGTGTTAAGTGGCCGGCTTAATGAGAACGCTGGCTGTTTGGGCTCTCAGTTCATTAGCAGCCCGCGTCATGGAAGCCCAGCAGACAGGTGTCCGCTCTCAATTTATTTGCTTATTCTCTCTCTCTCTCTCTCTCTCTCTCTCTCTCTCTCTCTCTCTCTCACTCTCTCTCTTTCTCTCTCTGGTTATCTCTCGAACTCTTACTCTCAGAGTCACATGTGGAGGATATGCCGCCTTGGCATGTCCTCCACTTCAGCACGTACATGATTAGGTTTGGAAACAAACGTGCCGTGAGTGCGGGCATGTGGACCCGTGAACATGATGAACAAAACACACACACACACACACACACACACACACGCACACACACACTTACACACGCATACGCACACACACACACACTCTCACACACACACACACACACACCACTAAGATAGTTAATTAACAAGTGTTTTGTTGTTTATTTACCACTAGCCGATGAATAAAAGAAAAGGGGCAGACTGGCTTGACCTCCAAAATGAATCTGTGCAACAAGAACAAAAACAAACATGAAGTAAAAGTAGTCTTAAAATGTGCTTTGACACACAAGAGAGAAAGTCAACAGAAGAATGCTGTGTATACGGGTGAAAATGTTTGGGGTGATTTATTGTTGATTATCCAACTGTGCGACAGTGTGTGTGACACCTACAATACCCGGGCTTTAGATGCATAAAAAATTACTTTGTGTAGGCTGCTCTCCAACTCTGCGCCGAAAACTGACAAATACAAATTTGCGGGGTTGGATTTGTATTTGACAGAAACAATATCTGATCCAGAGCATCTTAGCCTATGCCAACGCTGCTGTTAATGAAGCGCTGCCCTCTGCGAAGCTTCAAGATCAGCTCTTTGAGGGGCGTGGGCTGTCAGCGGCTCCCCAGACACAGCTCGACTATCTGGGGTGTAATCCGTCTTGGCAGACAGTTCATCCACGCGCAGTGAGACTGCTGGTCTGGGAATCTGGGCAGAAGTGCCCAAGTCGATCTTCAGGGGTGAAACCATTGATCAAAACATCAAGATTGGGCATTTATTTTGCTGCCTGCTAAAAAGCACTCTCTATTTTACCAATCTTTTGTAGAAGCTGTCACAGCTCCCGCTCCCGCTCCAACCCCCTGGTCCAGTTTTTAAATTTCCCTCTTCGTCCCCTCGTCACAGCCGAGGTCATGTTCCATTCCGAGCTATTTTTGTCCACTCTGCCACCGCTCCCCAAAAGTAGAATTTTGTTCTTCTTCACGGAATGCCGGCCCGTTCTGTAAATGACGCAAGTAAAGTTCACTGCAGTGTGCCCTCCAACTCCAGGGGAGTGCGCCTGGGCGGGGGATCAAATTTGCTCATGTTAACCTTAAACATGACCCATAATGCTATACACTGAGAATGTCACATCCCTTCATCATAGCCTTTTGTCACATTGTCCTGCAGTTTTGTAATATCCTTTTCCTCTCCCGAAAAAAAAATGGTGAAGCCGTTATATTCGTGTGCTATAGCGAGCTAACATTATTATTTTCATTATCTAGTAATCAAATCAGTGTTTCGCCATTTTTGCTTGCGAGAAGTGGTGCTAAGCGTGTTTAATAGTTAGTCAGTGGGTTTACTTTTGGACTCACTGTCAAACAAAGACTGTCTCAATTTGCTGCAGCGCCCCCTTGTGCCTCACACCAGTCTATCAAGGTCCATCAAAATGTCTCGTCAATGATCGCAAAGATCTCCCAAGTGTGATCAGAGATCTAAGATTTTAAGGTTGAGCATGGCACTTCAAATCAAACGGGATGAGGCTCTGGTTAACTTTAATTTCCCTTGTTTGAGTTATACATTCTCCTGTGTTGATCGGGTTTGTTTGTGTTGTTCTGTCTTTGCTTTAGACCCCCTATTGTCAAGGTGGGGTACAATACCCCCGGGAGTACGTGGATCGATCTAGGGGGTACACAAAATACAACTGTGAATTACCTTCCCAAACAGTTATGTTGAATAGCAACTGCAGTCTCAGTACCAAAAAGAAATGCATGCACCCTAGTGTAACAACTGAATAATATTATCACAATGTCTAATATGTAGGGGATAATGTTCATAGAATATCAATTAGGCTACAAAATAACCAACAGTGTGAATCGCGCAGAGTCTTTACATTTTCTGGGAACGCATTTCTCGAATGTTGCCTGAACACAATCTCGCTACACAATCAATTAATTACGTTGAAAATTAGATTTATCAAAAAGCGATGAATAAAAACTGCACAATCTTATGACCACTGGTTTAATTTTAAAATGACAATTATTTTGGTCATTGAGTGCATGCAGGCGCACAGGAAGGCATCTTGAGTGGAGGGCGCTGCCAAAAAGCCACAATTGTACCCTTGAGTGGGCTAAATTTAAGGTGCTCTTTTCGTTATATTTGACCCAGACAAAATATATATATATATTTATATATATATGCAGTATACGTATATTTATATATACATATATATATATATATGTGTTTAAATGTTTTTGTATATATGTATATATGTTTTTTTCTCTGATCTCCTGTTGTAAACTTGTCTGAAATCGTAAATCGGTTCCGAACTGAAGTTCGCCTAAAGCCAGGACCAGGCGGAGGTGCTGAGATGGCAACAACGAAGCGTTTCATCGATGGCCAGTTCAGCCAGCCAGGAATACAAAGACCCAAGTAAGTCTGTTTTTTTTGTACTCAAGACATTTTCTTTCAGTATAGAATCCCATTCTTATTTGACACCTTTGCCTCCTGCCTCTTCCCTGTACTTGAGTTTTCCCAGTCCTTGTAACAAAAGCCAAGTATGGCATCTTGTTTTTTTGCCCGGTTTCATGACTGCAACCACCTCCACTCACAGACATACACATGCACACACTCACGCACGCACGCACACAGGCCCGGCGTGGGTAATCGGGAGAAAGGGGAAGACTCCCGGTGGGCCGCTGGTTGTTGGGCTGGTGACGAGGCAATAATTTTAATTTTATCATCGCATTTGCAAGAATTTTATCATCACTATTCTTGCTGCAGTGTCGGCCGCTGCTGTGACTTCTCACCAAGCTGTTAGTGCCTCACGTTCTCGCACACACACCCACACACCCACACACGCACCCACGCACACCCACCCACGCACACCCACCCACGCACGCATGCACACACACACACACACACACACACACACACTGCTACTGACACGCCCCCATGGCCCCATTTGATAAAACCCAGCGCGTGCTAGTCCTGCTCACACCAAAGACTGGATGCTGATAGGGCATGAGAGCAGCCCCCCAGATCCTGATCGACTGAACACTACGGAAGAGTATGGCATTCATTTGGGGAAAATCATTTTCAGACGGTTTTCACGTGATAGACATCATGTTACAATGGATATTCGTCTGGAACTCCCAAGGGACCACGGCTGATCAATTCCCTTTAATGAGGTGCTGCTTCACGGACAATGGCAGCGTTGAGAGTCAGTTTCTTTTTTGCATTACGTATTAGGGACCGTCTACAAGTTACATGGCTCAATTTTCAAAGACGAATTTCATTGTCATGGGAGCACTCAAACTTAGTCTATATAATTATATGATCGACTCTTTGGCCTTTTGATTTCAAAATAAAGGTCTTTGAACTTTTATTTTCAGATCAAAAGGCTGTACAACGTGTCCTTTTATGTCCTAGTAGTATTACCTAGTCTGAGGGTTATTGAACTTGGAAATGTTGAAATTTCAATAGAAAAGTTTTTTGAACGTTGAGTTTTTCCAGAATTCTTTGTGATTAGTGTCAAACTCAGCCCTGCACACACACACACATACGCACGCCCGCCCGCCCGCCCGCCCGCCCGCCCGCCTGCCCGCACGCACACACGCACACACTTCAAGAAATCGCATTTCCTGCCCTTGATGGTTTTATCATTGAACTAATCGCGCTTTCTTTTTCCTGTGTTTCCCTTTTCCACCATTGACCGCCGGGCAGACGCTCTCCCCATCGACCACACTGTCGGAGTGATGAGAGTGGATGAGAGAGGGGGGTTGGAGAGTTGATCTCATCATTATCCCTAAGCACCTCCTCCATTGTGAGAAGATCAAAGCGGTATTTATTCTAGGCCTCTGGATATATGCCACGGTGCCGCATAGAAGGACACACCAACACACCGTCCAAGCCTCTCTCCATTATGGGATGAAAGGAACCGGGCAAGTGGTCTGATGGGAGAGCGAGGAAAACGGGCTAATCAAGCCCTGGGCAGTCCACTGACTTTTGCTCAGTGGGCTGCCCACAACAAGTGTCTTGACCTTTTCATTTGCATCTGAGTTTATTTGCTGGCCGTCAGTCGTCATTGTGGAGTCTCTGTAAACACATTCTCACTAATGATCCTCCTATTTTACAAATCAATGGCTTAATTGAAAAAAAGATTATACTGTATATACAGTATATCCACTTCAGGGCAGAGCCGTAAACAAAATTATGGATTTAATATCCGCTCTTGAGGAAAGCAGCTTGTGTGTAATTGTGTGATGGCACGCATGTAGTGATGCAAGACTTGCAAACGATTTGTTAATAGCAAACAATTAGTCTAAATGGCTGATGAGTCAAAAGAGTCTTTCGATAATGACTCCGCAGCATACCAGTGAGTGAATCCTCCACTCACAATCAGAAACAAATTACTGAGGATTAAATCAATGTGAAAAAAGGTGAAGGCATTTGGCATAATTTAAATTGAATGCGACTGATTTATACTTAACCTTCCACCAAAATAAATCATTTCGACAGAATTAAACTGATCATTAATAAACCCCTTGAATCTTGTGAGAATCCGAGCCAAACCGACTCTTCTGACTCTCGTCACACTGACCGAATCAAACAAACTAAGAGTCGGAAAAATTGAACGGATCGTTTTACTCGCCACAAAGGGACCAACTTTTAATGTCTATGCTCAAGCGATGAAATGAAATCGATGCCGTTCATTTTGAATCCCGGTTGAAACGTCGGGCAGCAGCGTCAGAGCAGCGCGCCAGGACCGACGTGTGAGCGTGCGATTGAAGCATCTGGAGCTGCCTCGCCGTCTTCGCCGGCGCTGGGAGACGGCGGCGCTCCCTGTCAAAAAAAAAAAAAAAAAAAAGATAAAGGATAAAAGCCCAGGCGCTGATGTTTTCATTAAGTGACAGACAACACACATCTGTCTCAAAGAGGCTTTGAACATCCCAAAGGAAGGGGGAAAAAAAAAACAAAAAAAAAACTCAAACGCAAACTCGCTCACTCACGCTCCCTAAAAAGTAAGCGGGATTTTTCGACAGCGACCTGGTGAACCTGTCAAGCAACACGTTTTTCTGATGTTGCGGTTGTTGTCATTGTTGTTGTTTTTTCTCTTCCTGTTCTTAGACGAGGTTTCCTCAGAAAATGTAAAAGAGGAAGCTGCTCAGTCTGACATACTGGAGGTGTTTGGTTTTATTTTTGTATTTTTTTGTATGATTACGAGCGGCGCAGCGCGGTTTGCACGGGGGGGGGGGGGGGGCTTGGGGTACGATATGAAATTCGATTTCATTTTGAAACAGACTGATTTTAATATCCGGCTATTCTGTGGTCACTTTCTTTTCTCTAAAAGATGCCTTCTTCACACCATGCCTTTTCTTGATTGTGCTGCCAGTTTATCAAATTAACCGCGGCTTCTTTCACTTCTTGTGCGTCGTGGACCCCACCACCAACAATGGAAAGGCGATAGAGAGGAGCACATCCATAACTCACTATATTGGATTGGTGTTCTTATAGACTGTCAGCTGAATATAGGATTAAATATGGAATAAATAAACAGAATTATCTTACAGACTACCATTTTAAGCATGCAGTTAGTGTATGTATATGTGTGTGTGTGTGTGTGTGTGTGTGCACCAGGTTCAGTTTGCAGTGATTCATATCATTTTGTTAACCATCATTCTGAACGATCAGGCGAAGACGGTGCCGTCGGCTGATTGGTGGCGAGTAACATCCCCTTCCAGCATGACTCGCATACGCTTGCGCCGTCGGAATAGGAAGGCAGATTGCAATCAGCGTGTGAAGTGAGGGAAGAGGTAGAGGATGAGAGGATGGAGGAAAAGTCATCGTAATGCAACAGGTGGGGTGGAGGAAGAGATGGAAAAAAGAGAGGATATTGATTGATGGGATCCACGGCCTACACCAGCATCTGTCAAGCTCTCTTTCCTCTCTCTCTCTCTCTCTCTCTCTCTCTCTCTCTCTCTCTCTCTCTCTCTCTGCACTGCGATCATTTGCACATGGAACTGCTGTTACGCTGAGGTATTGCACAGTACAAACTGTATCATAGTAATACAGAGTAGTAATTCATACATTATTATATGTGCATTGAATCACACTTTGTATGTACTATACGTATATTATGTATTATAATGTATATATGCACACACACACACACCCACACACACACACACACACACACACACACACACACAGATCAGCCATAACATTAAAAACACCACTAAAAAGCACTGATATTGTGTAGATTCCCCTCGTGCCGCCAAAGCAGCTCTGACCCACTGAGGCATGGACTCACATTGACATACCAGAGGACACCTCTGAAGGTGTCCTCTGGTATCTGGCACCAAGACATGAGCAGCAGATCCTTTAAATCTCGTTTTGGAGATGCTCTGATCCAGTCGTCTAGCCATCACAATTTTGCCCTCTCACAAGAGGGTCACTCAGATCCTTACACTTGTCCATTTTTCCTGCTTCCAACACGTCAACTTCAAGAACTGACTGTTCACTTGCTGCTTAATATATCCCACCCCTTGACAGGTGCCATTGGAGCAAGATGAGCGATGTTATTCACTTCACCTGACAGTGGTTTTAATATTGTGGCTGATCAGTGTGTGTGTGTGTGTGTGTGTGTATATATATATATATATATATATATATATATATATATATATATATATATATATATATATATATATATATATATATATATATACACAATAGAAATGCACTAATACTCACCATGACAAATTCCATTTATATGAAGGTACTTGGCCGAATAAATAACAATTCTGAGAAAAAAACAACACACTGGTCAACACCCTCCACTGTCTTACACTTGGTGATGGTAACAGCAGTGACCCTTGGAGGACACCAGAAGAATTGCAGGAGGTCGAACCCATCACATTGCTAATGCATATTAGCAATGTCAGAGCAATTTCCTTTTCTCGTCGTCGAGGAGGGGGCGACGGACGATGCCCCGGAGGCAGCGCGTGTGCATGCTGACGTTGTTGCGTTGTTGTGATGCTTCTTGCTTTAGCATTTTTTCCGCAGCCCGTTTATTTGTTACCCGGCCACTCTGCATTCAGGTCGCGTTATCCCAGCATCGCTCCTCGGTTGCCTCGGGAGGTGAGAGGAGGGAAACAAGGAAATGTCTTCGGAAAGGTCTTGCCCAGGGCTTGGCCTGGTGTAGCAAATCTGACTTTTTTTTTAACAGGCTGCTTACTTGTCCATTGTGGGCTTTCACATCAATCTAAGGACACACAAATCTTGTTAGGGCACATATCCAAGGAGGTTCACACAAAAACAAGAGTGTATCACTGTGCCACACACACACACAAACTGGTGATGCAAGACTTGCAAACGATTTGTTTGGCGCGAATCCTTGAAATGACTCAGGGGTTGGGAGTCACTCTGTAAAAAGAGTAGTTTGTTTGTGACTTAATAACTACAGCCGGACATACACAGCGTTCAGTGAGACCCGACTCTTCAAAAGTGTCGACTCTGGAAAAAAAGATGAGCGTCGCACGTCACGCGTGCACCTCAATCCCCGCAGCCTGCAAGTGAGGGAATCTTCTATTCGCGAACAGAAAATAATTGCTGAGGTCTAAAAAAGGCATTTGTCATAATTTACATTGAATGTGACTGACATTTACACTTTGAATTGCACTTTGCATTCCACCAGGGCAGGCCCGATGTAGAAGCAAACTAATCACCTGCTTAGGGCCCCTGTGGCCACCAGGGGGGCCCCCAAGAGAGTGTGAAATGTTTTTGTTTGTTTGCTTTGTTTTTTATTCTTTTTCTTTTGTTATAAAGGTCACCAAATTGAGATAAATGTGAAATTATATTAATATATGTTTTGAAAATCCATTTGAAGTTAAATAAATTGTGAGAAAAGCCTCCACTGTCCCTTTAGGAGTAAAAGTTGCCACTTGACGACGTCGTCTCTCTGTTGCGGCCGTTTCTCAAACAAGTACGTGAAGTCCGGACTTGAGGACTTGGTAGTTCAGACTTGGCAAGTTCGACTCGGGAGTACGGACTCCCGGGGACCAATACCATTACCACCGCTTGGTGCGAAATGCATTCTGGGATACTTGGCTGTCCCAAGCCCACACAAGTCACCACCGATGCGTCCTCGATAAAATGGGCGGAGCAAGTCCACATCCGGGCATTTGGACTGGACTTGGCTTGACGCGTCCTCTGAATCGGAACAGTACTTGGGCTGTGACTGATGACGCTTCACAAGTCCACAAGAACACAAGCACAGACAAGAACGCAGATTGGAGTGGACTAATGTTGACTCATTTGCATCAGCAGCAAAAATAGCCGTCACATCCCTTAGTGACGTGGTAAATACCCCCCGGGAAAAGCCACGTTTGCCTCGTACGTTTGTACGAGGAAGAAATAAAAATAATAAATGTCTGAATTGTTTATTTTGGAAATTTTCATATTTTTTCCCCTCAACCTTTTGTACATCTGTACATAGATTTCAAACATAAGTATTTAGCTTTATAATTTATTTGACATATTATTGTTATATTGTTAAAGGTTCATCTGTTCATTTAATGTCATCAAGTATTTGTTTAATTTATTGGGGGGGGGGGGGGGCATGAGTTCATGCTGCTTAGTTTGTTTCACCACTGATACTACATTTCAGACCTGGTGTTTTTATCGTGTTGGGAACGGGGCAATGCAAAGTATGGCATCGTATACATCATCGGGTCGCGACTTGGCCCCGCCCAAAACCTCGGGACCACAAAAATGGTGAGAAACAGTTTGAGGCTCTTTCTCCACAATACAGTACTACATCGTTCAGTCTTTTCACATGTTTTCAGCAATTACTTTCTCACATGTATAATGTGTTTAGAAACAAATCACTGAATTCATTTTACAGGGAATTTAATGTTTTCTGTTTTTTAAATTTGCATTTATTTTTTTATATAAGAAAACTTTATTGAGGGAAGTACTATTTATGTAAGTTATTTGATTTAAATTGCAGTTGATTGTTATTCTGCACTTTTTAAACCAAATGCTAGTTAAAGTGGTTAACTTGTTTGCAGTAAATGCATTGTCTGCTGGTTTATTTTTTTTCCTTTCAAGTACACCACGCTCAGTCTGCTCCTTATGCCGCCTTATCACTTTGAATATTAAAGTGCAAATTAACGCCGGACCACTCTTGTGAGTATGCAACCTTTGAAGATTAAAAACCATAGAAGGGTTAAAACATTCAAGATTGACACTCGTATGATAAAAGCAACACAGCTACAACTAATTCAATTTAATTGGCGTGTGTTAGATTTACAGTAGATGTGCGCACCGAGGCGGTGGGGTGCCCCCCAAATTAAATTCCGCTTAGGGCCCCAAGAAAGCTTGGGATGGCCCTGCATTCCACCAAAATAAATGTATTTGACAGAATGAAATGATTCCTGTGGGAATTCCATTCACAACTCATTCAATCTCAAATGGAACAAATATTTTTTGGTGAGTCACTTAAAGAGAGTAAAGAGTCAAATCTCAAAAATGAGTCAAACTTTTCACCACTAACACAAACACCAAAACAGAGGCTTTGCACCAACGGCCTCCATTCATTCTGGTCACTTCTTCCTGTATATTACTCAGTATCTGCCTAATATACATATTTTCCATTTGTGCCTAATCTTCCACTTGAATCTCTTCATTCAACGACCTGAGTGAAACAAGAAGCACAATAAACTTTCATTCCTCTTTTATTTCTCCTCCTTTGACCTCCCGCCGTTTCACCCTCCCTCGTGCGGTGGGAGGCGAGAGTGCCACGGCTAAATTCATAGCGACAGGTTTTCGAGGCCTTATCTGGTTATTTTGCCCTTTTGCAGAACCCTTCAGAACGTTGACGTCAACTTTGTGATACGTTGTAATAATCTCCTGACAACTTGCAAATCGGTGACTTCGAGGAGGGAAATGTTCCCAGCAAATTGGGAGCTCGCTGCTGGAACGATATGTAAGAAATTGGATTCGCCTCGTCTGGAACGAGGAAATTGGGGAGCGCGCACGGAGCGTCGTAAGGTGTCATCACACCGGCGCTATCTTTAGCGACGGCCTTGATCATGGAGTACACACAACACGGGGCTTTGGCGTTGTAAAGATAGACAAGGACAACAAAAAGTTTCCAGTGTTGCACTCGGGTAGAAACCAATAAATATCTGAGATGATCTCCCCATTCCTCCTTCCTATCAGACAGCCTCTAAATCCAGTCTGAGAAAGCATTCAACGCTATCTGATCCCTGTCCTGACACATCCAGACGCACACAAACCAAGAACACAGAGCCAACTGCCGTAGCTTTCCCCCTTATATTTCATAATACGTCTAGAGATAGAGTGTCTGATTTCGTTTATAAGGAGCGATGGGCTCATGCCTTATCTGAGCGAGGTGGTAATGGCTCTGGATCAATGTTGGTCCCATGTCGGCGGCAAATTGTTGGGACGCGATGAGAAAGCGGATGGCGTGGTGGGAGCGGTGGACCAGAAGCGCTGCAGAGACCCCGTAGTTAGCTTCATCTCGAGGCGTGTGCTTACATTCCTAATTCACATCAAAGAAAATTCTCCTGATCCAATGGTGAAAGGGATTAATCAGCGATGCTTCAAGCAATCGCCTCCAAGTTCGAGGTCCTTTGCTGCCGTTGTTCCTCCGGAGGAGCATTTGATTACGGCATCACTGATCCAATCGGAGCACCCCCCACTGCCCCCCAACTTTTTGGGGGGTTATTTAGGATTTCATTCTATCGTCTCACATTCCCATCTTCCCTTTCTAATCTTTTTTTTCATCATCTTCTTTTGTGAATCGATGAACACTAATAATTAGCGTTTCTCAGGTTGTAGGGTTTAGCAATTTTGGGGGTTATTCTTGTTTTCAAGAATTGAATCAAGCGATTCATTCCAGTGTGAAACGTTTTCACTGATTAAAAATATATGTTGATACATTTCTACAAACAGTAAAATAACGTCAAAAGAAGCCATTTCACTGACTTGAGTATGACGCGGAACATCTGTCGAAACAATGGCTGCTTCTCATCGTGATTTGCATTTAGATATGTGACAAACGTCCCACGCCGGCTCACGTCACAAAGTACACTCAACAATTCCTCCTATACGGCACCCTGTATTTCTCCTCCTCCACTCCTCCCCCGGTCTTCCCTTCATTGCATAAGCTGCTGCTTAAATTCAAGATAAACCATATAATAATAATGACTCAGTCTCAACCAGATATAGAGTTTTGACATTTTGAAATGATTCCATAATTCCTCGCAAATGCATGACTAATAGCTTTTTTTTCCTTTCCCTTTCTTGCTCGCTTGCTCCTGCTCCATCGCTCTTGTGCTCCGTCTCCCCCGTTCTCATAAGGCTCTTATTTTCTAATGGGCCGCTTTCGGCTGCCCATTGGAAAATACATCGGGCGGCGCGGGGGGGTTGAAAAACTGGCACTTTTGCCGGGGGAAGTTTTAATTGGGGCCCTGGGGAAAGGAAAAAAAAAAGGAAGAAGCTCTTCCCTCGGTGTTGTAACCCCCCCACCCCCCCATCCCCACCCCCACGCCTTTATGAACTGGGGATTGGAAAGGAAATTCACAGCCCCTCAGTGCCCGACGGGTGAAATGGGATATAGTTATGTGTTGACAAATACTCAAAAAGGGCCGTTTCACAACTGGCGCTCTCACATTCATATTTTATAAAAGGCAGGAATGGTTCTGTTCTTTTATTTCACTCCCTTTCCTCCCCCTAAATGTCACTCAAGGCTCGGTGGCGTGGTCTCGGGGGCGCTCAGACATAGGGGAAGGGGGGGGTAACTGCCGCCTGACGCGCTTATGCATGCAAATGGAAATTAAAAAACAGACGCATGAATAAATCATGGCCGCCTTCCAGTCGGACGACGTGGGGGCGACAGAGAGTGGCACAGAGAGTGGCACAAAGAGTACGGAAACTCTTGGAACTTTCGACGAGGCAGACGCCCACCCACCTCTCTTTCTCTCTCCTTCAGCCTCTCAGTTCTGAAGGAGTCACCGCTCTCTCCCTCTCTCCCTCTCTCTCTCCCTCTCTCTCCCGTCCTATTGCTTTTATACCTGTATCGGCGCATATTGAGTTTATGTCCAAGTCCGGGCTCAAAACTCTAAAGAAATGTCTGTCAAAACGCCCAGTGGGCAGGGAGGAGCCGGGGCAAACAACAATAGCGGCGGCGGTGGCAGTGACCGCCCCCCTTGACCGGCTGACATCAGCGAAGAGTAATTGCCTGTCATGTGAACGTACTGTTTCGCTTTCAATAAAAAGACCCCTCCCTCCCCCTCTGTTATTCATTTAAAGTTAAGTTGAGCTGGGGAGGGGCTGTCAAGGGCTGCATAACGACAAGTGGAGGGGGCGTGTGGATAATGGAAAGTCAGAGAGATGGAGCGACAGGTGTGTCAGCGAAGTGATGGGAGGTTAAGAGCCGATGCATTTAAATTTGAATACCGACGGTAATTAGGAGTCTTTACACTTTAGGGGCGGGGATCTTTTTTCAATCTTCCATTATTTTTTTCTCTGCCTGCCTCGGCTTTCAAGGAGGAGGGGCCATTCTCTCTCTGCTTCTACTACTAGAGACTATAAGTCAAAGCTTATGGGTAAGACGTACTCTCAAGGAATTGGTCTTTCCAGCACTATGGCTTACCCCTCCACACTCTGTCCACTGAATCCCTCTCTGATTCCCTCCCCTCCCCTCCCCTCCAACACCACCGCCTACACCTACACCACTACCAACACCCAACACTGTTTAACCTCGATCCCCTATATACCTTTCCTCCTTTCCCATCATATTCTCTTGCTGCTTGGTCTGGCAATTTCTCACAATTAATTTTTTCCTGCTACATCTTGTGTTGAATAATACATGTGGGCAGTGCAGAGCTGAAGTGTGTGGACGGTCCATATGGCGGATGCAGGGCTGGAGAGGGCGGGGTGATGGAAGGCTCAGAGCCCGGGTCAGCAGAGATCAAGGCTGCACTGGCCGCCATGATGCAGTGGAGGGAATGGGAGTGATGCATGGACCTGGTATAGACAATTTAGTGGACTGACTAGCCTGTCAGCTACACTGTTCTTAAATCAAAAAAAAAATGATATTTATAATGTGGGTCAAGGGATATTACCAAAAATAGACCAGTGCAGGTAGTGCATGAACAATGCTCAACAGGAGGCAAAGAGTCTCCACATATCGAAAATGAAATTGTTTTGGTTCTTCATTGGCTGAATCCTTCGCAATGCAGTAACCCGACAGGGTCATGGCCGGCCAAGGCTCACTGATGCCTGTGGGGAGTGAAGTCCAGCCCATCGGGTCTGATCCCACAGAAGAGCTACTGTAGCACAAATTGGTGAAAAGGTTAATGCTGCTATGATATAGAAAGGTGTCAGAACACACAGTGCTTGCTGTGTATGGGGCTGCATAGCTGCAGACCGGTCAGAGTGCCCACTGCCGAAAGCACCAACAATAGGCACGTGAGCGTGCATAAATGCCACTGGGCTGCTTCGGAGGTCTTGTGGAGTCCATGCCTCGACGGGTAGAGCTGTTTTGGCAGCACAAGGGGGTGCTACACAATATTAGTGGTGGTTTTAATGTTGTAGCTGATCGGTGTATATTTTACTGTATATATTTTTTACTAAGGACTAATAGGAAAGTACACTTTGAACTTTGAATTTGAAATGAGTTGTTTGTTGATCAGCATTTGTTTGTGCGTGTGTGTGTGTGTGTGTGATTTTTTTAAAATTAATTATCTTTGTGCTCTTTGGTCTGAATTTCCCCAGTGCCAATTAGAGGACAGTGCTGCTAGCAGCTTATCAGTGTGTGATAGCCATTTCTGCGATGATAATTAGAAATGTGTTACAGGTCTGGCAAGCATTTACTATTTGCCTTTGAACCAGTTTACTCATTTCCCCTTAGGGCGGTTTCCACCTGGCAATAATATGCAAATCCCATGTAGAATACTGTGGCAGATGAGGGGGCGTGGTTAAGCCGTGTCTGCAAGTGACAGGGCTAGCTTGGCTCCGTAGCGGCGCAGCTGTACCGGGTCTGCTCGATCAGCCTCTTAAGCGCTGATTGGTTGGACCCAGCTGAGAGAGTTATCTTTCATTTATCTGAACCAAACCATAGTGTGACCGGGTGAAACACATCGATCATTTATTTCATTTTATGTTCCAGTTTGGCCAGTGAGCCTTTTTGTTGTGATTATTAACAAAACTCTCGCCATGTTGGTGCCCCAATGCCAGAAAGACTCCGTCTCCCTCTTTAAACCCGTACATGTGGGTAGAGACTCCCACAAATACCTTGGAAAAAAAGACACATGGTTGGAATGGCATCTGGTATGATTCATAAACGTTCCCAAAATGCAACAGATCAACTCATAATGGGAACACCGACAGTGATGGTAATGGATGATAACATTATCTGACCGCTGCTAATGTGGTTATAATGTAGTCAAGTTTTTTGAGTGACAGAACACAATGATGGATGGGGAATCAAACAAGGAATTGCACAATTGTATTGGTGTTGACGGCTGACGGCTTGATGTCCTTGTTTCATTGAAATAATTATCAAACCTACAGTATATAGCAGCTGAACATTTTGCTGGTGAACATTGCATCACATTTCTAACTTTGAGTGAGCTAGCTTCAGTTTGAGTTCCATATAATACAGGCCATGATACATTCATAGCAAGGATTTCAATGCTTGTTACCAATTTCTGTAGATTTCTTGATTCTAGTGACAGACTAAGTTGTCACTGTGTTTACAACACGTATATATTTTTTGGCAGGACGATAAATTCCACCTCAAGTTTTTTGTTTACTTCTCTAAATCCTGGGCTATGATCTCCAAACTATTTCAGTTATTTTTTCTCTTAGAAGCCTAGTTTGTCCAGAGGGACAAGATGTTTGCGCTGCATTCAAACTATGCGTTCTTAAAGGGGACGTATTATGAAAAACTAACTTTTTCAGTGCTTGTGCACATATATTTTGGTCTCTGATGGGCCAGCAAGCACACAAACCGTAAGAAAAGACAACTCAGTCTGTTTTTTTGTGAGCTGTCTATTTCATAAAACATGTGGTGAAACAAGTCTCAAATTTGCAACCCTACGCACATGGTGCCTCAGTAGAATTAGAGCTGCCCCCATCTTAGTGTCTCCACCCACGGCTGGAGAATAACAAGCGCCGCTGCGAGCTGCTCAGTGGCTTCACAGATCAGCACAAATATTTTTAAAGAAAGAAGAATTAATAACAACTGTGGTAGATAGGCTGCGGTGTGCAAACAGATTTTGGTGGACTGATAAGGTGAAATCAGTGCAATTTTACAGATTTCCTTCAACGGAACCGGAAACGGAAGTAGGAGCCTCAGGAGGGAGGCGCCACCCACTGAAACAGAGCATCCTGAAACAGGACGGTTTAGAGCAGGGGTCTCAAACTCGCGACGATATTTTGTGGCCCCCTACTTGACATCAAATTTTAGTGTTAGTGCGGCCCGCGCGTTTTTCTCCCACGCACCTTTTTTCCGAGTCGTTGCGCGAATCGTTGCCCTGGGCGTTTTATATATTTTTTATCATGGTGTTTGTTGACAAGTTTGCCAACGTTAGTCTCTTGGTTGAAACGTGATTCTGGAGTGACACTAAGTGGAAGGAAAATACAGTATATCCTGTCACCCAGTGCAAGGTACAGAGGACTTAGGAAGTGGGCGGACTCAGCAAGAGTAATGAGTGACCTAATGAAGACAGCATAGTGTTGCAATAGGAAAGGGAAAAGAAGTTGTACTTTTTTTTGGAATACTTGAAACCCTTTCTTTGTGGAATACTTGATGCAGCCCAGCCTCGCCCAGACTCTACCTCCAGCAGCCCCCAGGTAAGTTGAGTTTGAGACCCCTGGTTTAGAGGCATGTTAGAAAGGTTACAATGCATAGTCTGATGATCTGATCTGGTTTTAGGGACCTCAGAGACCTATATTAACCTAGTGAAAAGGAGCATAATAGGTCCCCTTTAACATTTAAAAATCTTTTGTGTCACAATAATAGTGTTTGAATTGTTTTGCTCGGGTTAGATACAGTATTACTTCCTCTCATGAATGGACTGATATCTATTTATGCTTTGCTGTTATTGATATGATTTATGCGTGGCTCCTCAGCCGGCATGGAGCTATGGGCACCTGCACCCCGACTGAATTGTTATTTTTGTTTATTATTTATCATCTGGCCGGCGAGCCTTTCCGTCCTTTCCGTTTCCATGTCTGGAATAAAAACTCACGCCATGTCGGTGACCCAGTGCCAGAAAGACTCTGTCTCCCTTCCTAAACACCTACCTGTGGGTAGAGACCCCCACAGAGTTCAAAGTATAATTCAAGATTTTACTCTATGTACTTCAATGATGACTCCTCTGTTGCTTTGCAGCTTCAAGGTCACATAGGTCCTCTGACCAGCTGCTCTAGCTGTTCTATGGGCAGGATAAGGGTAAAGATCGTGATCATGCATTTGCTTTTGCTGTCCCAAAGTTGTGGAATAGCTTATTGATGCCTGGCAAAAATGAGCGAACATCATTCATTTCGAGCTATTTATTCTGAACGACTCCTTCTCCAACTCAAAATGTATCGATTCTCCTTCAATCGAACCTCCCACTTCCAAGTACCAAAAGCTTGTCGCTGTTTGTTACTCCGCTCAATCACAAGCTAAGCACCAACTATAGAAACTGCAAAATATGGCAATGCATTCAATAAATAAATAAATAAATGGCATTTAAACCTGAAGTCATTACCTGTACAAACAATACACAATATTTTTAGAGGTACTGACTTGAAAGGAACAAATCACATAAAGGAGTTGATCTACATGGCACGATAGCTTACCCCCCGTTTCAACAATTTGAAAATCTCTGATGAAAACACAGAGTTTCCGTAAGGCTTTCACATTAGTTGTACGTTCTTGGAGGGACTTGACCAAGCTTCACTTACTTTACCTAACAACTGTAATGTAACCGCAAGCATATTAAAATAACTGTTGGGGTTGCCATTACATGTGTCAACAATGCGTGTTTAATGAAGATATTAAACCTTTACCCTCCTCCCCTCCTCTCTGCCCCTGCCCCATGGGAGGTACCTATACATGACACTGAATGGAAATGCCAAATGTTGCACATGGGTTCCTGCAGATAAGAGCGCACGCCACTCCTCTGCACCTTTAGCCCGTAGAACGCTGTGTGTGTGTGTGTGTGTGTGTCTGTGTGTGTGTGTGTGTCTGGGTCTGGGTCTGGGTGCTTGTGTTTGTGCATGTGCACGTGCACGTGCACACATGATAGTGCCAATGAATATGTTAGCGTGGCTCTGATATGAAGAGGGACAGGCAGAGCACTCCATATCAAATCAGAAGAGAAACCATTTCCACCCCTGCCGTACATTTATCAACCCACGTCAACCCACTGTCAAAACAACACCTTTGGCATCTATTGGATTTCGTATATATTACCACCCCTCCACCCGCCCCCACCCCGCCACCCCCAGCCCAGAGAGAAAGAAAGAGAGAGAGATGAGGACAAAACATAAGAGGATGAAATAAATGTTCTTGTGATGACTTGAGTGTGATGTATAATAAGTTCAGAGACTCATTATTCTAGATCAGCCATTCCCAAACTTGAGAATGCTGTGGCCCAATTTGAAATCTGAAAATCTTTGGCTCAAACCTTTGATCACAACTCTGATCAACACAGGAGACTGAGATTTATTCCCCAATATGTTTTATAATTTCATAAAGTTTTTTTTTTTTAGTTCTGATTACTTTTTTAAATGTAAATATTTAATCATAAATATTGTACGGTAACTTTAATATAAAATTGAAAATTAAAAATAAAAACAAATCTCTACTTCTGCCCTATTTACTGTTTATTTACTTATTCGTGTGTAATGTTTTACCGCATGCACAAGTAAAAAGTCCAAGGTCAAAGTAACTGCAGACTCCAAGAACGGCAAACAGCAGGAAGAAGAGATGGAGGAAGAGGAGGAGGAGGAGGAGAAAGACGAGGAAAAGTTGAGTTTGACGTGTTTTGATTAGAGGGAGTTAGAATACTGCTGACACCATGTAAAAAAAAAAAAGTACATCAAGATGCTTCAAAATATGCGCCCAGAATCCTTTTTTTCACCCCCTGCCCCATAACACCCCCCCCCCCCCCCCCACACACACACACACACACACACACACACACCCCCCGTGATGGGGAGGTTGGGGGAGGTATAGATACTGAGCACCAGAAATAGAACGTCTGGAAAATGTCACTTTCTGAAAAGATATTGCAGCAGAAGAGTCTCCTTCACATTCATTACCGTGTGTATATGTGTGTGTGTGTGTGTGTGAGTGTGTGTGTGTGTGTGTGTGTGAGTGTGTGTGTCTGTGTGTGTCTGTGTGGGTGTGTATCTTGTCAACGTTACTGCTTTATCCAAATGGTTTTGGTGTGCACATTCGTGCACAAGCCCTCATACTACATGTGGTTATGATCAAACATCCATAATTCCAGTGTTTGGCTGTTGGGTTTGATTAAGCCTCCAACGCCTGATGCTGCCTGGAGCCCCCGTGTGCTCCTCCCCCACACAGTTGACCGTCGTCTTTGTCTTGTGCCTTCTGCAAATAGGGAGTTGCTTCTTGGCTGAGGAGACACCCCCTCGCTGTTCCTCTATTCTCGCTGGAGCCACACAGAGGCCAAAGATAAGGAATAACACACTTGAAGAAGAAGAGGAAGGCACGGCTGGAGGCAGAGTGAGGAGTAGGAGAAACATAGCGACGGAGGAGATGAGGGATGGCAGGGAGCTGGAGAAGGCATGTAAAGGGGGGGTGGTAATGTACAGACACGTACAGGAAGCCCTGCCGGCGAGTCGTCATGCCGACGTTTGTCGAATCATCGCTACGTTAGTGCCCAACGGTCCCGTAAGCACCGGGCCCTCTTCAATCAATTTAAGAGCCACACTGGTTCTTAAATTGATTGCTTATGTGGACCGTAGCTGGTTAGACCGCTGGGTAATTTACCCATGAATTCCACACGGAGCCACCATGTAATGTTATCGGAAACGAGACAAAAGGCTCAATTTTACTTACGAGAAAACCCATCTGTCGATGACGTAGCGATCAACTTTTCTTTCTTTCTTTTCACTTTCTCACATTTCTCAAGGGTTTGAATGGGTTTCATGGAAATGCCATCTGTGAATAAAAAGTTACACTCGCAGTAATTGGACGAACATCCGTGTTAGGCTACTTCTAGCTTGGCATCACCAGACCAATTTGCAAATGCGTATCAGTCTGGTATCTCTATGTTCATTTTCTATTTCCAAGGGGCGTTACCAGCGGTCGCAGACCAAAATGTCTCTGGACGCAATCGGATAGACCTACAACCAATCAGAGCAACGAAGCGCGTGACGTAGTCCTGAGCAAGTGAGTTGGTAAATTAAACTTTTACCAAATCCTGTCGGAAGTACCACAAACACGTCTTTCTTTTCAACACAGGCTTTTTAGAGAAAATAATAGGCCCAGTTTGTTTAATACTGGATATACCAGATTCAACAGCCCGTTGCACATGAGCAGCAGCCATCTTGGTAAGGTGCCTCCACAGCTCTCCTCTAAATCATCATCGTATCAAACCTGCCCATGTTAGATAAACGGTTGTGATTGGTCCGTCTCTGGCAAGGTTGGGTGGAAATCTGTTTGAATGGGAGGGTGGCCAGATGCATTCTCTAGAGAAAATGAAAGACGAGCTGCAGATTTGTCTGGTTCTCAGGCTAGGCTACTTCCGTTTCCCCCGGCCAAATTAGGCTGTTATGTACAATGTAATGTCCAGTCCACCTCCTCCGCATCTCAACTGAATATCAATGAGTCTCCATGGTTTTACGCTGCTTTCCTACTATAAATGGCCTGAATATTAATTGTCAATGCTGGTGGTTTGCTGTGTGCGTGCCAGTGTGTGAACATTATTTTTAATGTATTCATTTCATTCTTCCAAGTGGAACTGCCTGTGGTAGCATGTGGTTCATTAAAAAAACAACTTGTTTGCCTCTGCATCTTAGAAGTTTGGGGGAAGCTTTGCCTTTGAAGGAGCACTAGCTATGGAGGCCCTGCGAAGCCCTCCGTGCGACGTCAACCGGAATGTGTGCAACCTTTTAATAGTTTATCATGAGATTAAGTAGTTACCTGTGCGCGCATTCCCTCTGGGACAAGTGGGGAAAGCTAACAACCAGCTCGCTCCCCAACACAGATTTGCGAGCACGTCGCAGCATCAAAGGCCAGTAACAGTAAAGACGTCAGTTGACAGTAACATGTGTTTCCTTGGTAACATAACTCTCGTATTCCCTCCGATGTGTTCATGGTAATTGGTGTGAACAAAGCTCACTTTCATGAGGATGACTCCCAGTTTTCAGTTTTCTATATACAGAATGGTTTGAGTATTAGGGTATTAGTCACATAGGGAGGCAAACTTTAAAGTAAAATTCAGGTATTTTTTTAACCTAAGCCTAATTCTTTTTGATCATTGGGAGTCATCCCGAGTGATTGGCATCAGAATCTTTTCAAATGATCCAGTGGTGACAGAATTGGCTGCAATTCAATTGGGTTGACGACCGATGATCAAAAAATAAGACTTGGGTTAAAAATTATTGCAGTTTTCCTTTGACAACAACCCCAGAAAGTCAAGTCAAGTCACACTTTATTAATAAAGCGCATTTAATACCAAGGCAACACAATGTGCTTTACAAAGATATACAAAAAAGAAAGAGAGAATGTGGTTGTCAGCTGGTCATTACAAAATAATGCCCCTGAAACAACAGCAACAACAACAAAGACAACAAAAACAACATGAAAAGCAACTCCAACTACAGTAGCAACAACAGCAAAACAACAGCAAAAACAACAACAGCAACGCTGACGCAACGATGTCACCGGAACCGGAAGTGGTAGCTCTCACTGGAACCGGAAAAGTCACTCAGGTTAGAGATGTTAGAGATGGTTAAGTTGAGGTATAAGGTTAGAGATGTTTCAATTAAGGTATACGGTTAGAGATGGTTAAGTTTAGGTATACGTCTAGGGATGGTTATGTTTAGGTTTAATGTTCGAGATGGTTAAGTTAAGGAATAAGTTCAGAGATGGTTAAGTTTAGGTATAAGGTTAGGAGCAGCAACGGCAACAGCAGTTAAGGTATAAGGTTTGCAGCACCAACAACAACACCAGCAGCAACGACAACACCAGCAGCGACAATACCAGCAGCAACAATAGCAGCAACAAAAACAGCAGCAACAGCAGCAGCAGCACAGAAACAACAGAAACACCAGAAAGAGTAGCAGCAGCTACAGTAGAATCAACAGAAACAGCCCACAAGCAAAGACCTCACAGGAACCGGAAGTGGTAGCTCTCAGCGGAACCTGGAAATCTCCTCATCTGTATTGAGTCAACATTGTGTACCATCTCATCTCAACGAAGTAATGCACAGCAAAGACGTCACCGGAACCGGAAGTGGTAGCCCTCACCAGAAACGGAAATTTCAACAGTGTGCACCATCTCATCTTAATTCAGTCATGGTCCTTTAATTAGTGTCCCTAAATTACGGGTCAAGGTTTCATTCAGACCTTGGGAGGGAGATCCTTTTGACTCTCTCTCTCCGAAAATACACCTTTCTTATGATCCTTTCACTGTAATCTCATAACAGAAACAACAATGTGACAAATAATCTCTTGAACTTGAACTTGAACTTGAACAACTGCAACAGAATAGCAGCAGCAGCCACAAAAGAACAACAGCAGCAGCGACATCAACTCCAGCAGCAACAACAACAATAACAGCAGCAAAAACGACAACAGCAACGCACACGCAAAGATGTCACCGGAACCGGCAGTGGTAGCTCTCACCGGAACCGGAAAAGTCACTCAGGTTAGAGATGTTTGAGTTGGTGAAGTTGAGGTATGAGGTTAGAGATGTTTAAGATAAGGTACAAGGTTAGAGATGGTTACGTTTAGGTATAGTTTAGAGATGGTTATCTTTTGGTATAATGTTCGAGATGGTTAAGTTAAACAACAGCAGCACCCACAGAAACAACAACAACAGCAGCAGCAACATCAACACCAGCAGCAACAACAACAAAAACCACAGCAAAAACAACAGCAACGCACTCGCAAAGACGTCACCGGAAGTGGTAGTTCTCATCGGAACCGGAAAAGTCACTCAGTTTAGAGATGTTAGAGGTCGTTAAGTTGAGGTACAAGGTGGGAGATGTTTAAGTTAAAGTATGAGGTTAGAGATGGTTAACTTTAGGTATAAGTTTGGAGATGGTTATGTTTAGGTATAATATTCAAGATGGTTAAGTTAAGGTGTGAGGTAAGAGATGGTAAAGTTTAGTTATAATGTTCGAGATAAAGGTAAAGTTGGGAAACGATTCAACAAAGTAAAGCACACACAAGGACGTCACCGGAACCTTAAGTGGTAGCCCTCACCGGAAACCGAAATTTCGACAGTGTGCACCACCTCAGGAGGGAGACCCTTTTGACTCTCTCTCTCCAAAACACACCCTTCTTTTGATCCTCTCACTGTAATCTCACAAAAGAAACAACAACAACAACAGGAACAACAACACCAGCAGCAAAACTAGCATTAACAACAGAAACAACAACAGAAAACAACAGAAGCAGCAACAGCAGAAACACACACACACACACACACACACAGACACACACACACACACACACACACACACACATAGAAGTCAGTCATAGACTGTATTGAACAGCAAGGTTTTTAACCTGCCTTTAAAAGTATTCAGTGTGGGGGCCAATCTCAGGTCCCTCCGTAGGGTGGGACCTGAGAGAGGGGACCTGGGACCTGTATCTATGCCCCATTTACTTGGGGCATGGATACAGAAGGCAGCCTCTCCTGCTTTAGAGTTGGTACGAGGGATAGTTAAAACACCACTGCCTGTGGACCTTAGAGTTCTTGCTGGTTCATGTATAATTAGCATTTATTTTATATACTGTGGTGTAAGGCCATTTATAGCTTAATATACAAGTAGCAGAATCTTAAAATCAATTCTAGTTTTGACGGGGAGCCAATGTAGAGATCTAAGAACAGGTGTGATGTGTTCAAACTTTTTTGTCCCAGTAAGAACTCGCGCAGCCACATTTTGGATTAACTATAGCCGCTGCACAGCTGATTTCGGGAGGCCGGTGAATAGGCCTTTACAGTAGTCCAATCTACTTGTTATGAATGCATGGATTAATTTTTCAGTCTGCTTTTGAGAGGGAGCCTCTTAATTATGAAATGTTTTTTTAGATGGTAGAAGGGTGATTTTGTGATGTGATTGATATGGCTCTTAAAATTTAGATTGCCGTCTATGATTACACCCAGATTTTAGCTTCGTTCTTGCTTTCCAAGGACAGAGAACTAAGATGAGCTGCAATTTTATGTCTTTGAGCTTTTGCACCATAGATGAGTATTTCTGTTTTGTCTTCGTTCAGTTGTAAAAAGTTCTGTGACATCCATGCATTAATATCATTAATACATTGAGTGAGGGAGTGTTTGGGGAGTAGGTCATCAGGAGATAGGAATATGTACAGTTAGGAATCATCTGCATAATTATGGTAATTTATTTTGTGTTTCTTTATAATATGTGCAAGTGGGAGCATATAGAGGTTGAACAATAATGGGCCCAGGATCGAACCTTGGGGCACTCCACATACAATATCCACTTTGTTCTCCACAAAATCTCCAATAAACACAAAGTACTGCCTGTCCTGTAGGTAGGTTTTGAACCAATTATAGAACCGGGCCACATAGGTCAACCCATTTTTGTAATCTCGCTAATAAAATCTGATGGTCAACAGTGGCAAAGGCGGCACTGAGATCCAGGAGCAGAAGAACAGATAGTTTTTTTGAATCAGTGTTTATGTGTAGATTGTTTAGAACTTTAATAAGTGCAGTTTCTGTGCTATGGTGAGGTCAAAAGCCAGATTGATAGGTGTCTAAAAGGCTGTTTGAGGTTAGATAGTTGTTAAGCTCAAGGTAAACAGTTTTTTTAAGTATTTTCTAGAGGGTTGGAAATGGGCCTGAAGTTGGCAATAACTGTTGCATCGAGATTGTTCTTCTTCAGGAGAGGTTTAATGACGGCTATTTTAAATGCTGCAGGAAATATACCTGATTGAAGAGAGCTATTTAAAATTTCTAATACCTCATGTGCCAGGCAGTTAAAAACGGTTTTAAAAAATGTGGTAGGGAGGGGGTCCAGGCAGCAGGTGGAGGACCTGCGCTGACCAACAATATCGTCCAGTCTTTTTATGTCTAAGGGGATGAAGTGAGACATGGCAGCAGTCATATTACTGGGGAACTGAAGGGTAGGTTCATTTCTGGATGTTGAGGCACTAATATTCTGTCTGATAGCTATAATTTTGTTACTGAAGAATGTAGCGAACTCCTCACATTTTTCAGTGGAGAGTATCTCTGACGGGGTTGTAGATGGTGGATTAATTAGTCGATCAACAGTGGAGAAGAGCACTTTACTGTTGTTGAGGTTTTCATTAAAGATTTTAGAGAAGAAAGACTGTCTGGCCTGTTTAATTTCTATATTGTATTGATTGAGTCTATCCTTGTAAATTTCATGATGAACCTGAAGTTTTGTCTTTCTCAATTTTTGTTCTGCCTGGCGACACTCTCTCTTAAGCTGCCTAATAACTGCTCCATTTCTCCAGGGGGCTTTTTGTTTTGCTATGTTTTTCGTTTTAACAGGTGCAATCTTATCAATGATATTTTGTATTTTGGAGTTGAAGTTGTCTACAGGATCCTCAGTTGATGATGCCATGAACAGTGGTAACTCATTTACATTCTCTTAAAGGTTTCAATGCTATTATTGTTCATGATATGTTTTTTAATTGTTTGAGTACCCCTCTGTTGTACAGGAAGAGCAGGCACGTCAAAGAATATGCAACAGTGATCTGAAATAGCAACATCCATGACATAAGGTACAGTGATACGTAGTCCTTTTGATTTGACCAAGTCCAGAGTATGCCCCTTGTTGTGGGTTGGTCCAGAAACATACTGAGTGAGGTCAAATGCTTTCAATAGGCTAATGAAGTGTTGAGCATCTGGGTCTATTTGATTGTCAACTTGAATTAAAAATCACCTGAGATAATTACACAATCATAATCAGTGGAGACCTTGCACAGTAGGTCAGAAAATTCGAATCGAAGGCCACATTTAGATTTTGGTGGCCGATAGACAGCAATGATTAAAATTGGGGCACTGCAGTTTATAGATAAAGCATTTGTTCAAAAGACGTGAATTCTCCGAGGAGGATTTCCTTGCAGATATCAGAGTAGACCATCCATCGCCTCTCTTACCAGCCCTAGTGGTCTGGATGAACTTGAAATTAGGAGGTGCTGTCTCAATGAGTGCAATGTGCCATTTCTATCCAGCCAGGTCTCAATCAGTAGAGAGAAATCTGAGTTTGAGTCCGAACCGGCAGTAAATTGTTTCGATTCCTGTATGTTACAGAGAAATTACGTTATTTCGGTCTATGGTTTATAATTACAGGAATTTGTAAAGCAGAGTGACTGTCATTAATGTCAGAGTTGATCTCACCAAACATCAGCAGCGAACAAAGATTTCAGAGTAATTTCCATGTTCAAGGCGAGGAGGCGTGATCCGTGAAGGTTTGGATGAACTCCATGATGTCTGAAGACATTCGAAACGGTTTAAGAAGGTTCCAAAGTTGTCCACAAATGGTACGTTGAGGGAGCAGCAGTATCCCTTGATCCATGTGTGTAGCTGAAGGACACACGTGAATTTTACGTCTCCAAAACTGGGACACGGCAGCAAGCCGGAGACGATGAACCGCCTGTCCGACTGTAGAAGACTGTCAATAAGCTTTATAAAGTCTCCGACTGTTTGTTCCTGAGATCGTTGGTTCCGACGTGGATGAGAAAAGTGAAGGCAGACGGGTTTTGATCCAGCAGCTGTGGTATTCTTGAGTCTATATCCCGGATGCAAGCACCCAGGTAGCAGATGGATTTAGCCGCAGGCTGGGTGATGTGTCGAACCATGGAGGAGCCGACATGAGCATGGATGGAGGTCCAGCATCAGAGGAGTTCCGAGGGACAGCAGCAGCAGCCGAGCCAGGAGAGCACCGTCCTCCCGGATGCAGCGCATGCAGGCGGTCCAAGTCAGTGGCCACGGTGCGGCCCCGACGGACGGAGACCGCGAGAATTCCCGCACATCCCTGGCATCGACTGTGGGCCCCGGGGCTTGGAATCTGTTCTCCAGACAGAGAGTCTCCCACATAGAGCGACACATGGAGTGTACACAACGCCGGCCATGGCTCGCCACCAGGGTCCAAGGCTCTGGGGTGAAGCAGGTCCGGGACTTGGGCCATGGCTCCTCTATCACAGCCAACAGACAGATGGATCCAACTCACCCGCAGTGAGAATGGGTCCGGGCCATGGGAGAGTGGAGTCTAAGTCCGGTCCGATCACAGCGGAGGACATGGAGCAGTAGATGTGCTTAGCCTGAGCACTAACTATGGAGGTCACAAACAGTTAATCCTTCTTCTTCGCGTCTTCCCGCAGGCTGTGGATGTCTTTGAAGACCGACTTCTCTAGAGTGCTGAGTCTGTCGACCAGGCGCAAACAGTTCCCACAATCCGTGGGATTGTGGGAACTGTTTCCCAGGGGGAGGGCCAAAGCCAGGAAATAGTAGGGATATCACAATGCAAACAATCTGAAATCCGTAAACAAAGATCAGATAAAGTTTGGGAAACTAATCAACGACGTAGCACACAAACATCCAACCTCGGAGTCAAAGAAGACATGAGATGTCATCTTTGACTCTGTCTAAATGGCTCAGTTCTAGCATTCATTCAGAAAGGATCGAGTAGATTCATCAATTATATTTACAACAGAAAACAATTCTTGTATAATTGATTGTTGTCATGGTGTTTGTATCTGTCTGATGCTGCATTTCCCTCTTTGTCAATATATTTGGGCATGTGGTTTGGTCAATATCATTTGGAGTGCAGGGACTATCAACAAACGTCTGATGGATATTTGTTGAGAAATAGTGTCTATCTACCAGTTACTGTGCAAAGCACCAGATTGTTTTCCTGCTTTCCTTAAAATCGAATTCTAAGTTGGCCAGCTTCAAAACGCACGCTTACGCTAGGTCCTCCACACCAACCCTCTAGAACAAAACCCTGTACATGATTGAGGTGCCATGGCTGCATCCTTATGAAAATCCCTGTTTTTCACAAAGCCACTTGCCGTCATCAATTCGATGATTTTGCTGTCACAACACGCCAGCAAAGACAAGACCATGTCAATCATTTACATATCTCTCCCTCTCACACACATGCACCAGCTCATCTATTTCTTTTTTCTCACTCTCTACATTACACTAATTTCTTCAAATTACTGTCTGACTAAGATATCTGTGTCCCCCCCCTTCCTTTCCCCATTCTCTCTCTCTGTCTCTCTCTCTCTCTGTCTCTCTCTCTGTCTGTCTCTGCAGCTCAGTGCCCTTGCCCCATCACTGCCTTGCTCTTCCTGTTGCATTCATCATTAATTTATGCAAGGCAGTGCGGCAGAGGCTCGGTGAGGGACACTTCAACCATAACCAACATGGCCAATATCTGTGCTCAGTGGGCATGATCTGCATCAGTGAGGGTTGAGAGGGAGCGAGCGAGCCAGAGAGAGAGAGAGAGAGAGAGAGAGAGAGAGAGTTGACCAAATCATTTTTGTTTTACTAGTCTGTTTATAATTGCCAAGCTACGCTGCATGCTAACTAACTATAACTTTACCACTGGTACCACCTACTTCACAAAGACTAGCAATGGAATTTTATGAAACCAGGTGTGATCGAGGCCAGAAGAAGTGAGGTGTAATGCCACTCATAGAGGGGTCAGAAGGGGACTGCATCTAGAGTGTGAAGGAGTGAAAGCTGGAGGGAGGTTAAGAGGTACCAACCTAATATAACAACTCCACACACAGTGTTGGCTCTGGAACCAAACTCCTTGGTAACGGTGGACTCTCTCCTACTGAGCAATGGTTCAAGGTGAAGAGGCACCAAGGGGACCTCAATGAGCACAGGGCTGTTTAAAAATATCAGACCACCTGAGGCCAATGGTAGATTAGTATGGTACCAATGGTACATTCAATATGTCACAGCTGAGGCCATATTGTCTGGACACTGGGCTGAGGAGGGAAGCGGAGCTCTCAAACTGATCCCCAGTTGGATCAAACAACAGCTGAAGCTGCCAGACAGACCTGGCAAGCACAAGCGCATAGTTTTCTGGGAACATCTGGTAGAGGACTGCTCACAATGATTGCAACTCTCACCTCTGAAAGAGATTCACTCGTGTACCTGTGGGCTTTGGGATGCATGATTTCATACACTAAGTCAAGTTTGTTGGTTTGTCATCTCTTCTCTCCTCAGTTCATGGAAAAGGATATCAATCGTGGCCAAAGTTCCGAGAGTGTCTGCTGTGCGATTTGTGGATGAAGTTGTCCTTTTGATATCAGCATCAGCGTCTTCAAGTTTGAGGCCATTGTTCCCTTTCAGAAAATTATGACTTATCCCTTGCAGGGGAGGGGGATGAGACTATCCCCAAGTGGAATAAATCAGATAGTTTCAGGTTTTATTTTTACAATTGGTTTTGTATTGAACCATGGAGTTAAAGAGGGAGTCATAAGGCAAAAACTCTCAATTTACCAGTCAAATATACTTCCCACCCTCACATTATGGCAGTGGCGGGCTGTGAATTTTACACCTAGGCCTTCAGTGGTGTCCTACCTAAATCAATCCACCTCCTAATACCATCATTATGACACCATGCTTACAGACACCATCATTTATACAGAAACGCAGTAGAACAAGATGTTGAATCACAGACAGGTATTTTATATAGCAAGAATGAATGTCATTATTAAAGCAAGAAACCTAATTAACACAATTCAACAGGTTTCCTTTCAATGCAGTCAGAGCTGTGCCCCATACATATATAGCAGAAGCATTAATATTAACCTGATGTGAAGACAAAAATAAAGAAAATGTAAAAACAATGAATTACACTCACCAAAACATTTGATTATTTGTACACAATATCCGTCCTCCTCTCTTTCCTCAAGAAGAGTTCAATGACTCCGTTGTACAGGTTATGTGTGTTTCAACTCCAACAATAAGCCCTTTTCAATCGCCATGGAGGCCAATTCTGAAAGTCGAGTCTGTCCAGTCATATTTCTGGCATAAGTTTTAATTCTCTTTAGGGCAGAGAATGTCCGCTCGACAGACGCAGTTGACACAGGGATAGTCACCGCCAAACATGTCAATGTGTACAGCTGCCCCATGCTCTCTCTCAGATTTTTCTGCTGAAGGAAATGAAGGCGATCAGCGGGACCTTTCCCTTCAAAATCAGTCATGGCATTACAGTCAGTTCTGTTTTTAGATGAGACAGGTCGAAAAGTGTTCCGTGACTCTACGTTAAGCTGGCGAAGGCTGCATGCGGGAATTTTTTCCGGTATGTCTGAAACTGCTGGGGGTCTAGGAGGGACAGAAACATTAATTTTCCATGGTCTTGAAATCAATGCCGTATCTGGTAAAGAATGTTGTTTTGAATATTGCTGTGAAGTTGTGGGTAGTGTGCGTGAAGATCTCAGTGTGCTGGGCCTCTCCGTGCGCTCAGAGCACTTGAGATGCGCGCAGTGGCTTCGTAGATCTCTGCCCATCCAATCAAAGGACGGGAAAAGGCCAACGTCATTGAACGCCTGCTAGATGGCTCTGGTGTCGCAAACTGGAAATCTGATTAGTTTAAGGAAGCTTCGTTGCCATTGATTTTAAGTTACAAGCACCTGCACTGTTGATTCTGGAGGCCTCAAGGCAGATTTCTTTGACATGGCAACACATGATGGATGAAATATAATTGGATAAAAGCTCTATCATAAACATACACATCTGGAAGCAGTGCAAACAAGAGAAAAGCTATGAAATAAAGATAATAAACATTTGGGAATAATTAAATGAAGAGAATAGACATTTGGGAATAATTTAATACATATTCATGAAAATAAATATATTCAAATGCAAGTCAGTGATTCTGATCGCAGAGAAGGCCTTGCTGGCGCTGATGGCCCACCACTGCATTATGGCCATAGACTAGTGGGTAGTGACCAGGAATGAGATCACAGATACACCCTATCACGGAGAGTGAGCCCAATGGTACATAACATTTTACACATTTACACCTCTTCTACACCACAGGAAGGAAGTAGGAACAAACTGAAAAAAGTGAGATCTAGTGTAGTGGACAATTGCCTGGGTTGCTACTTCCGGCAGCTGTTTGCATTAGTCTGAGTTCAATTTGAAGATGGACGAAAATCTCTTAGTCTAAGTCTTACATTTTTTTTATGGTGATAAACCTTGAAACCAGCATTAGAATACATTCACCAACATATTGTTTAAAATTTCTAAATACCTTGTATTATGTTTTCTATCCATAACGAGTCTCAACTGAATCAATAACTGAGAGTGAGTGTTTTCACCCTAATTAATATTCATGAGCTCACAGGTATAAGCTTGCTCACTTACGAAAACTACAGGTGAGAAAATAAAGTAGCAAGTAAAATAAGTAGAAGTAAAGAGTGTGCATTGTCTCCTAATTGGATTTGATAGGATCGGTAGGCTGTATGAGTGTGATGTGATGACACATGAGTATGGGAAAAAACAAGATTGAACTTTAATAAAGAAAAATAGAAATACCAATTTCTACCTTTTATCACAGAAGTTCTTCTTTAAATGGGAAAAGACAATAAAACACATTGGATTGGTGGAGATAAGCTACGCCCACACACACTGAAATAAATATTAAATGACTTAGATAAAACAAATTGAGTTGTCACTGACTTGCGTATATATGTTTAAGACGCAATTGTGCAATTTGTGTGTGTGTGTGTGTGTGTGTGTGTGTGTGTGTGTGTGTGTGTGTGTGTGTGTGTGTGTGTGTGTGTGTGTGTGTGTGTGTGTGTGTGTGTGTGTGTGTGTGTGTGTGTGTGTGTGTGTGCCAGTGTGCTATTGTTGGAAGTAGTTCCTTTCCTAATTACAGAGTTCATGGCAATTGGAGGAAAAGGCAACATTCCGCTCAGATATTATTATTATTATTATTAGTAGTAAGCTTTTACTCTGTATTGAAATATCCTGCCAAAAACGGGAAGCTTTAAAACCTTTAGAAATCACTCACTAATACTTGTATATACTACTAATACAAGTATTAGTGATATACTAATACATATTAGTAATATACTATTACATATTTGCTTCAACGGCTTACCTCTACTGTTTCTCCCCTTTAAACAAAATTACCACAATTTATGTTTATGTAATACTTGCATATATCCTCAATTTAAAACGCATACTTAAGAAGTGGCCCTGCAAATTATTCATGGGCCCCCAGATTGAAACTCGTCCTTGAAGTTGTGCGGTCTTTAAGGGCACCGCGGAGCACAATTCATCCCCAGTGGAGAAAAGAAGCAGCAGTGGCAGCAGCAACAGTTGCTTCTGGGATTTTCCTCCCGACTCCCATCCCCGTCTTGTCAACACGCCACAATCTTGCCGGCGCAGTTGAAGTGAGCCCCATCGTCCGCGTTGGACCGGATCACTCGTTGATTAAATTAAAATGTTTTGCTTCTGTGAATGGCTCTGTGTGTTTGGCAAATTTCGATTCCATGGTTACCAAAAGTGTCTTGAAGTGCGTCTTTGCGTGGCCAACGTTTTTATTTAGTCTCTGTCTCCCTCGTCCTCTGTATAAATAGAAGCATCCTGGAGGCTTTGTTGCTTGACTGCATCTACAGGGGAGCTGCAGCTTGAGGCGGAGGCTTCACAAAGTCACACGGCTGACTCCCCGTCCAAGACCATGCCAGGTATCGTGCATCCTTTCCTCTGCCCCACCTCCCACCCGTTCCACCATTAATATTTCATCACAATTCTTTCTTTTACTTACCCACCCACCGTATCCCCAGTCTGGTGCTCTTATTTCTAACCCTCTGTTCGTGGAAAAGTTCCACAAGGCCCTTTTTTTTACGTGAGGAAATCACTTTGGACAAAAGCTAAAAGCTAAATGCCATAATGTAATATTGTATATAATAATGTATTGTCACGAAAACAGTCTTATGTTATCCTTGAGGTAGATATTAGATCTGAATCAGAATCAATTTGTTCTGCCAAGTATATTTTCATACGTGAGGAATTTGTGGTGCATCATCACTGTACAGACTACAGTTTGAGCATTAAAAATCTTAACAGTCTGAAAAATAGCCAAATATACAAAAATATACAGAATATACAAAATGTGATTCTCTGCACAGGATAAGACAAGTTTAAAGGCAACAGCTGGGTCTAAGTGGTAATATGGACAATATTCTGTGCAGGGTGAATTAATATATATACAATAATATTGGCATGGATAACAATTACTGAGTAGGTTAGTTAGTTTATTACTGTGTAATCACTAGATTATTTCAGTGTCAATGCTATACAGTTATTATTATCACAATATATTGCAGTTTTGCCCAGGTTGTGTTTGTGTGTGTTAGAACAAATACAATTACATATTTTACGAGTCCACCTCCAGCCTTTATCTATTTACTTTGATTATGTGAGGACAGAGACTCTTTCTATATACCAGGTAGGATATTTTTCGTCCTGTAATATTTCTTTGATTGGTAATCAAAAAGCAAACAAAGCTAGAAGGTATCCGCCATGCCGACTGTAAATGCATTCCTTTGTGGCAGAAAAAGAGAAGGTAAAATCTGACAACGGGCAGGTATGTTAAATACCTCTGGTTAGTGTCAATCATCCAGTTTCTTTTGTGCACGCCTGATCACCCAGTACCCTCACCCCTTGCATGTCCACCACACATCCGTGCTTGGGTGGGTCCCAAGCTACAAGCAGAGATTTTCCATTAATCCAATCATAAATTCTAAAGGGATTCACTGATACTACCTTTTTTCATATCTGATACTATAATGAGTTGAAATTTCTGAGTATCAGTTGATATATAGAACCATTTCGATACTGATCCATTTTGCAGATTTAGCTAAGGCAATAGATCAACATAATGGAAAGCATTAGGGCTCTTTTGTCTCATGCATTTGTTACAATACCAACATAATAAATAAAATAAATGAGCGAACAGACTAACTAAGAAACGAACGAACAAGTGGACCGAGGATCAAACAAACAGAATATCAGCCTGATATCAATACCAGATCCCTAATACACTTATCTCATTATTTTCTTTAGCTCCAACTTTTTAATCTGGAACAGGCTGGGACTAACTCCACTCTCAGTTTGTGATTGTGAGGTTAATCGCTGAGCAGATTATGATTAATATTTTGTTGGTGATAATAAAATGTGCTTCGAGTGTGTCACTGCAAACAATGTTCATTCTTCTTGTTTTGTAATTAAGTTTTTTTTTATCATTAATTTGAATCGTTTGTTTTCCTCCTGCGAATAAAATAAATGAATTCTCAGTTTAACTTGGTTTTAGTTGCTTCATGCGGAACCACGGCTCAATCTGTGCAACTATGTTTTTCCGTTTTTTTCACACAGAGTAGAATGTTCGATGGGGTTTGTTGTTTTCCCGTCTTCCAAGGCACGTCATCTGTGATTTTTTTATTTTTATTTTATTTTTTACACATTTCAGTGGCATTTTTATCGGAGGTTTCCTTCTAAAGCATTGGTTGATGCAAAGTAAAATGGGCTGGACTTAAAAGGGAAAAACAAGTATTTATTTTTGTATATCTTACCCAGATTCAGACAAGAAGGTCAGTACCAATTTAATCCCTTTGTATCGGGAACCATGATATTGATCTATCTTTTAAATTACAGGTACTTCTCACTTAACGACCAAGTTTCGTTCCTCGGACCAGGACGTTGAATGTGAATTGTGAATTGGTCGCTAAGCGAGGACCTGTGGTTTTCACGGTAAGGGGGCGTGGCCATTGCCAACGTTAGTGTAGTGAATACTGACACACTGCGGGAACAAGACTGAGACTAGTGATGCGATGAGATAAATACAGTGTATATACAGTAGTATATATAGGGTATATAGTACATATAGTGTATATAGTATATATAATATAAAATGGGTGATGCGCGATGAGATACTTGATGCTGATACGCCGTGCACGCGGTGCTCTCGTCGCGTGCATGCGCGGTATTGTACGCAGTGCTCAATACAGACTGGTCAGAGAGCTAGTCGTAAGTTCAAACAGTCGTTAAACATATAGTATAGTAGACCAATAAGTGTAGAGTACCTGTACTCGGTTTTCGAGATGCTGGAAGGAGTATTTCCCAAATTTAACAGGAGATAGGCAACTTGATCCCCTCTACAGCCTTGCATTGTGCTGACACAATTAGCATGCAGCCTGTTGTTATCTTGGTTCTGGACATACATGGATGAAGCTGGTACAGGTACTCCTCACTTAACGACCTACCTGTTTAATGACCGTTTGGACTTACGACCAGCTCTCCGACCAGTGTATACTGTACGCTGTGTACAATACCACAGTGTAGGCGCTGCATGCACGGTGTCTCAACATCAAGCATCTCATAGCGCATCATCCTTTATATACTATATACACTATATACACTATACATACTTGTGGCGAACAAATGGGCGTGGTCAAGCACCGGCTGCGGGCGCCAAGCTTTCTTGAATCGGCCCAAACAGCACCCGCATGGCACCAGGATTATCGGAGGCCAGGATTATCGGAGTCGGGTACAAACTGTTCTACCATGAAGTGGATGGCAGAAGAAATGGGGTAGGGATAGTATTGAAGGTGTCCCACCACAGCAAAAGTCGCCATCTCGCACATTTCTAAAATCGCCACGAGCATCCAAATAAGTTAAAAAAACCTTTCTTGAAGGAAAATGAGATTTTTCCAGATTCATGTTCCTTTGTTTTGTTTTTTTATCCCTCAACATATTTTCAAAACCGAGTTTGATTTATAAATAGAAGAAAAATGTTAAATTGTGGAGTTAAATATTCCTGTTAGATTACATGGGGAAACACAGTTCACTTACCGAGACACAGAACAGCACTGAACAACGCCGATCAATCGTTTCCTTTAAAGCGAGAGTCCAGGTGAAGATCATTCATCCATATTCCACGTGTTATGAAGTCACAATGTGAAACCGTTTTGATAGAATTCAATCTTTAAATCGTACCACTTTTACACACACGGAGCAATTGTTGTGAAACGGCGACGAAGAACCCTTCGCATCACGCACCTATGTCACTTCCGTAAACAGACGATTAAGGCGCAGCACGGGGGTGTTTCGGTCTCACAAGTCTGAAAACTTTCTTCTCTGTATCATTATGGATTATGCGAAGCGTGGGGCGGAAGCTCTGAATCATATTTCAGACCTTAATCTGACCAGTGTGATAGATCCAAGTCAGTGTAAACAGCGCTTAATGGACTTAATTTTCTGTGATGATAATCAGTTCTCCGACAGTGACGCAGAGAACGACAGCGCTGCTGAATCTGATATTACTCGAGACTTGGAGAACATTTCAAACAGCGGATTTCAAACTTAATGTGACAATGAAACAGAATATTTTCAAGAAGCACTGGAGTAGACCGACGATACGCGCGCTGTTGTTACAATGGAAGAAGTCGATGACGTGACGAAGTCCATTGAGCTTAGTGACAGATTTTCGGATTTTCTGAGACTCATAATATTTATCGACTCTACATTTTGTTGTGTTGTCCGTACTTATAAAACTCCAAAATAATTCCACTTTTATAAAACATGTATATTCTTACTGTTAAATAAAAGCTTTTTTTTTTAAACAAAATGAGTTGTGTGTTGTTGAACTGTTGGCCCATTCAGCAGTATGTTAATTAGCCATGAGGCTTTGTTCGTCCGCCAACCTCATTTGCATTCCGGGAGCTGAATGAACCTGGTGTGGGTAAAACTTTGGAGGTGATTATCTCAGAAACAGGGTTTGCCACACCCTTGTCATTAACAAGTCATAGCTTTAAAAATATTTGCTTGATTTGCACAAGAAACACCTTGTTTGGAAGCTCTGATTCTCCACTTTCAAAGGATGCAAAAAAAAACAAAACTCGAAAGCCACCAAATGACCCGAAAGTACGCAGTGGGTCACATATATCAAGAGTGTTTTGGAGGTGACGAGAGTGACGGAGCATGAAGCTGGAAATTGATGGGGTGATAATGAATGTGGTCAGTCCATATGCTCTCCAAGTTGGGTCTGAGATAGAAGAGAAAGAATAATTCTTTAGTGAGTTGGATGTAGTGGTTTAGAGCGTCCCCAAGGGGGAGAGAGTGGTCATTGGCGCAGATCTCAATGGGCATGTTGGCGAAGGGATCAGAGACATAGGTGATGAGAATGTGATGGGTAGATATGGTGTCAAGGAGAGAAATGTGGAAGGACAGATGGTGGGGGATTTCGCCAAAAGGATGGAATTGGCTGTTATGAATAGGTATTTCAAGAAGATGGAGGAACACAGGGTGACATACAAGAGTGGAGGAAGGTGCACACAGGTGGACTACATCTTATGCAGGAGGGGCAATCTGAAAGAGATTAGTGACTGCAAAGTGGTGATAGGGGAGTGTGTTGTTAGGCAGCATCGGATGGTGGTCTGTAGGATGACTTTGGAGGCCAAGAAGAGGAAGAGAGTGAAAGAAGAGCCAAAGATAAAATGGTAGAATTTGAAAAAGGAGGAGTGTTGTATGCAATTTAGGAAAGAGGTAAGGCAGGCAATAGGTTTGAATGAATGGTTACCAGATGAATGGGAAACAACTGCAGAAGTGGTGCAGGAGACGGCCAAGAAGGTACTCGGTGTATCATGTGGGAAGAGGAAGGAAGACAAGCACTCTTGGTGGTGGAATGAGGAAGTACAGCAGAGCATAGAGCAGAAGAGGTTAGCGAAAAAGAAATGCCATAGTCAGAGAGATGAAGAAAGTAGACAGGAGTACAAGCTGATGCGGCGCAAGGTGAAGAGAGAAAAGTGGCAAAGGAAAAGGAAAAGGCATACGACGAGTTATATGAGAGGTTGGACAGTAAGGGAGGAGAAAAGGACTTGTACCGATTGGCAAGACAAAGGGCCAAGCTGGGAAGGATGTACAGCAGATTAGGGTGATGAAGGATAATGATGGGAATGTGCTGACTAGTGAGGAGGAGAATGTTTTGAAAAGGTGAAAGGAGTACTTTGAGGAGTTGATGAATGAAGAAAATGAGAGGGAGAGAAGAGTGGATGATGTGGGGATAGTGAATCAAGAAGTGCAGCAAATAAGAAAGGATGAAGTGAGAACAGCATTAAAGAAGATGAAGAGTGGAAAGGCAGTTGGCCCAGATGACATACCTGGGGAAGCATGGAAATGTTTAGGTGAGATGGCAGTGGCATTCCTAATGAGTCTGTTTAACACCATCCTGGAAAAGGAGAGGATGCCGGAGGAGTGGAGAAGAAGTGGACTGGTATCCATCTTCAAGAATAAGGGAGACGTACAGAGCTGTAGTAACTACAGGGGAATAAAGCTGATCAGCCACAGCATGAAGCTATGGGACAGGGTAGTGGAGGCTAGGTTAAGAGGAGAGGTGGGGATCAGCGAGCAGCAGTATGGTTTCATGGCAAGAAAGAGTACTACAGATGCAATGTTTGCTTTAAGAATGCTCATGGAAAAGTACAGGGAAGACCAGAGGGAGTTGCACAGCGTCTTTGTGGATTTAGAGAAAGCATATGATAGGGTGCCGAGAGAGAAAGTGTAGTATTGCATAAGGAAGTCAGGGGTTATGTATGAGTGCAGTTAGACAGTAGTAAGGTGTGCTGTAGGCGTGACGAAGGCATTCAAAGTGGAGGTGGGATTGCATCAAGGATCAGATCTGAGCCCTTTCTTGTTTGCAATGGTGATGGACAAGTTAACAGATGAAATCAGGCAGGAGTCTCCGTGGACTATAATGTTCGCGGATGACATTGTGATCTGTAGCGAGAGTAGGGAGCAGGTTGAGGAGAGCCTGGAGAAGTGGAGGCATGCATAAGAGAGAAGAGGAATGAAAGTCAGCAGGACTAAGACAGAATACATGTGTGAATGGGAGGGAGGGCGGCGAAAAGCTGAGAATGCAAGGAGTGGAGGTGGAGAAGGTGGATGAGTTCAAGTACTTGGGGTCGACCATCCAATGCAGCGAGAGTGCGGGAGAGAGGTGAAGAAGAGAGTACAGTCAGGGTGGAGTGGGTGGAGAAGAGTGTCCAGAGTGATCTGTGACAGAAGGGTCCAGGCAAGAGTGAAGGGGAAGGTCTACAGGACGGTAGTGAGACCAGCCATGTTGTACGGTTTAGAGGCGGTGGCACTGACAAAAAGGCAGATGGCTGAACTGGAGGTGGCAGAGTTGAGGATGTTGAGATTTTCATTGGGAGTGACAAGGAAGGACAGGATTAAGAATGAGTACATTAGAGGGACAGCTCAGGTTGGACAGTTTGGCGAAAAAGTGAGAGAGGCCAGATTGAGATGGTTTGGACACGTGTGTAGGAGAGATGAGAGTTACATTGGGAGAAGGATGCTGAGGGTGGAGCTGGCAGGCAAGAGGAAAAGAGGAAGGCCAAAGAGAAGGTTTATGCACGTGCTGAGGGAGGACATGCAGGCGGTTGGTGTCAGGGAGGAAGATGCGCAGAACAGAAGGTATTGGAGGCAGATGATCCGCTGTGGTGACCTCTAACGGGAGCAGCCGAAAGAAAAAGAAGAAGAAGAAGACACTATATCATTATATATACATCTCACCACCGTTCTCAGTCTCAGTCTTGGTCCAGCAGTCTGTCAGTATTCACTAGACTAGATTTTGCAATCGCCACACCACCTTACCATGCAATAACATGGGTCCTCACTTATCAACCAATTCACTTATCGAGCTGGTCCTAGGAACAGAACTCGGTCGTTAAGTGAGGAAAAATTTTTTGAGTATCCCATAAAACAAACAGTCTTTATTAGTCACGCAACACACCACACATGCTTGCACACACACACACATGCACATGCTTTGATGGTGGCCGGTGAAATGGATTCTCTGCTTTTGACCCATCCTGGCTTGTCCTTCCTCCGGGGGCACAGCCAGGAGCAGTGGGCAGCATACGTGGACGCGCCCGGGGACCAGGTGATAATTGTCCATCGCTGGTCAGACGATGATGGGTGCATGTTTTTGAGGGGGGTCCTTACTGACGTGAGGTGGAGGAAACTCCATGTGAGCACGGGGAGAACATGCAAACTCCACACAGAAAGGCTCCTATTTAGGAGATAACCCGCCGGAGCACGGTGCCAACAGCGCCCCAGGCGGGAATCGAACCTAGGACCTTCTTGCTGTGAGGCAGCAGTGGAATGCACTGCGCCACCGTGCCACTGTGCCACTGTGCCACTGTGCCCTTGCGGTTTGTGAGCTCATTTCACATAGATCTTTTGCGGGGGTATGGTTCTAAAGGAGCGAGAAGAAAACCAGCTGTTTGGGAATGACAAGCTGAAAGTTCTGGTGAAAATATCAAGCTGCGATCTATCTGTTTTTGAATAATTGCTATATTTTGAGTTTTTGTCATTTTTTTCTTAAGATTGATCAATTCAACAGACTTCCATCTCCGAACCACAAACACAAGATTCCCAATTAAATCATATTGAACAAAATTGAACGACATTTGAGAGTCCGTCAAGGGAGGATGTTCACCGCCAAGGTCACCATCTGTAGAGGTGTTGCCAAAGAGCACCGCAGTGATTGATGATGAGCCGCTGTTAATCAAGGTAAAGCAACGATTTTCATCGATAGAAACTCGGTGGTATCCCCCCGGAGAGCCTGGTCCGACCTTGAAGAATGCCTTATCAGCGATTTCAGAAAGTACGTAAAGTTAAGCCAAGAGACCGACTCTGTCCGCCGCTATCTTTACAGAATTTGTCTCCAGGTCTATTCTGAGGATGCTTAATTGGAACTCACTGTCCAAAAGCATGCCTCCTTAACAGCTCCATTAGTCATTCGTATTTTTGCCCCCCCGCCCGCAAGTGCACATATTTGTTTGTTTTAGCTATTCGCCTGTTAGACTGTGACCAATCTTTTGCTCTGATCCCGAGAGGAGTGTCGGACCCGGCTAGTAATGGCTTCGCTCCGAAGTTTAATGTACAATTATCCAATCAGCACTTTGCTGGCCACATACACCACACACCCATTTTATTTCTCCTCCTCACCCCCCAACTCCCTCTACGCTGCATCCCAACATTCTGCATGCTGCATTACACTTGCAAATAATCACATTAACACCAAAGACATCCTCTAATAAACATAGTGTCTGTGTTTGGAAGCCAGTGACACCACACATAAACAATGCATGATTATTTTAATGAAAATGGGTCTCGGTTAGGAGAGCTGCTAAATCCCATAAATATATATATATATAAATTTTCAGCAAACCGCTTGCAATTTGCACCAACAGTGGCCCACTGGGGGCCAGAGAAGGCAATAATAATAATAATTGCATATGATTAATATAAATGCATGAGAGATCTCTCTCTGTAAATAGAGCTTTACTATATATATTTATTTATCTATTGCAGTGGCTTGATTAGTCGCAAACATGTTACACGTAAACAGGCAATTAATAAGAACAACTTTCTGACAGAAATCCTACCACAAGTTTTTGTTTCTGCCATGGCGCACCATGCCCTGCGCCACGCTGGATTAGTCCCATGTCGCCAGTGTATTTTGCTAATGAGCTCCGGGACCACGTCAAATTCAGAGTTAGGCCGTGTTGTGTGGTAGGGTTAGTGATATGCAAAAAAAACAAATGATTGGTAATGGTTGAGAATATTGTACCTTCATAATGATAAATTAGTTTTTAACACGATTAATTGGGCCTTATTATCCAGCGAATACTCATGGGGTTCGACCGGGCACATGCAGGAAATTGATTTTACACGTTATTCTCTACCCTGCTGCTATTCTTCCTCCATGCATACATCCACTTTTTTCCCCTCTTCCATTTGGTATGTCTTTGATATCGGTGTGATGAAATTGTTCTGCAATAGTAACAAGAAATGGGCACCATTTGAAAGAAAACACAGATTTATTTTTTTACTTAAACCTTATTTTCTATTATTGGGAGGTTACTTGACGGGTTGCCCTAAGTAGCTATATTTAAGGCTTTTACACCACTGTTGTAGATCTGCTGATAAGATATCACATGAAGTTTGAGGAATTTTAATAAAACTGCAGATTTAATCACAACTTTTCATGTTCAGGTGTTTTTTCATTTTTAATGTTTAATAACACTGATATCAATTGATTCTTTGGCATTTGAAACCCTGTACCTGTGTACATTTGTGTACATTGTTTATTTTACGAGTAGTACATTAAATGCACCATTAGAAAAAGCTTATAGCTATTTGATGCTACCTATCAATGGGAGGAAATGGTGTAGTTATCGTTTTGTAATAGAAAAAAAGTGACCTTTGGAGTTATCTGCTTTTCCAAATAAACTATTTTTGTAAATGCACTCTCATAGTTTTGAGAATACCAATATAAAAATTAGATGGACAAACAGTCCTGTTCCTCTCAAACTCAATTGTGCAATGGCTTAAGTTATTAAAAGAACAACTGTGACATAAATGTCCATTAGTTGACAGTATAGTGCCTTTATCAACCTGCCACTAATTAGCATTAAAGTGCGTTAGTCAATTGAATAACATGTCAAAATGCAGAATAATTTGGTTTGAAATCACTTTCGCTCTGTTTAAAATGCAGTGAGCATATCTAAGCCACACATGTGGCACCCAGCACAGCAGGGGAGACTTATCTCCCCTCTGCATCAGACCAAAGTAAACCAAATTTAACAAACACAAATATAAAGTTTGCGACATGCTTTAGTAATAGTGATGTAAGAGTCATGAACGATTCGTTTGCATCGAACAAATCTTTCAAATGAATTGGGATTTGAGGGTCATTTCGGCAAAAGGGTCAGTAGTTTGTATTGAAATCTCTTCATTCACAAACAAGGAGAGTCATGAGTTTATCCCCTTTACTAGTCCGCATACACGTTTTAAATCAATCCTTGACTATTTTCCTGATGATGACTCACATTTTTAGGTTTTTAATATCGTCTCTATTTTTGGGATGCTTGCTACTGTGTACCGAAATATATCCAAACAAGCACTTGAGAAACATTAGGTGAAATGTTGTCACCCTCAAAAACAAAACTAAGCCTGAGTAGCGACACAACCCAAACACATAATAACAAGGAGTCGAATAACACTGAACAAGGTGAAGGCTGAAATTAAAGACAGCAGAACAACACAAAGCAGGGACATTCAATTAAAGCCTGAGCAACGTAGGACTAGGACGGGGACAAGTAAACAACACGTAAATGTAACCCTCTGATTTTGTATGGAAGGCAGAACGCAAGACGCAATTCGGGTCTAGCAACAGCCTTTTGTTACACTAGTGCCTGGCAATAAAAAAAACAACAAAACTTTGGCAGGCGGACTCCAGCTTCGCTCCAAATCAAAATAAATATTTATAAAATACAGGAGCGGATCTGCAGAGCAACCAACCTAGGGTCCACATGGATACAGGGGACCGGACCCAATGTAACAAAATATATCTATATATAAAAAATAAAATAGATATCAAATATTACAATTCAAACAAATATCTGTGATCGTAGTTTTTTTTTTCCTTCTGTGCTACATTAAACAAAATAAATATCGTACCACTTCTACATTATATAAACCTACCATTCAAACACTTAAGTAGAAAATTACCTGGCAATAAACAAACACAACAAAACTTTGGCACACGGACTCCAGCTTCGCTCCAAATCAAAACCTAAAATTATACAATAATACATTTTTCTTAGTAACAATGCAAAAAATAGATACTGCATCTTCACATGTATAGAGACAAATAATGAAAATTACAAACATTTTTAAAATACAGGAGCGGATCTGCCGACCAACCTACCAGCCCTCTGGTCCACATGGATACAGGGGACCGGAACCGAAGTCTCAGTGACTTTACCCTCCCACGTGTTACCCCGTAAGTTCAAAACTTATAAAAATGAAAGTGCTATAGAACATATTTTAGTGAACTTCACAAATTTTTTATAACCTATTTACACTTTGGTTACATAAACAACAATTAGTTCATTTGGTGAAAGGAGGACAAGACGCCCTAAAACCCCTCTTGATAAAGTGTTGATGTGTTGTGCCATGTAATAATGTAGAAAAAATGTAGAAAAGTTTGGGTCTTTTTTGTGTATTCGGCGGTTTTCCGACTCTTCATTTGATTGATTCAGTCTCTGACCTCTCGTGTTACGAGGGTCAATACAGTCGGCTCAGCTCTGTGTTGTGAAGGGATTTGTCACATAATGAGTTATGCCGCTCGGCTCTTTTCGTTCACAAATCGAGAGTGGAGTCTCGGTAAACGCTTATGACAGTTAACGAGTTGTGAACCAAACAAAAATTCTTTGATTGCAGTGACTCCTGACTCCTGAGTCATTTAAACGATGTGTGGGAAGTGTTGGGCCTGTAAAATAACGTGAATATACTATCTGATGTTTTTCTGTGATTTTCCTTCGATTGACAGAGCTCACCAATGGCTTTGTAGAGTGTGTGTGTGTGTGTGTGTGTGTGTGTGTGTGTGTGTGTGTGTGTGTGTGTGTGTGTGTGTGTGTGTGTGTCTGTGTGTGTGTGTGTGTGTGTGTGTGTGTGTGTGTGTGTGTGTGTGTTTTATTGGGAGCCTACTGTGTGTGTCTACTGTGTGGCCTACTCATCTAACAATTGCATTCTGTGAAATAAGAGCCTCTTCATTCATTTCAAGGTTGCATACATTTTTTTTTCGATCACCTTGTTGGTGAGAAGATGTTTTTCTTCAGAGGCAACTTCTGCACTGCAGGTTATTGAAATATATATTCCATTATATAGCACCAACCTCTTTATTTAGATCCAAATAGGCTTCCTCTCCCACGAGGAAAAAAAACAAAACAAGATAGAAGGTAAAATATAGGGAGGACGGCGAGGGACATTTCAACCGGAAGGAGAGGAGAAAAAAGAAAAGGAGGGCCCTCAAAATTATTTCAGGGAATTATTAGGTGCAATTGCCGTTGCATTAGGGGAGAATAAAATATATATTTTTCTCACAGAAACGCACAGACTCACCAACCTGATGTTTTTGTTAAAGTGTTATAGATTAAAATCTGTTGTTTAAAAAGCATGTTAAATATGACTATGATCTTCTCCCACATAGCACACTGTTTTAAATGCAAGCATGACAACTCTGCAACCAACTGAGTCCCTTTACAAACAGACACTATAAACACCTGTCCGAAAGGACAATAACTATAACCGTTGCCATATTGTAATCAAGTACAATTTATTACATTTTAAGAGTTTCAAACATTTTGCAGATGCCTGCTTCATCTTCAAGGTCTTGCATGGGCTTGCACCTCCCCAACTGAGCCAGTTCATAATGCAGACGGATGGTAGCAGCAGGGCGACAAGGGCGACTATCAGAGGGGACCGTTGTTGCAGACCAGAATAAAAACTCTCGCCATGTTGGTGCACCACGGCAAAAAGGAAAAGTCTCTAACACCTCACCTGTGGGCAGAGACTTCCACAACCGTGTTGTACAATACAAACATAGCAGGTTTGGGCAAACATACTTCTCAGTTAGAGCCACCCACTACTAGAATAGTCTTCCTATTGAATTAAGACAGAGCACAAATCACCTAACCTTTAAACATCAACTTAAGACATGGCTTAAAGCACACACTGGTTAGGTTAAAGTCATACACCAGGGAAAGACACTGTGTGACTCAGTCGCAGAGCCCTGAAGCCCCGCCCCCCCCGCTGGCTCGCTGTTCACTGTTCACTGTTTTTTGAAAGGTTATGAATATTAGACGTGGCGCGTGTCCAAATTGCACCAAATTTGACACTTCACGTCCTTGGGTCCCGAGCAATACACCCGCCAAGTGTGAAGTAGATCGGATGAACGGTTGTTGAGAGTCGAAGGCCATAGAGACAGACAGAGAGACAGACAGAGAGGCAGACAGAGAGGCAGACAGAGATTCCTTCCCTGATAGTGATGATGATGATGATAGATTAGATATCTATTACTTTTCTTATGTATTAGTGTATTGTATCGTGTTGCACTGTAGCGGTTGGTGAAGCATTGTATTGATGACTGTGGCAGAGAAGGGGGCGTGGTTAAGCCACAACTGCAAGTGACGGGGCTGGCTTGACTTTGTAGCGGTGCAGCTGTAGTGGTATGCCCGATGAGCCCCATTAGCGCTGATTGCTCGAACCCGGCTGGGAGAGTTTTTATATGTGTTGTGCCGTCTTTTCAATGGTGAGCGCGCGGGTGCAGGACGCTGAAAGCGGACCAGCGGACCAGAGACCGACTGGGAAGAGAGACATTTATCGCTTTTATTTATCGCTTTTATATTATGTTCCGGTTTTGCCAGCGAGCCCTTTTGTTATGTTTATTAATAAAACCCTCGCCATGTCAGCACTCCACGGCCAGAAAGACTCTGGCTTGCACCAAGTAAAAATAAAATAAAATAAATGACTTTGTGCTTTGTGTCCTTGTAAATGTAGTGAATATAACACTGTATTGTATTGTCTTTTTCTGTAAATTTGTGTGTGTTTCATTGATCATTGATCTGATCATTCATATGGTAAAAAAAGCAGGCATGCACGTGCATATGCACGTGCGGCTGTTGCACCAGTGTGCACAGGATACAGTATAAAGTGTGGAATGAAAGAGTGGAATGCACTGAGAGAGGAGCGTCTCAGGTGCACTACAGGAAATGAAAAATGAAAATGAAAAAGGGGAAGGGAAAAAATGGAAACGAGGGGAGGGGAGTCATAGGATGCAGCTGCCATCTCTGACGGGAAATTAATAATGTATTTTTGCAAATTTGCCGAGTTATTCTGGGAGGAGGCCAGGCATAGCACAGTGCCACAGAACCGGAACAGGAACAGGAACGAGGGGGAAAATGTTGATCAAACGATGGAAAGGAGGAGTACATAGGCTACACACACACACACACACACACACACACACACACACACACACACACACACACACACACACAATGCACTTTGATTCCTATAAAGACTGAGCATTCACTCTTAGAAGGACTTTAATAGCTTATTATATATATATATATATATATATATATATAAACTGTGGCTGATTGCTGTCAATAGAAAAAATAGATTTGTTAAATACGGTAGGTCTCCAAGGCCAGGTGAAGTAATTTACACTAATAGAAGAAGAAGAAGAAGATGAAGAAGTAGAAATTGATTTGGCCTCATTCACCAACAGTGAAAAAGAAATTGTGTTTAAATTGTACATAGCCACGTTTTAAGCAAAGATTGAAGATACATAGCAGACAAAGGAGGCATACTGTGACTTCAACTTCAGAATAAATAACTTTCGTATAGTAAGTGCACTAAACGAGTTGTCTCGTTGTTGGCAAATGAGGTCCTTTGAGAGTGCTGCATCCATGCTCTGCTTTATTTTAATTTAAAGGCATCGTCATGGAAACGCTAGTAGAGAGCAGCGAGTAGAGATATTTACATTATGATAAAAACAACAAGTGCACATTGTTATAATCATTTTGCCCCCGGTACAAACGGTACATATACAGATTTTATTAAATATGTATGTATTTACATATACTGCACATTTCTATTTTATCTAACCTGACCCTAACCCATTAATATTTTGGTTTATTTTTATTTTGTATTGTTTATGTTCGATTTTTCTTTTTACAGTAAAGGTTGTTTATTGTTAATGTTTTGGATTTATTGTACAGTATATTGCCAAATTCTTTTTTATGGTTTATTTTTCCTATTAATCAATCTACTGTACCCTCCTACCTACCTTCCTACATGTGTTAACAAAGCACGATTGGTGCACTGGCTCTCTTGGTTTCTATATCTTGTTACTTAAAGTAAAAGTAGAATAGATAGAATTGAACAGCATCCATACTGTGATGAAAGGTTTGACAATTTTTTGATATTCGATTCATGACGAGTCACTCGTTGAAAACTTAAATTTTCCAACTCTTCGTTTGACCGAGTGAGTTGGTGTAATGCACGTTGATCGAGGGAGTCGGTCGGCTGAATGGACTCTTCACAAGAATAATTTATTTTCAGTAATTGTGATTTGAAGAATCACTCTTTTTCTGCTATGACTCCCGATTCCTGAGTCATATAAAAGATTTGTTCTACGAACAGTCTTGCCTCACTACTCACTCATTTACATCCCGCTTCACCTTCTTTCTCCAAATATGAATTGAGGGCGTGGTTGGTAAATATTACACGTTAGCAACACCATGGAAACAAGTGATAAACAAAGCTGAATCTCATCAACAGCTTGTATAATCATGCTCTGTTACAGTTTGGCAAATTTTAAACTTTTTAAAATAAGTCGATTAAACATGGATTTTTTTTCAACTGAAACAGATTTACACAGCTCCTCCTTCGAGGAGCAGCTCATCACTGCTTTGATTATCGGAAATAATGACCATATTCAATACATCTATCTTAACAGTCCTGTTGATAACAAAGTTCAAGATTAACCTATCTATCTATCTATCTATCTATCTATCTATCTATCTATCTATCTATCTATCTATCTATCTATCTATCTATCTATCTATCTATCTATCTATCTATCTATCTATCTATCTATCTATCTATCTATCTATTTATCTATATAAGAAATGCCTTCCTGCCCTCTATCAGAGCATCTGAGGCACTGCTCTAGCTGGTGTGTAGAAGTGGAGAAGACATCTGAGAATGATGTGGTGACGAAAAAATTAAGTCTATAGAAACTTCAACACACACACACACACACACACACACACACACAGACACACACACAATCACACATACACACACACACACACACACACACACACACACACACACACACACACATACACACCTTTACTCCGCCTGTTGATTTTAATTCAATGGTATAGTGCTTCAAGTGACAGGAGAAGGTCATCTGTCAGAACGATACTTATACAATATACTCTACTCTATTCCTTTCATCATCAGAATCAGAATCAGAATCAGAAATACTTTAATAGTCCCAGGGGGAAATTACTTCACGCATCAGACCTATGCTTGCACCAATTTCTGTGGGTATCTGTGTATTTCTGTGTGTGTGTGTGTGTGTGTGTGTGTCTGTGTGTGTGTGTAGAGGGCTCTAAAGGCCTCCATGTTCAGCTCAATTTCATGGCTGGCTTCACAGTGCTTCACACATGCATCAGTGTAATCGCCTGCTTACCATGTTTGTTGCGTTTCTGTCTGGCCGTATCCCGCTCCTTCTATTTACCTTGCCACGTGTTTCCCATCAGTCCAGTCAATCAACATCCACCCCTCAGATGATTGGCCGGTGTGTGACTCTCTTGTTTTTTATTGATATATGGACGGGCTGCTTAAGGGCACAACCTCATTGAGCCTCTCTCCTGTTCTCCTCTGATCTTTTTTGAAGGTGAAAGCGAGCGACACCATAACTCATTCTTTATAAGAAAAAAGACTACAAGGGAGAAAGATACTGTCTTTATATTTATGTATATAAATATAAACGGTATATGTGCGCGCGCGCGTGTGTGTGTGTGTGTGTGTGTGTGTGTGTGTGTGTGTGTGTGTGTGTGTGTGTGTGTAAATTATGTGTATAAAATAGAAAAATTTGTTATTACTAACTATTAACATACTTAATTACTGCTACACATTAGTTATACATTCCTTAATTCATAAGGAGACACGTTTCCATCTTCAAGTTTGTAGAAAAAGAGAGAGTAGGTGAGAGGAGTTCAAGTACAGGATGAGCATCATTTATATTGTACGCAACTTCCATCTTGAGCTGTATTTCTCAAAACATGATAGATAGATAGATAGATAGATAGATAGATAGATAGTGGAGACATTCCATCCCCCAGTCTGAGTCTTTGCTCCCCTGAGGAGGATGAGGAGGAGGAGGCGGAGGAAGAGGAGAAGGAGGAGGAGGAGGAGGAGGAGGAGGCAGAGGCGGAGGCGGAGGCAGAGGCGGCGGCTGTGGCTCTCCCGGGACGGGCCCTCCACCTCCCGATAACAGGTCTGTCTGAGTGCGCTCCGCACCACCGCGTTCAGCGCGTTGTTCCCCCAATATCTGAACGGAAGGAAAGAATGAGAGAAGGTCCATTTCAGAATGACCTGGAAACGGGTCTTAGGCTGATTAATTTTTTCTTTTTGAGGATTTATTCAGACAGGGCGGCGACTTTGAATACTTGCTCACCATTCACCAGTTGTCCAACAACCTCACCAATAAAACAATCAATCATGATTCAATTTTCTTGGAAAGAACTTTTAATTCATTATGATTGGATAATTATCAAGATCATGAGAATCGGTAGAGTTATGTGTCATATTTCTGTAGAGCCTGACATAAAATAAATGGGAGATCAGGGCTTCAGAGACCTTTTTATTGCCTCAGTCTTTAAATGAATCCCCAGTAATTATTATACACTGTTGAAGATTCACTTGCTCTCCCACTTGTTTGCCGGAGTGCCTCATGACTCAGTCATTAAATCGATTTGTTTGATAAGAACACATCATTCAGTCTTGCATCACTTACTATAACTAGGCTATAATAATAATCACAGCTTTATGGGTTTGTGATGTTTTTAGTGGTAAATAGGATAATAGTGTGCCATGTGAATATTCCATTATAAAAAGTGTGCAGTGGCCGAAAAATGTTTTGGAAATACTGGCCAACACCATTTATTTCACCTGTTATTCATTGTGAAAGTCATTTTTTAAATCAAGTAAGGTATTTTTTTCCTCAGCATTATATCTTTATCGAGCTAATTTCAATTGGACAAATTTTAACCAAAACTCTAATTTCAAGAACGAGTATTGAATAAATACAATTCGAAGGGGCCTGCTCCTCTAACATCTAGAAAACCCTCATTACAGTTCTAGAACCCTGGATCACCTGGGATAAATGGGTGAGGGGATGTATCACCAAGGGTTGGGGGGTGGGGATATGGCGGTGAGGGGTGGGGGGTGAGGTTGTGGTGCTGGAGGGTGGGGGGTTCTGGATATAGCTACAAATAGCCTGAAAAATAGATCAATTGTGTCATGGGGAAAGGCCAGCAGTTTTAGCCCCACTCCTGTTAAAATGCCTTTAACGGCTCCATTGGACTCGCAAATCCATTTATTTAATTTCATCTCTCATGCACGGGAGCTCATCTCAAGGTCACATCGGCATATTTCGCCATTGAAATGTATCACTGGGGGTCACGGTGAGAACGAGGGAGAGGAGAGAAGAGAGGGGGAGGGGGAGGGGAAGAAGAATAGCATAGTTGCGGCCTGAATGCGTTCGGTACTTTGGGAGTAAACGTTCTACAGGGCACAAAGAGTTGGAAATGAGCCATTTACTGTAATTGTTGTTGGAACTAGTTACATTTTTTCATGTGTGTTCTTAAGCTCTCTCCTCTCTGTCTTTCTCTCACTTACTCCCATATTCACTACTCACACAACCACACATGCTATTGGGAATGGCTATGTATAATTTGAAGCCCTGCAAAGTGTGTCATTTTCCTGCTCCTAAGGCTGCTTCTGTGTGTAAACCCCCGTCCAAAGCAGAGACTTAGAGCCCTCTCTAACCCTAACCCAACTCCCAACCTTACGAGCCAAAGCTATGAGCCAAAGCTACGAGCCAATGCTACGAGCCAAAGCTACGAGCCAAAGCCACCAGCCAAAGGTACAAGCCAAAGGCATGAGCCAAAGCCTCTCGCGAAGGCCGCGGGCGTCTCCGAGCATCTAATCTTTCCCTGACCTTCACAGACGCCGTGCTCCAACACCTCTACAGACAAAAAGAAACAATCTGGGTCTTTGTTTTTGCTTTTCCTCCTTGGACGGGTGAGGGAATTGTCAGGCAAATGCATATGCCAAAGGGAGGCAGCCCTTTGCTGGAAAGATGAGCAAAAAATGGCCCTACATTTATAGTGAATCACGCACACACTGTTGTCTACTTAACCCAGTCTACCTTCTAGTGTCAGGAGCTCACCACAAATGATGTGATCCAAGCTAGTGTTGAAAGGTTTGGCTCTTGTTTCGAGAATTGGTCCTTGACGCATCATTCAGTAAAAACAGTTTGGTTTTCCAACTCTTTCTCCATTTCATTTGGTTTTGTTGAGGGAGGACTTCTGGTGAATCAGAAGAGTCGGTTGGCTGCATTTGTTCTATTGAGTTGTGTATGGAGTTCTCACAGATTTAATTCTATCAAAAAAAAAACATTTCTTAAAATAATTCAAGGTGTGGATCTTGGTAGAGTAGACTTGAATACATCTCAACAAGCAATACTGTCTCCATCTTTACACTTGATGGATTAAATTACTTGAGTCCATCTGGCGCCATGATGTTGAAATTCAGTAAACACTATAAATCCCACCTACATAGGTTTTAGACTGCAAATGATTTAAGCAGGCACTTTCTTTTTCCCACTAGCAACTCTCACTCAGAATAATTTGACAGATGAACACTAAAGTACAGGGTTACACAACACTTGTATTAAGTGATGCACCACTTTGGAGAACGCCTGGGTGGGTTGTTCCCAACTGTAATTATGGCCACAGTGACAAGACAATAGCTGCCACCAATATCAAAGTACCCTAATTCACTGTGACTATTACACTGTTGCTTTTATATACCAACATCGTGCAGTGTCTGAAAGGTTTCCTGCAAAATAGTGTGCATGCAATAAATCAATTGTGAAATGTAAGAAAAAGTCAGGAAGGACAAAAGGACACATAAGGAGACCAGGGGACTGAAGGGCAAGGCTTGTGCTGTAACATTAAGTCCCTTGTTGTCACAAGAGTTGGCATAGCAACTGCCACAATATGAATCGCATGCTTTGTAAGAAAGATCTGCCACAGTGGCGATTATGAATAGCCCTAAATCTAAAAGAGCCCCGCTGTACGGCCAAATTGTACCCCCCTATTATTTATTCAAATATTTTATTAGAATTAATAATAAAAGTTATTTTTATAGTTTATTTTATTATCCTCGGTTTCCTTCTGGAATGAAACACGCACCGTGTGTAATGGGGACACTTTCTCCGTCAGACCCCTCTTCGACAGTTTGCCCAGAGTGCTGACGTCTTTGCATCCTAGCAACGCCATTGCAAATATGTCCTTGCTATTGGGATGGAAAAAGCAATAATAAACACTTGATTTGATGAAACATAAAAGGTGGCATATCAGTGTAATTACAAACCAGAACATTTAACATAATTCTCCCAGAATTTGTATGTGACAAATAAACCTCTTGAGTCTTGAATCTTGAATTTGACCTCGCTAAAATATACTGCATCACAAGCTCACTGTCGAGTATACTGTAGTATGTTGAGACTACTGGCTGGTCTGCAGTATTAGTACACTCTGTGTTAACAAAGCACGATTGGTGCACTGGCTCTCTTGGTTTCTATATCTTGTTACTTAAAGTAAAAGTAGAATAGATAGAATTGAACAGCATCCATACTGTGATGAAAGGTTTGACAATCTTCTGATATTCGATTCATGACGAGTCACTCGTTGAAAACTTAAATTTTCCAATTCTTCGTTTGACCGAGTGAGTTGGTGTAATGCACGTTGATCGAGGGAGTCGGTCGGCTGAATGGACTCTTCACAAGAATAATTTATTTTCAGTAATTGTGATTTGAAGAATCACTCTTTTTCTGCTATGACTCCCGATTCCTGAGTCATATAAAAGATTTGTTCTACGAACAGTCTTGCCTCACTACTCACTCATTTACATCCCGCTTCACCTTCTTTCTCCAAATATGAATTGAGGGCGTGGTCGGTAAATATTACACGTTAGCAACATCATGGAAACAAGTGATAAACAAAGCTGAATCTCATCAACAGCTTGTATAATCATGCTCTGTTACTGTTTGGCAAATTTTAAACTTTTTAAAATAAGTCGATTAAACATGGATTTTTTTCAACTGAAACAGATTTACACAGCTCCTCCTTCGAGGAGCAGCTCATCACTGCTTTGATTATCGGAAATAATGACCATATTCAATACATCTATCTTAACAGTCCTGTTGATAACAAAGTTCAAGATTAACCTATCTATCTATCTATCTATCTATCTATCTATCTATCTATCTATCTATCTATCTATCTATCTATCTATCTATCTATCTATCTATCTATCTATCTATCTATCTATCTATCTATCTATCTATCTATCTATCTATCTCTCGAGAAGAATCACCTCCATGTTTCTTTAAACTATCCAAGCATAAAGCAAAGGAACGATGCACTCGGCCGCGCTCTCAACTCCAAAAAACTATGATCCGGCTTTATTTGAAAATGGGGGAAAATTCTACATTGATTCCATATTTAGCCACACACACAGCGTACTACAAAGTAACTCAGGAAGTAGCTCGCTGCAAAAAAGGAAGAAAAAACAAACTAAACTAATCACTAAACAAAGTGTGGCAGAGGCTCATTTATCCAAACCCGAGGGAACAACGGTTGTTTGGGTTGACTGAAACATAAATTAATTTACATGAAAATAGTTCCTGAATCAATCAAAGTTGTTTATCTAAGTGCGGAAACAAACGCATGAACATCCTGTTGTTTTCTAACAGTATCAATTTAATTGCAAAGCTCTGAACAAGTACTTTGATCTGTAACTTTAACTGTACCCTTCTTCATACATAAGAAGCCTGTCAGGTAAATAAACAAGAAGTAGAAGCATTTCACAACAAACAATGTATTCCAATTGGCACAGGCTGTCTTTCAATATGGCATAGTTATAGTATAGTTGCATGCTAGGGGTCCTCGTAAATTTGTGTGGATTAAAAAAAATAAATCATCAAAACTCTGCTTTCCTTTGTCACTCCAGTGATCGACGCTGTACATCACACACCATAATTAGAATGAGAAAAAAGGCCACAACATACAGAGTGGACACGGACATGATGGGCAGAGGAGAGGAGACACAAACTTTTGCGCTTTATGTGAAGGAAAGATGATAACCTCAGATTTGGAGGACTTGAGGGTTTGACGTCAAGTGAGCCGGCAACATGTGCATGTTTGAAAGTGCCCAGAGAGCAGGGCAGAGCATGAATGTGGCATGATGGTTCAGACACTGCTTTCCAGTGCTGCCGCCACAGGTTCAAGTCCTGATATTTGTTCTTGTTGCCATCCGGCTACTGGTGAGGGGAAGTCGAACAGGCCACCTGCCTTACATCTGGGGAAGTATTCTGGGTGCACTTTTCCAAAATCAACATGCCACTGGGTGGCCTTCACACTCAGCCCTTGTCTCTGATCGCTTTTAAAGGCACACTTGCCTGTTGCCGGCTTTCAAAAACGCACTTGGCATCGAAGTTTGGTTGCATTTTAGACTCTGCAAAAACATAAAAATAACTCTAGGTAGACATCCTCTGTGCATGACGTGTGAAATATTTTTTGCTTCCAATATACCTTTTACTGATCCACTGACTACTAATCCAGTGACTACTGATCACCGATCCACTGACATTCGCAGGCCATTCCATTGGCAGACTGCAGATATACCATTTGTAGCATTAAGAAACGCAAATGAGGTTGAAAATTGGCTTCTTAAAAACTCTCAGTGTTCGTTTAAGAGTTTTATAAAATGATATTCAAATTTATTAGGTTTCCAAATAACCTTTAGTTTTTATTGTACTGCATTTAGCCGAATCCCTCTTTGAGTGCCTCTTCAGACTCCTGGACCTCTAACCAGGGTAAAAGTGAAGTGCACGGAAAGATCAGTGTTGGGCAGTAACACGTTACCCGTAACGCATTACAGTAATAATATTGGTTTTCCCACCGAGTAGTGTAATAAATTATGAAATAAATTTTAGTAATGATAATACAGTTACCCCCCAAAGAAATAACTTGCTACATCGTTACTTTTGTTTATTCATTTTCATAATCATCTCCCACATTTTGAGTTCATATCAATGATTACAGGAATCAGATTTTGTAATCACTTGGTCTCATTGGGTATATCTGCTGTACGTCATGACAAATACATTGCAGATCTGATCAAGCTCGGGTGATAGGACAGCTGCACATACGGTCCCGCCCCTAAGCTTTCACAAATGAGCGTTAGAACTGCTTTTACGGCACTGGTTACTGGTAAAGATAGAGAAAAAAAAGAAAATATTTGAGGTTTAGAGGTTTAATCTTGATATATAACTTGATATTGTGTGTGATCCCCCAGCTGATATAAAGCCGCCCGCTCCACCATCCAAATAGGGAGATTGTTCTTTCCTGTTAAACTGAGGTTACAAGGTTACCAGAAATGCCGGTTAACCTTTTGGCTTCCCGTTATTGATCATTTACATTTACATTTACATTTAGTCATTTAGCAGACGCTTTTATCCAAAGCGACTTACAAGGGAGAATAACATTCAAGCTACATTGCGACAGAGATTAGTGTAACAACAACATTAGTGTAACAATAAATACTGCAAGGTGGTGCTAAGTAAGTGATCCCTTCCACTGAAGATCCCTTAATTTTTTTGTGGACCTTTGGAAATAATATCAATACAGTTGTGGGAGACTCTGCCCACAGTTACGGGTTAGGGAGGGAGACTGAGTCTTTCTTGCAGTGGGTTGAGGACATGGCGAGAGTTTTATTATATTTTATTTCGTTTTTAGAAGGCATGCTGCCATCTGTACCACTGGGTGAGCTGGGTGTTGGTGTCCTTCATGCGATAGAGCCCCTGTAGCGGGCTGAGGTCAGAAGGTGAAGGGGCGCCCCAGGAGGTAAGAGCGGAGGGAACTGACAGCTCACTTGATTGCCAGACACACCTTCTCTGCTGTGCTGTACCTCGACTCCCGCTTTGAGAGCTTGCAGCTCAGGTACAGCGCCGGCTGCTCGGTCCCCTCCACCTCCTGTGACAAGGCCGCGCCCATTCCTCTGTCAGACACGTTGGTCTGCAGACAGAAAGGGAGAGAGAAGTTAGAGTTAAACAGAGCTGGCTTCTCAGAGAGAGCTGACTTAACCCTTGCAAACACCTGCTGGCACTTCTCTGACCACTGAACCGGATCTGGAGCACCCTTTCAAGTTAAGTCGGACAAGGGGCTGGTTAGCTCCAAAAAGTCGGGTACAAACCTCCTATAATAGCCGGCCAGCCAAAAGGACTGCTTTACTTCCTTCTTGGCTTTGGGTCTCGGGGTGTTCGCGATCACAGCGGTTTTATCAAGCTACGGTCGGACCAGGCCTTCACCCAAGTGGTACCCCAGACACTCTACATCCTTCCGTTCCACAGCACCCTTCTTTGGTTGGCAGTGAGGCCCGCCCCCTTCAGGAACTCTAGCACTGCGACCACATGCTGCATATGCCCCTCCCAGGGGTTGCTGTGAATGATTACATCATCTAGGTAGGCCGCGGCGTATGCTACTTGCGGACTCAGGATGCAGTCCATTAGTCTCTGAAAGGTGGCTGGGACACCGAACAACACGAACGAAGAGTGCAAAAGTGGTACAACCCGAACGCAGTGGAGAACGTCGATTTTTCCTTGGACTCCTGAGACAAGGGAATCTGCCAGGAGCACTTGGTTAAATCCATTGTCATGAAAAAATGAGCTGTACCTAATGGTTCAGAAAGTTTATCGACCAAGGGCATCGGGTAGGCGTCAAACTTTGACACCGCGTTTACCCTTCGGTAGTCTACGCAGAACCAGACTGACCCATCGGGCTTACCCACCAGCATGATGGGACTAGACCAGTCACTCATGGACTACTTCCGCCTGCACGATCTTGTGTTTGTGTTCCAGCAGGCGATACGGCTGAGAGCACGCCTTCACCCCCCAGGTTGTCTCCACATGGTGGTGAATGAGGGGCATGAGGCCTGGCAGGAAGGAGAAAACATCAGATTAGCGACACTGATGTGTAGCCACATCCGCCCTCTAGGGTGGAGAGAGACGGTCACTAAACAGGGCCACGGTATGATCGGCCACTTTTGGAACCTCCGGCCCCAACTCATCCCACTCAGGACTGGTTTGGCCAGATGGCCACCAACGCCCCTCCCTCCATTCTTTTAAGAGGTTCAGGTGATAAATCTGTGTCGCCCCCTGCCTGTCAGACTGTTTGACATCATAATCGACCTCTCCAACCCGTGACCACAAAAGGCCCTTGCCACTTCGTGAGCACTTTAAAGCTGGACGTAAGGAGCAACACTAATAACTTGTGCCCCAGTGTGAATTGTGTGAGCCAAGTCCCCCTATCGTATAAGAGATGCTGACGTTCCTGAGCCCGGAGCAAATTCTCCCGTGATAAAGCGCGTGAAACTTTGCTCTCAGGTCCATAACATACTGTATCTTGTTCTTACTGGTACTAGGACCTTCCTCTTCTGCCAAAGAGGAGTTCAAAGGGAGAAAATCCTGTGGAGGCCTGGGGAACCTCCGGCACAGCAAACAACAGTGGTCCAACCACTTGTCCCAATTACGGCTATCGTCATGAACGAACTTCCGAACCATGTTTTTCAGCGTCTTATTAAAGCGCTCCACCAAGATGTCGGTCTGGGGATGGTAAACACTGGTCCGAATTGATCGGACGCCCAGTAACTTGTAAAGTTCTGGAAGTGTGTGTCACATACTGGTCAGTTGGGATTTCCCAAGTCTGGAGATGACCTGAAACAGTGCCTGCACCACAGTTTTGGTTGTAATACTGCGCAATGGCACCGCCTCGGGATACCATGTTGCATAATCCATTAGGACTAACACAAAACAATCCCGCGGGCACTGTGGTCGGCCCGATGAGGTCCATACCGAGTGTATCAAACTGGACCTCAACTAGGGGGAGGGGCCTCAATGGTGCCCTTAGCGTAGCTGGAGGGTTGACTAACTGGCACTCAGGACACGCGGAGCACCATTTACGCACATCTGGCAAAATGCCTGGCCAATTGATGCGGCCATTATCCGCTGTCATGTTATATTGTGACCAAGGTGACTGGCCATCGGGTAATGGTGAGCCGCCTGGAAAAACACTTCCCAGTGGCTCTTCAGCTCCAACAACTGGGTTGTTCCCTTTCTTGTCTGAGTGTCATGGCTCATTTGATATAACCTGTCCCTAATCGCTGAAAAATACGGGTGAGTTAGCGCGGCGTCATCAATAAGGCATTGATTTAAACGACCCCCCCCCGACAACCCCTCCATGTCACCATGCGCCACACACTCACATCTCCCTATCGACTGTGAACGCACTCCCCCAGCCTTTCTCATTAACGCGTCAAACCCTGGCTAATCTGTGCCCAAAACCAGGGAGTGCAACAGGCAGGACTAACCGCAGCCATTACACTATACTTTTTCCCCTTGAAAAAACAAGGGTCCCTGCTCAGGCGTCACTTATGGGAGTCTACTGCCCACAGGTAGGGGTTTAGAAAAGGCAAGGCAAGTTTATTTGTATAGCACATTTCACAACAAGGCAATTCAAAGTGCTTCACATAAAACATATAAAGCATTAAGACAAAGTGCCAAGAAACACATTATTAAAGGACAGAATGCATCAAGTAAAAAAATAGAATGCATAAAATCAAGTAAAAGTGACAGTGCAGTGCAAGAAATCAATACATTTTAGTTTAGTAAAAGGCAGCGGCAAACATAAAGGTCTTAAGCCTTGATTTAAAATAGGTGAGAGTTGCAGCAGACCTGCAGTTTTTTGGGAGCCAGACTACCTGGGAGGTGTGGATGGTTGATAACAGCAGAAGGTCAGAAATGTCTTTTGGCCCTAAACCATTCTGTACTTTATAAACCAACAGTAGTATTTTGAAATTAAATCTTTGATGGACAGGAAGCCAGTGTAAAGATCTGAGAAATTGGTTTATTTGATCTACTTTCTTGGTCTAAGTGAGGACTCAAGCAGCAGCATTCTGAATCAACTTCAGCTGTCTGATCGATGTTTTAGGGAGACCCGTAAAGACACCGTTACAGTAGTCTAGTCTACTAAGGATGAATGCATGGACAAGTTTTTCCAACTTCTGCTTAGACATCTTTTAAAGTCTTTTTATCCTTGATATTCTTAAGGTGATCGTAGGCTGACTTTGTAAATAATTTCCCCCTGGGATTATTAAAGTATTTCTGATTCTGATTCTAATTCTGATTCTAAATGTTTTAATGTGGCTGTTGAAATTTAGGTCTGAGTCCAAGACTCCACCAAGATTTCTGGCTGGGTTTGTTTGGTTTTGTTTGTTTAGTTGTTCTTTCTTGGCTCCAAAAACAATTACTTCAGTTTTGGATAAGATTCTGGCACATCCAATCGTTGATTTGTTCAATGCACTTGCTCAGTGATTGTATTGGACCATAGTCTCCTGGTGCTATGGTTATGTAAATGTGTGTTTCGTAACATATTTTGTTGTTTTCCATAATAGGAGCCTGTGGGAGCATGTAAATGTTAAACAGAAGTGGCACCAGAATGGAGCCTTGGGGAACTCTGCATGTCATTTTTGTCCACGCAAATGTGTAATTACCTATAGAGACAGTAGTTAATGTCCTTTAAGTAGGATTTAAACCAGTTTAGTACTGTGCCAGAAAGTCCCACCCAGTTTCCAGTCGGTCTAATAAAATGCTGTGGTCAACCTTATCAAATGCAAGACTGAGATCCAATAATACTAATCCTGAAATTCCGCCACCTTCTGTGTTTAGATGGATGTCATTAAACACCTTAACAAGAGCAGTCTCAGTGTTGTGGTGTGGTCAAAATCCTGACTGGAAGACATCAAAACAGTTGTGTAGTGCCAAGAAATTGTTTAGCTGTTGAAAAACAGCTTTTTTTTTTTTTAATTAAAACGAGAAGTTTTATAAAGGCCTATAATTGTTCATTAGTGAGGTGTCTAGATTGTTCTTTTTAAAAGCGGCTTGATGATAGCTGTTTTCAGGGCCTGTGGGAAGAAACCTAAGAGAAATACATGCTGACAATTTGTAGAAGATCCGAGGCCATGCAATTTGAAACATTTTTGAAAAAGCCTGTTGGCAGAATATCAAGGCAGCAGGAGGAGGGCTTCACATGTTGTATAATGTCCTCCAAGTTTTTAATGGTTGATCAGATCAAATTATGTTATGGTATTTGAATAGATATTTATTGGACAAAGAGACAGCACATATCCTCTACCTGATATGGCAGTACTGACTGCATGTCTAATTTTCTGATTTTTGTCGGTGAAGAAGGAAACAAATTCATTGCAGGCTCTGGTGGATAGAAGTTCAGAGGTTACTAACACAGGAGGGTTTGTTTGCCTGTCGACAATAGCAGGGGAATGTGCATTATTTTTTTGGTGATGAGGTCAGAGAAGAAGGAGCACCTTGCATTTCTCAATTTCAAATTATAAATGTGAAGTCTCTCTTTATGGATGTCATAATGAACGTGAAGATTTGTTTCTCGCCACTTCAGCTTTCAGCTTTTATCAGCAGGTTTAAGGAGGGAGTCTTGGGTGCCGTGGGTTGCCGATATGGAGAGAGTTTTATTATACAAACTGAACAAAAAGGCCCACTGGCCAACAGGATAAATGATAAAGAATAATGTGTTTGGCCGCAGGAGGAATGATGCTCCAGTCTGGCTCCTGGTCGGCCGACGAGCCTGTGTGCTGATGCCATCTGCAAGACAGACAACCATTAAGAAAGCTCCCTAATCAGCGCCACGTGGGCGCTGATTGGTCCAGGGCAGCTGTGCATTTGCGGGAAAGGAAGCCATGCTGCCATCTGTGGCCGTGGGTTAACCACGCTCCTTGGTCTACCACAACAGTACTGTATATCTATTAATATATATATATAAGTATATTATGCAAGCATAGACTTTCGGCCAACACGGGGTTGGCAGTCGTACTTTTTCTTGACCCGATGTCAAGAAAGAGATCGAGGCAGCTTTCAACTTCCATGTCACCTATTGGGGGAGGCTGTAACAAAGAGAAGAGTGTTGGTGAGCCTACGTGTGTGCTGCGTGTTTTTTCTCAAATTACTGACATGATCAGTTGAATCAAAGAGCCAAATCTCAAAAAAAGCCAAGCTTTTCAGCACTATTAAATCTGTGGACATATTTAGTAGTGTAAAATTACCACTTGCTATATTTTTGTTTGGCTTATTGTTATAATTTTATACTGTAATTTACATCAATATTTATTATTTTCCTGATCAGTTGCCTCGTAACAAGACACACTGACTTTAAACCTCTCCAACGGACACCAAGGCGGTGATGGACGGTGGTGGTGGTAGATCAAGGGACCAGAGAGGAAGAGGAAGGGAAGAGGAGGTTATGAAAACATTGAGGGTGTTGTCGAGGGAAAGGGACAAGGGTGAAGAAGCAAATGTTTTATTCCTTGATAGAGTAACTAAGTAGAGAGTGGAAGAGATGGATGCGGAAATGGGAGGAAGGAATTAGAGGAGGCTGTTTGGAATATGTTTGGAAAGGTGGATGGAATAATGAAGGGGGTGAGAGAGGGAGAGAGAGAGAGAGAAAGAGAGCGAGAGAGAACATCAACACTACCCAGGGACGCAAGGTTGAGGCTGGGTGGGGTTTACGGGCGCGTGACAGATGAGAGAAAGACACGGAAAGAGGGGAAAGGAGAATCCAAAATGAACCACTTCCTGGGTGGTTCCATGGGTGACAAATAAAAAGAGACGAGGAAAATAAGGCGAGAGGAGAGGGGGGTGTAAGATGGAGGAGAACAAAGGACGAGAGAGCAGCTCAAAGCAAGATGAGAGTGCAGCGGAAAAGTAGAGGAAGTTGCTCCCTCGCTCTTTGTGATAACTGAGAGTCAGAGGGAGAACAAAGACGATGGGTGCGGCAGAGGTACGGACTCCTACACAGAGAGCGAGAGAGAGAGGGGGGACTTATGCAAACAACTAATTTGCTTTGGACAAAACGCTCTTTTAAGATTACTGCACCAAAATAGAAGGGATTTTCCTCGTGCAAGATAAGTGTGAACATTACCAAGAGCCACATGCACATCAGTGCGTGTGCACGTGCACGTGTACATCTATACATCCTGGCGAAACTGCATTGCAGATGAGCTTATCCCATTCAGGCCTTTTTGTAAAGCCCTGAAAACCCCTCCACAGGTGTTTGGACAGATGTCTCTTTCCCTCTGTGTGTGTGTGTGTGTGTGTGTGTGTGTGTGTGTGTGTGTGTGTATACGCATATGTGTGCTTGTGTGTGTGTGTGTGTGTGTGTGTGTGTGTGTACGCATATGTGTGCATGTGTGTGTGTGTTTACGTGTGTGTTGTGCCGAGGTGTGAGACAGCATGCGGCCGCTGTATTATGATGAGATTGGAGGAGACGACGTGCAAAGCAGAAGCCCCCTCGACCGCCAAAACACACAGACACACACAGACACACACACACACACACACACACACACACACACACACAAGCTCTCTCGCTCTTTCATCATAATTTGTAATAATAGCGTAATATAAAAAACAAATAGAAAAAAATAAAGAAAAATAGTGGAGGCATGTAGAGTGGAGGCATGACACCTAGTGCTTGTGAAAGTCTAAAGAAAAAGAAAGAATTAATACATTAGAGAAATGATCAAAATGAAAATAGGTCTATATTTTATTTCTTTACCAAGGGGATTTCTTTTTCATTTTTGTTTCATTACGGCGGCTGTAGCTGTTTTTTTTTTCTTCTTCTTACAATCAATAGAGCACGGCAGTCTCCTGGTGAGACCCCCCCCCCCCATCCTTGTACAAACAGGAATATCAATACGTGGCTTTCATGGCGTCATTATGAATGCTCTTTCTCATCTGCGGTGCAATGACAAGCTGTCAGGAAACAATGAGCTCCACAGGTGCCTGAACAGATGCCTACATAGTTTTTGCGTTTGTAAAGTTTTTTTTATTTTATTAATTATTATTATTATTATATTATTATTACTATTATTATTATTATTACTATTATGGCTATTATTATTATTCAACGATGGCATATAACTTCGAGGTATTTTCAAGGTATCTGTTGTTTTTCTTTATCTATCTGGGGTCCCCGCTTGAATCCCACGCCGAATATATAATGAAGGCTAACTCTAGCGACAGCGAGCCGACTGGTGCGCGTTTTCCTGTCTGAGCCTCGAGTGGCCGACCCACACGACCCACAGGTACTTAATTAATATAAGTACCTGTGGTGGACCAAGGGGCTTCGTTAAGCCGCGGCTGCCTTCAGCAGCACGGCTTCCTTCCCTGCGACCGAACAACTGCCCCCAAGTCAGCCGAATCAGGGCAGGGCACTTTCTTAATATTTGTCTGTCTTGCAGAGGGGATCGGTGCATGGGCTCGTCCGCCGACCAGGAGCCAGAGCGGAACACTCCTGCGTCCACACTCATTGTTCTTTATTATTCATCCTTTTGGCCAGTGGCCTTTTTGTTCAGTTTGTTTAATAAAAACTCTCACCACGTCGGCAACTCACGGCAAAAAAAAATACGTCTCCCTGCCTAAGCACCTACCTGTGGGCAAAGACTCCCAGAGTACCATATTGTTATTGTTCCACAATTTATCTCAAAAATTTTCAGGCTAAAATGATCTGAACCAGCAGAAGTTACCAACTTGTTTGAACCGGGACGTCGCAAACATCTCTTGGTTCAACTTTCATCCAAATCGATCCACATACTGAGCAGAAATTTGTGACAAACCGACCAAATTAGCCAGATGGTCGAACTGGGACGCCGCAAACATCTCTTGGTTCAACTTTCATCCAAATCGATCCACATACGGAGCAGAAATTTGTGACAAACTGACCAAATTAGCCAGATGGTCGTGTATCACTGACATGCCAAACTATTTGGGACAGAACAATGGCAGAAGCCAAGCAGGATCTGGTGTCCATCGCTGGTGATGTGTGCATGTTTTGGGAGGAGGTCCTTACTGATGTTAGGTGGAGGAAACCCCATGGGAGCACATGCTAACCTCCAACCCACATCGAACCCAGGACATTCTTGCTGTGAGGTAGCAGTGTAATGCACTGCGCCACCGCGCCACCGTATATAATTCCTCCAGCGCATTCTGAGTCTACTGGTCTCCTACCAGTTGGACGTGCCCTCCAAGTGAAGGCGCCTATGAGGCATCCTGATCAACCACAACTGCTGACGCCGCACTGATCCGCCTGTCCATCTCATGCTCCATTTTCCCCTCACTCGTGAACAAGATCCCGAGATACTTGAACTCCTTCACTTGGGGCAGCAACTCGCCCGTTTTCCGGCAGAGAACCATGGCCTCAGTATTGGAGGTGCAAACCCTCCCTTATCCTGACCACTTCACACTCGGCTGCAAACCTCCCCAGTGTGTGCTGGAGGTCATGGTCTGATGAAGCCAACAAAACCACATCATATAGAAAAAGCAGAGGTGCAATTCTGAGGTTCCAAAACCAGACACTCTCCTCACCTCGGCTGCGCCTTGAGATCCTGTCCATGAACATCACAAACAGAATCGGGGACAAGGGGCAACCTTGGCGGATTCCAACACCCACTGAGAACGTGTTTGACTTTGTGCCGAAAATGCTTTCACTCTGGTTTTACAAGGCCCGGATGGCTCGTACCAACGGCCACGGTACCCCATACTCCCTCAGTACCCCTCAAAGGATCCCCCGCGGGACACGGTCGAAAGCCTTCTCCAGGTCCACAAAACACATGTAGACTGGATGGGCAAACTCTCACGGCCCCCCCAGCAATCCTGCAAGGGTAAAGAGCTGGTCCACTGTTCCACGTCCAGGACGGAACCCGCATTGCTCCTCCTGAATCTCAGGTTTGACAATTGGCCGGAGCCTCCTTTCCAGCACCCTGGTGTAAACTTTCCCGGGGAGGCTGAGCAGTGTGATACCCCTATAATTGGAGCACGCCCTCCGGTCCCCCTTTTTAGAAATGGGAACCACCACCCTGGTCTGCCACTCCACAGGTACTGTATTCGACATCCACGTGACACTGAAGAGGCGTGTCAGCCAAGACAGCCCAACAATGTCCAGAGCCTTCAGCGTCTCAGGGCAAATCTCGTCCACCGCCGGCGCCTTGCCACCGAGGAGCTTTTTGACTGCCTCAGTGACCTCTGCCAGGCATATGGACGAGACTCCTCCCCATATGAACACAGCCTGACCCAAGCCCTGCTTTCCCTTTCTAAGTCGCCAAACAGTTTGCCAGAACTTCCTTGAGGCCAACCGAAAGTCCTTCTCCATAGCCTCCCTGAACTCCTTCCATACCCGGGTTTTTGCTTCAGTGGCCGCCGAAGGCGCAGCTCTTCTAGCCTGGCGGTACCTGTCTGCTGCCTCGGGAGACCCCTGGGCCAGCCAAGCCCGAAAGGCCTCCTCCTTCAGCTTGACGGCTTCCTTCACCGCTGGTGTCCACCAACGGGTTCTTGTGTTACCGCCACGACAGGCTCGACTACCTTAGCTCCTAGCAGCTGCCTCTGCAATGGAGGTTTTGAACATGACCCACTCGGATTCCCTGTCCCCAACCTCCCCCGGGATGCGCAAAAAATTCTTCCGGAGGTGAGAGCTGAAGACCTCGCGGACAGGGGCATCCACCAGGCGTTTCGAGTTCACCCTCACTACAAGTTTGGGCGGTGAGTTGGATCAGATGGTAGGGGAGGCTGCCAGACAGACCTGGTAAATATGCAGCCAGCTGGTCATTATTGCAAAAAAAATCATAAAACACTATGTATTTATTATTATTAAGCAGAAAACACACTTGGTTAGTATCATACAAAGCTAGGGCAAAACTTTAATTTACTTAATGTATTTTACCCTGGATTGGTCCCGTAAGTTTAGTTTTTGGGGAAACAGGGAGGGAGGGGTGTTTTTTTTTGGAGTTGACATACTGCCTTTCAATCTGACATTCTTCTAGCTAATCACTATTATTATTTATTTAAAAAATAGAATAAAACAGAGCTTTAATGTCTGAGAAACGGAAAGATGAGTTGAAAATGTAATCAATGTTATATCAGTTCAATTGACTGACCCCTTTTTGCTTTGATGAGGATTTTCCTTTAACCTAGGAGGCCGCCAAACTTTCTTGCTAATAACTTGAAAACCCCATCAACGCATGCATCCTCGTTTTGTAAATTCTTGGCAAAGTTATCGACAAAAAGTAAACTTCTCTAAGTGAGCGATTCACCTTAGCGCAGGCGACACCTTTGATAGCTACTACGTTTCTTAAGGCGGTGATAACAATCTGAGCCCACATGTGACAAATGTTGATGGAACTGTCACTTCCTGTGATGGCGTCGCTGACAGTCTTATCATCCTGCGACACTCTTGTCAATGTGAGGAAAAGAAGTATGAGCAACTGTTCACTGGAGGGTTGACAGATTATTTTTTCCTGCTGCAGCTGGGGTTGATGACTGCCATAAATATAGAAAATGTGACATAGATATTGCAGTGCAGATGTTGTGGAATATTTTGTGTGTGTGTGTGTGTGTGTGTGTGTGTGTGTGTGTGTGTGTGTGTGTGTGTGTGTGTGTGTGTGTGTGTGTGTGTGTGTGTGTGTGCGTGTGTGCGTGCGTGCGTGCGTGTGTGTGTGTGTGTGTGCACCCGACACCGTCGTAAATATTTAATTCACATCCCAGGTACTGAAAATATGTATGTTAATGATCCTTTATGACAATTATCAACTGGAGCCGGATATTTCCACCAGTTGATATACGTAATACAAATAGGTTTTTTTAGTGAATTAAGAGTAATACAATATTGGTATCTTAACATTAACTGTACATTAAATTAGGATAAAAACCGAGAAATAAAATTTTGAATTTGAAATTTGATTTGCTACCAGAATATTCTAAATCTCAGCTCCACCCTTATAACATCGTCATTTTGCATTTGATGTCTTTCCTTTAACCGGAATGGATGGGTCGGTCATTTTCGCAGCGGATTAGCTCCTATAATGTCTCTTAATAGCGCGTTAAATAAAATGCTCCATCAATTAGGTTTTGATAATGATGTTGCATTGCGCACACTCTCCCATTTGGCATTTCACGGATGAGCCAAATATACAAAAAAAGAATCTTGTTTCGAAAGTGGTTATTTTATTTAGTTTCTTATTTGATCATTAAAGTTTTATTAAAGTGTTTTATTGTTTACCTGACAGCATTCCACTTTTACACCACCTTTTTGTTGACTTAATCTAATATAATAATATCATATCATATCATATCATATCATATAAGATAAGGTAATTATATCTAATAACATTACATAAAATGGAACTTGAAATGTCATACAATCCTCATTTAAAAGATTTGTTTGCTATGAGTGAATCGTTTGCGAATCTTGCATCAGGAGCAGTGCAAGCAGTGTCAACCTACATACCCAGGAAAAGTTGACTTTTCTGTCCTGTCTCACATACAGTACTGTATTTCATTTTTTTGGTGTTTAATACTAAGTGTTAAAGGTACATACTGGTTATCCTCACTGATCCACAGCCACAGTGTTATGACTTACTTGGTGTGAAATTTTAATTGAAAGACCACATCGCATATGATATGATATCATAGAACACAGTTGAAATTATCATTACTCATTATAATGCATTTGATGCCTTATGAGCTCCAGAAACTGTGTCTGCATATAAAGAAAATACACACGCAAATTGTTATCAATCCTACTCTTACTCCTTTTATTACACATATTATATTGTGCAGTGAGCCACACGACTGCTTATTGCAGAGGATTCTAATGAGTTTCAGCTGCAGGGAATGCTATAATACTTGAATTCAGAATCAATTAAGGTTAAATAGTCATCACAAAATTATAAAAATACATTAAAAACACACTGTACTTTCATGGTTTGCACCCTAGAATTGTTGACTAATGTTTGTACCTTGGACACCAGCATGTTTGACTCCGATAAATGAAAATGAATGTGTTTCTGGGATACTTGACATTGCCAGCACATAGTTTGCCCGTTAAGGTAAGTTTGGTATGTACGGTAAGTTTGTTTGAGTTTGAGTTAGGGTTAGGGTTAGAGTTAGGGTTAGGGTTAGGGGTTAGGGTTAGGGTTACGGTTAGGGTTAGCAAAGTTTTGAACCAGAAGCATCCATTTAATTGTTCACATTCACCTATTTATCCCGTAATGTGCATGAATATATACTGTCATCCCAAACTTCCAAAAGCAAGATTGTTGATAGTTAGAGAAATTAATGTCAAATGAATATATAATAAAATAAATAATAAAATGTTATTTATCTATTTATTTATTTTTTAATTGTGTAACAGAAATAATGCAAGAACACATTTCAGTCGAATAATTGTCCGAAAACTGCACATCCATGTTTAAGCAATGGCTGTGTGTGTGTGTGTGTGTGTGTGTGTGTGTGTGTGTGTGTGTGTGTGTGTGTGTGTGTGTGTGTGTGTGTGTGTGTGTGTGTGTGTGTGTGTGTGTGTGTGTGTGTGTGTGTGTGTGTGTGTGTGTGACTGTACAAGGAGGCTGAAAGGAGACAAATTAGAATGAGCTAATGAGGCCGACTAATGGCTCAACATGATTTTGTTCTCTGACTTTGATCGTTTTGAAATATGTCCATACTAATCACCGTATCTTTTCTAATTCATGACAGGGGTCATTAGCCACTCAGACATCATTGTAGCTTTCAGGATTTTGTGATTATCATGATTTAGGCTGCAGAACACACAAATGCACGACACATTTGTATGAATCATGGCGACATTAGCATCCATGTAGAGACAAACAAACAAGTACATGGGTATTTGGGTAAGGATGGGTTTAATTTCCCATCATTTAAACCATTGTAAAGGATGTGGTTCTAAGTCCATTTTTGATGTTTCATGTTCAATGAGATAATGTTAGCCATGTATTGTGAATAGGTGTCAACAATGTAATATAACTGATGCTTATGAAATAAAAGTAGGCCTACCTGTTTCAATAGCTGCTCTCAGATGGTCTAAAGGGGCTATCATGAGGTTGTTAAATGTCCATTCTGCTTGACTGAGATAATAAAATTGTAATTTAGTGTACTACCAGTTCAGGAAAAAGCTTTTACATTCACATTTGTGTTTTTCTAATCTGGTGTCAGTTCGTGTGGTGTGACAGTTACAATAGCCATGCGTTTTGGGGGCCAGCCACACGATGAATCACTGTCTTCAAAATGGACTAAATTGGTAAGTGATTGATCGTCACTTTAAGTCTGGCTCTCTTCACCTACATGGTTCTTTATGCACTGAAATTTCTTCAACACCTACTGTTTTACTGAACCTCCCGACTCTACTGGACTATTCAAAATATTCAAGACTCACAACCTCCAAAATTAATTTGGGACTAATCTAAATTCCATTAGGATATGGTATAAACTGTTTTATTTGAAAATGGGATTTTCCTGCAGTGTGAAAAGAGACTGATTCCTCCTGCTTTTGATAAGGCAAAGTAATACCTTATATGACTGAATCGACAATTCGCACTTAACGATGGCCATTTCTCTTTGTCTGTAAGCCTTCATTCTTTCTCTTTGGTCCGTTCTGGGAGCTGTCTCTTGGCAGAAGAGGTAAGACGTGTCAGATGTTCACTCTGACGACTCAGCATTAACTTGCAGCATGCACAGCGCGGGGAGTTTTTGCAGCTAGAGGTTATGTGTCTTCTCTCCTCCTTTTTCCTATGGTGCTGTTGTGGAGAAGAACAAAGTGCGCAACAAAGTAAAAAGCAAAGACAGAAGCACCTAAGTTGTTTGTTCCGAGGGAGGTTTGGACAGGCTAGCTAAGTCAATCACTCAACGTGAGAGGTTGTCCCTAGAACATGGGCCTCCATAAAGTGTGCTGGCCACGAGTGCCAAAGAAAAAAGACACCAAGATCCAGACTGACCAACCATGGCCTGTTCCAACTGCTTTTAATTGGACAAATGCAGCCATGGGTCCAACACAGAGGGACAATCTTTTTTTCCCCAAGGTCACAAGTATCCTGAACACTGAGAATGACCACTATCTTGCTCTGGATATTGTGCATCTTATATTTATTTTTTGAATATATAGTGCACATCTGTACATACTATAAGTGGTAAATTGACTGCATTTTATGTCGCATTCTTCTCCAGAGGACGCAAGGCACTTCACAATGATGCCTCCCCCACACCCATTGACACACACATTCATACAAGAGTGGCGAAGGTAGCCCTGCAGGCGGCTCATTGTGAGCAAGTTGGGGGTTCAGTGTCTGGCCCAAGGACAATTCCAGCCAGGAAAAGCCAGAATCGACTCCACTCCACCTCCTGAGCCACTGCAAACACAGATAATGTTGCTGACTTCTAGCCAATTAGCAGCTTCACCATCTTCAACCAGGCAGAAAGACTCCAGACACTAGTGGGTTCAATGGCTGATAGGAACAGTGTCATAAGAAATGGAAACACACTTCAATGACATAGATCAAACAGCTACACCTTCTCAACATCAAGTGCAACCTCAACACTCCTATACAATCTTCTCAGCGTAGGGTTATAATGTGGGAGCCATTCCTATCACATATCGCTTTGAGCTAAAGAGGAAAGCAGTGAGTGCTAACCTTATCCAATATATAATAACAAATATGTCTGCCAGTCCAGGCCAAGATTGGTACTGCTTTCACCAATGCTCAAAAATGGATGTTGCTCCCGGCACCTGATATAAAATTGTCCTACTTTAGAGTTTGACTTCCTATTTAGTAAGCCAAGACATATGTGCATTGTACTGGTTTCCTAGCTGCGGAGGCATAGTTGGCGTCCAAGGTGGATAATCTCACAGGAGGTGTTTGATGTCTGTATGCACGTTATTTTTATTTTGTAATCAGGCAACAACTACACCGCCGACACCCCGTCTTAAAAAACGAATAGGAAAAACACACGACTATGTTCTTGATCTTCCCCTCTTTGATCTATGGCACACTTTATGGACAAATCAATTTGCCGTGACCCACAATTGGAAGCCTCTGGAGGGAGTTTGAGTTGAGTAAAAAAAGGCCTGATCTGAAATATAATAGGCAGAGGCAATCCAAACAACAGTTTAGGAGTAAATGAAAAGGAATCATGGCTATAATGACTCTTTAAGTATCCACACTTCTTCACAGGGAGCAAGCCGTCACCTAGTAACTGCAGTGTTGTTGGCACAAAGGCAGATTTAACCCTAAGCAGATTCTCACTGTTATTCACCGGGGCTTAATTAGGGGAGGGGGGTATTAGGCCGCCAGTTGTTTTAATTGAGACCTGGACCCTTGTGTGTGTGTGTATATGCGCACCAGTGTAGTGTTACTCTTTTGTGAAAGCAAGGAATGTACAAGCAAGGTGGATAGTAATAACTCTGTAAAAACAGCTTAGAGCCTGAACGAAATGTCTCCCTCCCCCCTCATTTTGGACCTAATCATTTTTTGCTTATTGAAATATAAATGAAACCAAATTTAATATTACATTTTAATCATGTCCCCGGGTTGCACAGACCTGGAATCGTGGGCCTGACGATACCTGACCCAATGGGACGTAGGTAAGGCTCACATCGACTGGAAATTGAGAAATACTTTTTTTACTTTTTAAATAAATGTAAACTTTTCAATGCAAGGTACAATACAACTTGTTCTTATCATGCTCTCCTGCGGGTATTTACTCTGCAACAGGATTTTTATGTTATATTTTTATTATCATCTGCCCTTGTGACTAGAAATATTGTGTATCAAAAGAAATCAAAAGAAAAAACGTCCATATCTGGTTTCAGTGCATCGGTTTAAACTGACAGAAATACATAAATATCCAAATATTTTATAATATATATTTTTTTTCTTCATATTTTTCTTTTGTTTCCATTTTTCTCAATAAGCTCTTCACTCCGCATTAACTGTTTGTAAGGTCAGGCGAACAGGTGATCCTGCCAAAAGTCTGAAATGTTCCTAAGAGGTCTTTACTGCTTATGGCCCATTTTTAAGGTAAAGCGAACATATCATCATGTCCAAAGGTCTAAAATGGGATAGGTTAAGATGAGATAAGGCAAGTTAAAATAGAATAACACTTTAGCAGATTAATCCTGGTGGGAAATTCAGGAAATATAGATTACGAGAATAGCATCAAGTCCCCTACACGGGGGATTTTCTAAGTTACTTAAGTTAGTGTGTAAGTCAGGGGTGCCCAATACATTGATTGCGATCGACTGGTAGATCGCAAAGGTAGTGCTGGTAGATCGTGTGCCATTCATAAAAAAAAAAAATTCTGCAAGGAAAAGACAAAACTGTGGTCAGCATGAGATCAGTTCAGTTAATGCTTTCAAACAAAAAATGCAACTTCTGTCTTCAAAGCTGTAGCATCATGATTTGTGGAACTTTCAAAACCTCTTATCAGAGCTGGAAATCGAAGGGAAGGCGTGTGTGCAACTTGACAGTGTGCGCTACACAAGCAGATTGAAAATTGTCCGTCAGACTTTTACAAACGGTTTCAAGACTCTGCTTTACTCGAGCCAATTGCTACATTTATGTGCTACCCATTTCGGAAAGATATTGAGGTTGATTCACTCGCATCAAAAATTGCAACACTTTCACCTGAACTGGTCTGCAGTGGAGGATGAGAAGTTGACACTACAGGCTGACATTCAGCTGAAGTCCAGGGCTCATGGACAGTTTTGGAACTTACTCACAGAAGAGAAGTACCCAAACATGAGGAAATGTGTTACCCCCTTGACTGCATTATTCGGCTCTACTTATTCAGAAGAACAATCTTTAATCATCAAACGACACGCCACACTACAACACATGCATACACACACACATGCACATGCCTTGGATGGTGAAATGTGGCCTCTGCATTTGAGCCATCCTGGCTTGTCCTTCCTCTGGGGGGGGGGGGGGCAGCCAGGAGCAGTGGGCGTTCAACGACGCGCCCGGGACCTGGTTCCATATATCCATCGCTGGTCAGACGATGATGTGTGATCCTTGCTGATGTTAGATGGAGATAACCCCATGTGAGCATGGGGAGAACATGCAAACTCCACACAGAAAGGCCCCTAATTGGGAGATAACCTGCCAGAGCATGGTGCCAACGGCGCCCCAGGCAGGAATCAAGGACCTTCTTGCTGTGAGGCAACAGTGCAATGCACTAGGCCACCATGCCACATATTTGTGTGAGGCAGCAGTGCAATGCACCGTGCCACATACTGTATTTATGCAAGTCAGCCTTTTCCCAACATCAGTATTTTTAAGTCCAAATACAGTTCCACCATAACCAAAGATCATTTGGAGGCCTGCTTGAGGTTGGCTACCAGCAGCTCCTGTCCGGACTATGCAACCCTGGCCGACTCCATTCAGTGCAAGTCATCAGAGTAAGGTAGTGACCATTAATGTTTTTAATTGTATTGTGCCGTAAGGGTTCATGCAGTGATGCAAGGTACGCCAAAATATATTGTATTTATGAAGTATACTCCGTATATATATAAATAAATATATTTAGCATTTTTTAATGCAGGTAGATACTTTTGACCTGGTCATTTAAAAGTAGCCCGTAAGCCAAAAAAGTGTGGGCACCCCTAGTCTAAGTGGTATAGTATGTGTTTCAGTGGACTCGCACAAATCCTCCGCATCCCCTTAAGTCCCTGGTGTGGAATGTTTCAGAGATCTACGTCCCACTGTAGCATTTCACTTCCTGTGTGAGTCCAAAATACTTTGCCATGACCTTTCCCCACTCTACAAAAGAGGAGACAAGGCATCTTACTCCAGGTGCATTCACACACCTGCAAAGGCATCCTCTTGTTATACCTCTTCTCCCTTTCTCAGAAACACACACACACACACACACACACACACACACACACACACACACACACACACACACACACACACACACACACACACACACACTAGTGCACTGTTTTTTTAATTGCAGTGGTTGCGGGATTGACATATAGAGAGCCCCATCTGAAAAAAGATTGGTATCAAAATATATATGGATGTTTCCTTCGCTGACTATTATTGTTCTGGAGTCACACACACACCACACCACACCGACAGAGAGAGAGAGAGAGAGAGAGAGAGAGAGAGAGAGAGAGAAGAGAGAGAGAAAGAGAGAGAGAGAGAGAGAAAGAGAGAGAGAGAGAGAGAGAGAGAGAGAGAGAGAGTGGGCATTTCATCATAAAGGTTGTATTTGTCTGAAGGAATATTTTCCGTCTCTCTGCGGGACGAAAATGGCCTGGCCCATTACAGCTGAAAGAAGGCTCTTCTCTGCCCGGATCTAAGAATGACTGCAAATGTTTAGCTTACGGCCTGGGTTCCTGGTTGCTGGGGTTTGGAGATTTGAGGAGGGAACGTGGAGAAACACCCGGGTTCTTTTTCCCCGGGTTCTTTTTCCCCCTACAGTGTAAGAAATAAAGCCCCCGAGGCACCGTTCAACGACCCCCAATTGGCAGCCTTGCTACCATCCTTTTTTTCCTGCTACCAAATGAACCAATGTAGCACTTTAGAAGGGAGGAGAGTCCTCTCGCTAAAACGTGGATATTAAGTAGCTAAAAGCACCTTTTAAAGATTGTTCCTCCATTATTCAAATCCCCAGAAGGGGGAAGGCGAAATACAAAGGCAGAGAGAGCCGGGGAAGTGTCACAAAATCTGATCAGACATGATCAAAGGTGCATTATACATCACACTCCACCCTGAAAGTAGCGGCAGACTTGTTACTTGGCACTTCTGGGTCAGGGAGCATTATGCTGTGTGTGTGTGTGTGTGTGTGTGTGTGTGTGTGTGTGTGTGTGTGTGTGCATGTGTGTGTGTACATGCCCGTGCACATGTTTTTGTGTTTGTTTATGTGTGTGTGTGTGTGGGGGGGGGGCATTAAGAACACAAAGAGAAATTGGCAGAAACGGGGAAAATAAAGGAGGCGGTTGGAAAGGGTTAAGTTGGAAAATTTGGGTTTATCATTTACAAGTGTGACACTCCCTTTGTACTCCTGTCTACTTGGGTGCCTCCCCGTCGTCTCCCCCTTTTTTTTTTGATTATGAAAGCGTAGCAGACACCTGAGCTTCCCCCTGGTTTCAATTCTGTCTGTATGGAAATCATGTCGGGGTTGGGAGAACCTGGAGCCAATTTCTGGCAATTTATTTCTCTCTCTCGCAGCTTTAAGAGGCTGAGGCATGAGGACGGACCACGGCAATGATAGCAGTGCTACTGTTCATAACAATGACCAAAAACAAACAACCTCACAAACAACCAACAAATGAATGAATCAGCGAACCAATGAAAGAACAAAACACACAAACAAACAAACAAACGAACGACCAACCAACAAACCAAACAAACAAACAAACAAAGAAGCATCCAACCAACAAACCTACTTACCAACCAAACAAACGAACATACATCAACGTAATATTAGTGGGGAAAAAAACAATATGAGGGCTCTGTACTACCCTTTCTCAGGTAAATAAAGAATAATAAATACCGCAAGAAGGATATCAGACAGAATGATACAGATTCAACCAAATTTCACTGGAAGCCTAATGGCATCAGAGGAGCCCGGATGTCTACAGGGCATGGAGGTCATCTTATATAATATTATAAATTATTTTTATTCGCCGTTTCTCTTCTCAAATAGTTCAGAAGGTAAAAAAAACAAACACAAAGCATGGAGCATACACGAAAATCTCAATGGTGATGTTGAGAGACATGATAAGGGACTTAGTTGAAAGAAGTGTATAAATAGGTAGCATTAAAGAAGGGATTTTTATACACAATGTGGTTTTTACCCAAGTGCTCCAAATTCTCAGAGAGATGGAAGCCTTGTGCTATGGAGTAAATAGGTCAATGAGGGGGTGTTAGTTAAGCAATAGAAACACATATTTTGATAATTTAGTGGCAGTGTGTAATTACTATTCAATAACATGTTAACACAGGAGAAGTCGAATGGTTGCTTCAGTTATGTAGTCGTTAAGACGGCATGAATAGTAAATTCGTTTCTGAGCATTGAGCCATATCCATATACACATACATGCATATATACCTCAAAAGCTTAAATTATTCAGCGTGCATTGGAGTCGAACGTACTCTAGGTTATGAGTGCTGGAAATGCTCTCACCTCCAGAAGGAACCCCTGTAGATCCAAGCCCAATCATAGATCCACTCATCCATTGTTCTCACACATTTACTCATATAGAAACAATGATATATAAGCGCAAGCAGCAACGCTTATGGCCATTCCATGTTTTGTACACGATAAATATGCTCCGAAGGAGGAATTCGGTGCTCAAAAGGTCACAAATCTGCTGTGTTTACCATCAAGGGCATTTGGGTTAAGGTCCAAACTCCATCCTCTGGGCTGTTTTGGCAGGAACAGGTCATTGACTCATTCCTTTCCAAGCACTTTAACTGTTGCGTATTGATGCCTGAGTCTTTCATGTGGATGTGATCGCTCCAGACGACTTTAGAAGTACTTTAAAAATGACCCTGGAGAGGTTTGTGTGGGTTTCCTTGCACAATTGAACTGTTGGCGGCTGTGGGCGGGAGGACCAACGAGGAGACGGCCCTACAACTGCTCCCCTTTCTCACAGGGGAGGTGCAGCAGGCGGCCCACAGCCGCTGTGGTCTACACTGTGGTGAGGTAGGCCATGCTGGACGGGCTGGGGCCGACACTGAAGGGACATCGGCAGCGCTTCTGGACACCGTATTACACTGGGGCCGGCCGGCCCTTCGCCTATGCCCAAGTTGTGTGCCACATGCCCCAAGTGTCAGCTGGTTAACCAGCCGGCAATGTCAAAGGCACCGTTGAGGCCTCTCCCCTTGGTGGAGGTTCCATTTGAAAGGCTGAGCATGGACCTCATCGGGCCATCAGACCGCAGTGCATGTGGCGATTGCTTTGTGTTGGTCCTGGTGGACTAAGCAACCCGATATCCCGAAGAAGTGCCTTTGCGCAATATTTCTGCAAAAGGTTCTGAGGTTCTGACCGACCAAGGCACATCCTTTATGTAATGTACATTTGGGAACTTAATGAACTGTCAGGTTTCTGCTCAATTCTGAGCAGCCTTTACCACCCCCAGACCAACATCCTGGTGGAGCGTTCAATAAGACGCTGAAGAACATGGTTTGTAAGTTTGTACAAGGCGATAACTGTAATTGGGATAAATGATTGGACCAACTGTTGTTTGCCGTATGGGAGGTTCCCCAGGCCTCCACGAGATTCTCTCCCTTTGAACTCCTCTTCGGAAGGAGACCCCGGGGGGGTGCTAGACCTTATTTAGGAAAACTGGGAGGAAGGGCCGAGCACCAGTAAGAATGAAATTCAGTATGTTCTCAACCTGCGAGCAAAACACCACACGTTCGGCGTGAGAATTTGCTCTAAGCCCAGGAACGGCAGCGGTAGCTATATGACAGAGGGGCACGCCTGAGACAGTTTTCACCGGAAGACAGAGTGCTTGTTTTACTCCCAATGTCCAGCTCTAAATTACTCGCCAGGTGGCAAGGACTCTTCGTGGTCACTCGTTGAGAGGGAGGAGGTGGATTATGAGGTCGAACGAATTGACAGGCGAGGTGCCACTCAGGTGTATCACCTCAACCTCTTAAAGGCTTGGAGGGAGGGGACATCCATCTCTCTGGCCACCTGATCGGGAGAGACGAGTAGGGCTCGGAGGGTACAAAAGCTACTTATGAGACCCTGGCCCTTTCAAATGAAACATTTCTCGCCGGGCCAGGCTGCGGATGTGGCCGCCTTACAACAATGGTTTGCTCATGTGTTCTCTCCTCTGCTAGGCTGCACTTCTCTCATACACCACCACGTAGAGACAACCCTGGGGGTGAAAATATGCACCCAGCTGTAACGAATGCCCGAGCATAAACTCAAAATTGTGCTGGCAGAATTGAAGGTCATGCTGAAAATTGGGGTAATATAGGAGTCTACTAGTGACTGGTAGCCCCATCATGCTAGTTAACAAGTGTGATTGGGTGGTCTGGTTTTGTGTAGACCACCGGAAGGTGAATGAGGTATTCAATGCTCCGGGTTGATGAGCTTCTTGACCGGTTAGGCACACTCAATTTTTTGAGCTGACACCCGGGCTGGTTCTGGGGGCTAAACCAGGGGCTACTGGCAGATTCTCTTGTCTCTGGAGTCAAGGGATAAATCGGCTTTCTCTACTCGCAGGGGTTGCACCAATTTGTGACACTACCGTTTGGGTTGTTCGGGGCCCCAGAAACCTTTCAGAGACTGATAGACCGGGTTCTGCACCCGCAGACCAGCGCCCGCAGACAGCAGTCTGAGTCGGCTGTCTGGCCGGACGGCTCCCCGGCCAAAGTCGGGTGTGTGTGACAGACTGGCGTGATCGAGCCCACTCTGAGAGATGAGGGAAAGTCAGCATGGTAGACTGATGCTCCCCGCCTTGGTGCCAGCTTTGGCCGGTTGAACTGACTGGCCAATCGCAGAGGCTGGGAAGTTTTCTTATGTGTCTGTCTTGTCTTGACAGAAAATTGGCGTTGAAAATACCTGACCCACCTTGAACAAGAACCTTAGACATCTGTTCTGGCAGGTTCTGTAATATTTTGGGGGAAAAAACGGTCTTGGATTTTTAAAATGTATTTCTTGGGTTCCAATAAGGCTTTGACCTGAACCCTTTCGCCACCTTTGTACACAGTTGGTGTTCCTCAAATTACATCTTAGAGATCTTAGAACAACAGAAAACAACAACAGCAGCTACGGCTGCAAAGGACAAAAAGACGACTTCCAACTTTGATGCACACTAGCCCCCTTCCCATCCCACACCCCCAACCCATTCCATGGGAACATTTTTTCGTAAAGGTTGAGCATGATGAAATGCAAAGTAACAAGAGCGATTCCCAGCCCTGGGGCCAGCCTCCCAACGCTGCCTACAGGCCACCAGCGTACTGCACTCTCAGCAAGTCAGCTCTGGTTAGTGTTCAAGCGGAGCCCAATACATCAGAGCGAGGGGTAGCGATTGGGGAGTTTTGCTCCAAAACGATCCGACCATTGAGACAAAATTGGAATATGTTGCTTATTTGTGGTTTATTTTCTTAAAACATGACATGAGGTGAGCTAAATCTTTCATTAAGACAATGATTCACTTTGAGTTCATCAGAAACAAATGCAAACCCACTAGCAGACACCCATAAAATTATATAAATTTCACAAATTAAGTCTGACAAAAAAGTCGACGCACGTTACTACACTAAAATCCAAATGACAATGATGAATGCCAAATTGAACTTAACTACCATTAAAAAAATGGGATGGAAAAAAAAGATATAACCACATTCAATGTAAACTAAAATCATCCAAAACACTCCGCACTCATGTATATTGCAGATATAACAACATCGAGTCCGACACACCTTAAACAATCACAGCAGTCGTTCTCTCTCTCTCTTCTTCCCTTGTCTTATGATTTGATTCTGCTTGTTTTTCTTTTCTTCCACTCTCGCTGTTTCAGTCGGAAATTGAGTGTTTGGCCATTTGATGAAGGCTTTGGCTGCGGTGATGACAGAGTAATTAAAGGGACTGATTGCAGCGAGGGCAATACAAGCGACACACACCCATACACACACTCAGGGAGCATTGTGCAGTCAATACATCACATCCACTCTATTTCGCCAACATTTTGAATTACATTGCTAAATGTACCAACTCAGCCTGACATAAATCTGTATACCACAAGGAAAAGACTAAATTAGTGCCCCGTGTCTTCGACAAGGAGTACCAGGGGTTTCTACAACCGCTCACAAATGGAGCATTTGCCGTTCTGCAGTTTTTGTTGAAATGGACTCTGGAGCAGTGCAGTGCGGACAGTTTAGCCATGTTACTGCCATATGAATAATAAATTAAAGAAATGGTAGTTTATGAATTTATTTCTGTTTAATAATATGGGTTTTGAAAGAATAATAAAGGCCTTGAAGTCAAAGATGATTAAAGAAACACATGGGAAAACACTGAAATTAACAGAGAGAAAACATAGCCTTTAACTTTCCGATGAAAATGCTTTCATGACACTCGTTCAAAATTGTGCCAAGACCCATTGGGTTATGCTTAGCTCCCAGCCTAGTTGGAGGGAAAGGTGAAACATTAATGTTGTTGGAGTATTCAAGGCTGCATAAGAGTAATCAATAAAATGTGGAATTCTTAAATATGCCGTGGCCTGGTGCGGATGAGGCACTGTGAAATATGAATAATGCAATGTGCTACCATGTTTGTGTGTGCTACTACTAAAGTGTGACACCTTCCCTTTGCCTCGGCTTGCGATGAGGAGGGATTGCAAGAATAAAATCAAGTAGCAAAAAGGATAAATGATAATAAATGCCAGGAATGTGTTCTATATTATGATTTTCTGACTATGGCTTTAATAACCAATTAGTGATGCAAGACTGCATCCGATTCGTTTGGAGTAAACAAATCACTTTGTCAGTCACTTTGGCAAAAGAGCTGTTTGCTCCTCTTGCTTGCAACTGGGTGACGACAGCCAGGCACACATTCATTCAATTACTATCTGACTGTAGTCACACAGTCAGGAAGAAACAAACAAAATACTCTGTTGTCGACTCCTGAGTCATTTAAGAGATTTGTTCGAAACGAACGGGTGTGCGAGTCCTGGGTCACTACCAATACCAGTTTTTGATGACTTAGAATACTAGGAAAATGTTTCGCTGAGGGAATTGTAACATCGACACATCTGGAAGGTGATCACAAATAAAGGCCATCATTTCCATAATTTTTTTAATATGACATGACTGAGGAACCAGATTTAACAGTATGGCCATTACTAACAATGCATTTGTGACCTTAAGGATATAGACTTTAATGCAAATGATACTGTTTTTCTAGCAAACCTGTACCACTAAATATAAACAACTGTCTCTCACAATTTTGTTGGAAGGAAGAAGGATAGTTTTAGCCAGCTCAGTGCTGTACGCTCTGATGTGGCTTTTTGAATCAGAAAGTGCTTGTTTAAAAGACACTGGCGTGGCGCCAGGCCCTAGAAAATCACTGATATGGAGAAAATTGGGCGGATGCACCCTGGTAACCTCTCTCAGAAGTGGCTACGACTATGTAATGAACAGGTAAAGGATTTCATATAAGATACCGGAGCCCGGCCAGCCGGCCAGCCGGATTTCTGCTGAAATAGTTGGAAGGGATAGTAATGGATGGGCTTAAAGGGAAGAAAAGAAGAAAAAAAAAGCTGCAGCTTAAAGGAGAGAAGCGCTATGAGTCTTTTTTCTTGGTGATGAAATTTGATAAGTACTCCTCCTTTTAAAAAGCTCAGAAGAATTATTGAACTATAGCGTCAATGTCCTTCATGTGGTGATTTGCCACTGGTGGTTCAGTTCGACTGCTTCTGTTTGGACTTCAAACCTTCAATATGGAGTTCAGAGGTCATCAATGCAGCCCACTCGGCCTAAACAAGGACCTTGTTGTGAATCTCCATGTTCCAAATCAGAGTCAAAGGCAGAAAACAGTTATACATCTTTATTGTTAAAGCCCCTAAGAGCTGATATATTTCAGCGAAGAATTGCTTTAAGTCATTTAGCCATTTTTCTTCCATCGTGTGTTGTGTGATTTATGGTCTCGTGTGGTCCAGTCTTATTTGCAGTTATCATTCGCAACGATTGGAATACAATGAGATTCTGGCTGAATTACGAGGACAGAATGAGAATAAAATATTTCCATGTGGGCCTGTGTGGAGGCGAAGAACATCATCAAATGCAATTTTTGTCATAAAACAAGATCAAATGAAGCCCATATTTGGAATGTCTAAGTGCTCATTGTACATAGAGCTAAGTAAGATTGGGAAGATGGTAAGATGGTAATCTTTCTTAATACTTTAAACCCTATATTTACGTATATTGACGTATATTTCTGCAGCTGTTAATAACAATCTGTCTGAACAGATACCTCATTCATGATTTTCTACTTGGTGGAAATAAAAATGGAATAAATGGAATAAAAATGCAATATCTTTATATAGATATTGTGGCAGTTGAGCCTACCAGATGCCCCCCGAGTGGTGTTTTAAGGGCCCTCCAACACAGAGGCACAGGCAGAGATGTTGCAAACACAGCAGTTTGTTGGAGAGAGTGACAAGATGTAAAAAGCCAGGAGCAGATGGAAACTTGTAATGACAAGGGCTCCATGTGTGTGTGGGGATGGGTGATTTACCTATTGCTCGTTGATTGCTCAGCCACCTATGATACCTAGCCCAATTACCTAGACCCAAGACAGGTGTGGCTGGTATAACCCCACCACCCCACACAACAGATATATATATATATATATATATATATATATATATATATATATATATATATATATATATATATATATATATATATATATATATACATGCACACATGCACTGGCCCCGGGCCTGCAGTCCATGCCTGGCGTCCGTGGTCCCTGGTTCTGTGCTCGCAGCTGCATCTTGTTTCTTTGCGCTCTCTGGGACTGGTATATGCTCCTCGGGGCTGGGTGTGGGTGTTGCTCAGTGGGCTTCTGGCTTCTCTGGGGCTGGGGGGTCTTCTGTGTCTGCAGGGCAGGGTTCTTGGGGCTTTCCTGCGGTGTCTATACATACGCGGGATTCAGGGGTGGCTTCAGGGCCTTTCTGCTGCTAGGAGGCACTACTCTAATATAGTAGTTATCCACCAAGGACAAGGGATTAGATATCCACTAAGGACAAGAGCAAACTGCAGCACGTCATTCACTCTGCTGGGAAGGTGATTGGCTGCAAGCGGCCATCTCTCCAGGACCTGTACACCTCCAGGACCCTGAGGCATGCAGGTGAGATTGTAGCTGACCCCTCCCTCTCCGGACACAAACTGTTTGAAACTCTTCCCTCTGGCAGATGGCTGCAGTCCAACAAGGCCAAGACCACTCATCACAAGAACAGTTTCTTCCCGTCTGCATCTGGCCTCATCAACAAGGCGCCCCCCCCCACTACGCCTTCAACTGAATGGGTATGTCAATACCTTGCGTAAACGCACATTCCTCATTCCTCTGGACTTTTATCCGTGAACATTGCACATATTGTTACACTTTAGACTGGACATTTACACATTCCTGCACAAACTGTACAGCTTTATACAAAAACAAACAAAAAAAAACCAGTCTTGTTTTACATATTCTTATATATTTATCTTTTATTTTACTTATTGTTTTACATTTATGTTTCATGTATGCACTGAACACCAAGACAAATTCCTTGTTTGTGTAAACTTACTTGGCAATCAAGACTATTCTGATTCTGATTCTGATTCTGATATTATTATATTAGAATACCGATCTCAAAACTAGCCACTGGGGGTGCACAAGCCAGTGTATCATCAGTGCCGGTCCCAAGCCCGGATGAATAGAATGGGTGCGTCAGAAAGGGCATCCGGCATAAAAACCGTGCCAAATCAAACATGCGGACAACAAATTTGATTTCCACACCGGATCGATTGATGCCAGTGGAAATTGTGCCACTGTTGGCCGAAGAAGAAGAAGAAAAAGAAGAGGGGAAGAAGAGGGGGACGGCCTGTCTGGAAACAGCAGGAGAGAAAGAAGTGTAGGAGAGTAGAGTTGAGAGTAGGAACTTTGAACGTTGGCACTATGAAGGGTAAAGAGAGAGAGCTGGCTGACATGATGGAGAGAAGGAAGGTAGATGTACTATGTGTACAAGAGACCAGGTGGAAGGGGAGTAAGGCCAGGAGTATCGGAGCCGGGTACAAACTGTTCTACCATGGAGTGGATGGCAGGAGAAATCAGGTAGGGATAGTCTTAAAGGAAGAATATTTCCAGAGTGTTTTGGAGGTGACGAGAGTGTCGGACAGAGTGATGAGCATGAAACTGGAAAGTGATGGGGTGATAATGGATGCATATGTGCATCAGTGCATATGCTCCCCAAGTTGGGTTCGAGATGGAAGAGAAAGAAGAATTCTTTAATGAGTTTGATGTAGTGGTGGAGAGCGTCCCCAAGGGAGAGAGAGTAGTTGTTGGAGCAGATCTCAATGGGCGTGTTGGCGAAGGGATCAGAGACATAGGTGATAAGAAGGTGATTGGTACGGTATGGTGGTCAAGGAGAGAAATGTGGAAGGACAGATGGTGGTGGATTTCGCCAAAAGGATGGAATTGGCTGTTGTGAATATGTATTTCAAGAAGAGGGAGGAACACAAGGTGACATACAAGAGTGGAGGAAGGTGCACACAGGTGGACTACATCTTATGCAGGAGGTACAATCTGAAAAAGATTAGTGAATGCAAAGTAGTGGGAGGGGAGTGTGTTGCTAGGCAGCATCAGATGGTGGTCCGTAGGATGACTCTGGAGACCAAGAAGAGGAAGAGAGTGAAAGAAGAGCCAAAGATAAAATGGTGGAAGTTGAAAAAGGAGGAGTGTTGCATGCAATTTAGGGAAGAGGTAAGGCAGGCAATAAGTGGGAATGAACGGTTACCAGATGACTGGGAAACAAATGCAGAAGTTGTGAGGGAGACGGCCAAGAAGGTACTCGGTGTATCATGTGAGAAGAGTAAGGAAGACAAGGACTGTTGGTGGTGGAATGAGGAAGTACAGGAGCGCATAGAGCAGAAGAGGTTGGTGAAAAAAAATGGGATAGTCAGAGAGATGAAGAAAGTAGACAGGAGTACAAGCTGATGCCGCACAAGGTGAAGAGAGAAGTAGCAAAGGCAAAGGAAAAGGCATAAGACAAGTTGTATGTGAGGTTGGACAGTAAGGAAGGAGAAAATGACTTGTACCGATTCGCAAGACAAAGGTTCCAAGTTGGGAAGGACGTACAGCAGGTAAGGGTGATGAAGGATAATGATGGGAATGTGCTGACTAGTGAGGAGAGTGTGTTGAGAAGGTGGAAAGAGTACATTGAGGAGTTGATGAATGAAGAAAATGAGAGGGAGAGAAGAGTGGATGATGTGGGGTTAGTGGATCAAGTGCAGCAAATTATCAAGGATGAGGTGAGCACAGCATTAAAGAAGATGAAGAGGCAGTTGGCCCAGATTACATATTTGGAGAAGCATGGAAATGTTTAGGTGAGATGGCAGTGGTGTTCCTAACGAGACTGTTTAACACTGGAAAGGGATAGGATGCCGGGGGAATTAGGAATCTTTATTTGTCACATGACCGCACTACAACACATGCATATATATATATACATACATACATACACAAACATGCTTTTTGGGTGGTGGCCAGTGAAATGTGGCCTCTGCATTTTTCCCATCCTGGCTTGTCCTTCCTCTGGGGGGGCAGCCAGGAGCAGTGGGCAGCATTTGTCGACGCACCCAGGGACCTGGTTCAAGTGTTGGCATGGTGCCAACAGTGCCCCAGGCGGGAAACAAACCCAGGACCTTCTTTCTGTGAGGAGGCAGTGCAATGCACTGCGCCACCGTGGAGTGGAGAAAAAGTGTACTGGTACAGATGATCAGCCACAGCATAAAGCTATGGGAACAGAAGGTATTGAAGGCAGATGATCTGCTGTGGCAACCCCTAACAGTAGAAAGGAGAAGTGAGATCCGGAGTAGTTTCTCAACAGCGCTGAGCCCCCCCCAGCCCCCAGCTGCCTCGCCCTCACTCTCTCTCTCCGCTCCAGTTTCAGAAAATGGTAAACTGCACTTACACCCTTTCAGTGCTCAGATTTCTCCTGGCGGATTAAAAGACAAAAAAATATGTCATCAATGTCAATCGCAATCGATGGAGTAGGAGTCGCCGATATATAATTTCATCGTAGATCTGCTCAAGCCTACGCTGCAGCTATGCTCCGTGCATGAAGATCCGCACAAAGGTATATAACTGCCGCATGATAGAGACGTCATCAAAAGTCGACAGACCCACTCGCTGTGAATGCTGAAAAAACCTTTCTTGAAGGAGAAGATTTGATTCCAGATTTGCGTTCCTTTGTGTTTTTCTCTCTGTATTTTAAAAACCGAGTTTGATTTACAAATAGTAGAAAAATGTTAAACCGTGGAGTTAAATATTCCCGTTTGATAACATGGGGAAAAGCAGTTCACTTACCGAGACGCTCAATAGCACTTAACAACGCAGATCGATCGTTTCCTTTAAAATGACTGTCCAGGTGAAGATCATTCATCCATTTTCCATGTGATATGAAGACACAATGTGAAACTGTTTTGATAGAATTGTACCTTTAAATTTTAAGTGTTTTACACACACACACGGAGACAAAGTTGTGGAGGGGGCAGGTCACTGACATCACCGTCACTTCCGAAAACAAGACGAGATTCCGGTTTCACTAGTCTGTGAAAACTCTGTGTTGTTATTGATTACGAGAAGTGGGTGGAGGAAGATCTAAAACATATCGCGGACCTTAATCTGACCAGTGCCATAGTTCCAAGTCAGTTTAAGCAGCGCGCACTGGACTTCATTTTCAGCGATGATAGTTCTCAGACAGCGACGCTGAATCTGATCTTACATCGGACTTGGAGAACATTTCAAACAGTGGATTTCAACCTGAATGTGACGATAAAACAGAATATTTTCACGAACCACCGGAGGAGACCAACCCAACGCCCATTGTTGTTACAGCGGAAGAAGTTGATGACGTGATGAAGTCCGTTGAAGTTGGCGATTTAACATAAAATTATTTAAATAAAATAATATTTCCACTTTTATAAAACATGTATATTCTAACTGTTAAATAAAAGCTTTTTTCAAAACAAAAATACGTTCAACGTTCCCTCAAAACCCAAGAACAAAGCAGTGATTGGCTCATTCAGCAGTATGTTAAGTAGCCATGTGGCTTTGGCTACCCCATTTGCATCTGGGAGCTAGCTGACTGAAGCAAGTGTCGGCGAAACTTTCAAGGTGATTATCTCAGAAACATGGTTTGCCACACCCTTGTTATTAACAAGTCATAGCTTTCAAAATATTTGCTTGAAGTGACACCTTGTCTGGAAGCTCTGATTCTCCACTTTCAAATGATGTGGAAAAAAAAAGTCCAAAGCCGCCACAAATGTTTTGGACATTTGCGTTCACACATACATCTCACGTTTCTATATTTATGTTTTTCCATGTACATGTTGTTGTTTGGTTCTATGTTTGTTTCACCCGTGGTGTTTCTCCCCCTCTTGGAGCAGTGATTTGTTGGTATATCATGGTCAGATCGTTCTCCAAAGAGGGGGATTGGTGGCGGTTTTACAAAAAGCTGTGTTCTTGTCATCCCACAGGTTGTCCACAGGACAGAGTTATTGGAGTAGTTCTTGATGATTAAAGAATGAATAAAAAGTGGTATTGCAGGTTGAGAAGTTGAACTCCAATTGCAACCTAACTATGTCCTAGATGCAATGGCATACAAATGTTGCTGATAGCACAGTTAAAAAAAAACAAATAAAAACTGGTTGTCCAAGGGAGGACAATTGGTGAACCAGCGACGGTCATGGTGCCCGTAGGCTCATTGATGAGCATGGGGAGCGAAGTCTAACCTGTCTTGTTCAATCTGACAGAAGAGCTACTGTAGCACAAATTGCTGAAAAAGTTAATGCTGGCTATGATAGAAGGTGTCAGAACACACAGTGCATTGCAGCTTGCTGCATATGGGGCTGCGTAGCGGCAGACTGGTCAGAGCACCCATGCTGACCCCTCAGAAAATCATATCACGGACCTTAATCTGACCAGTGCGATTGATTGAAGTCTGTGTAAGCAGCTCATACTAGACTTCATTTTCTGCGATGAAAATCAGTTTTCCAACAGCGATGCCGAGAACGACAGCATTGCCGGGAATGACAGCGATGCTGAATCTTATATCAGTGTAATCTTGGACTTGGAGAACATTTCAAACAGCGGATATCAACCTGAATGTAACGATGAAACTGAATATTTGCAAGAACCACCCGATGAGACTGATGATATGCCCGTTGAGGTTGGTGATGCAGGTTATTAACAAGAAACAAGATTGCCAAGTTTACCTGCAAATGTGGATAGGGCCGAAAAGAAAACGGCAGGTTGACCAGGAATCATGTACAAAGAAACTGGATCCTGATTTTATCTATTAATCAGGCTACATGATAGCAGCCTTAACAAAGTAGGAAACAGACATGTTTATCATAGGACAGCTATTCTGCAATGAGAGAGACAGTGAAATGACTTCAGACAACCAAAAAAATGCCAACCAACACGCATCCCTTATAAGTTTCAACGCATCTATGACATTAGTCATATTGTCGGCGACATCAGGGATCAACGTATAACAGGCATCTCCGGTTAGAATTAAAGCCATGCAAAGGCCACATTGTCTGGCCAAAATATAATCAACGTCAATCGATGACTCCTCTGGGCGTTTGACAAATATTCAAAACTAATTATGGTCTGATTTGCAAACTCTTGTAGGGTATATGTGATATTATCAATATGATCAGCTAAGAACCTACATGGTATGTAACCCCATACCATGGAAACAATCCTATAGCCCATTTTTCTCCTAAAGATGTCCTCCAATGAAGACTCCAAATTGTGGAATTGTGCCAATTCTCTTTTCTTCCTACTTTTGGAAGTCTTTGCAGAAACATTACATTACATTACATTTAAATTTTACATTTAGTCATTTAGCAGACGCTTTTATCCAAAGCGGCTTACAATTGTTCAAACACCGACGGACGCAGCCATCAGGAGCAATTAGGGGTTAGTGTCTTGGTCAAGGACACTACAGCATGCTAGCAGGAGGAGCCTGGGATCGAACCAGCAACCTTTGGATCACTGGATCACTAGACCACCAGCTCTACCGCCTGAGCTACAGTCCCCCCCAAGAATCACCCTCATCTGTCTTTTGTCCCTTCTGGATAACAAAAACATCATAAGGAAGTTTCAACTGTGCCATATAGCAACATCCAATCCATCAATACGGCAGAAATAAGTATGCCCTATCACCACATACCCACCAAATATTTTTGAATGTTCCTATAGTCACATTACCCGGTAAAGTTTGATTCTTTACGCTCAAAGTTTTACTCTGTCGACGATTTGGTGCATGAAAGGTCACTGTATATGTTTCACCAACCGTCCTTTGTGTACTTTGTTTAAATTCCATCATGTAGATTTCACATTCTGATATCCCCATAAACATACCATCTAGTAGTTATTCTAATGGAGTGAGTTATCTGTTGGAACCACAGATTTCTCTTTGCCCATGGGTCTGTTCTTTGCAGCGCTGAGGAATCAAACCCATATGCTTTACACTGGGTTCCTCGCTTCTGTAAAGCATGAAGATGATCAGTCATGTCTTTTGATGTCCACTCTGGTTCAAGAAAATCATTGACCACATTTGACATAGTCATCTGAACTATTTCACCTGAATTACTATCAATCTCCTCAGCAATTGGCTCTCTGATCGCAGAGCTCTCCTTACTATTGTTTAACTTAATTTCCAACATCACCATAGACTTCTGAGTTATATTTATCCACTTCTCAGATGATGGGGATGAAGCGATAGGTGTCAGCGTCTTATCTACAGACTTTGTAGACACCAAAGAATTTGTCACTGTTTTATAAGTGGTGGATCTCATCCTCACAACCTCCCTTGTATGATTACCGGGAGTTACAGAAGTAGAAGTTGTCATCATCGTTGTAGTAACATCCTTTTCTGCCAATGTTGTAGCTAGAGTGGTAACTGACGATGATACGTTAATACTACTAGTTATTCCCCGAGCTTAGAAAATAGATGTCATCGGTCCAACAGTCACCCTTGGTGTGACTAGTTGGTTTTTAATTTCATGAGCAATCATACTTATTTCTTTAGTAACCAGACCTTTTACTAACAGCATTATCTTATGAGTTCTGTAACCTGCTTCCCAATAATTTTGTCTTGGGACGTATTTAAACTCTGGATCCAAATATGTGCATTTATATTCTCCTTGATCTTCCCATAAGACATTATGTACGACAAGCGAAAGTCATTTAGAACTTTAACCCCTCTCCTGTCATTCATCAACACATGCTTCCGTTGATTGCGAGGCACTGTGCTAACATCAGGTCCTGTTAGCGCTATGTCTTCACCACGCGCATTTTTCCATTTGGGGGAAATATTTCCACCAGTATTCCATTTACTACATTTACATGGAAGGTGAGCTGTATTTCCTAATTTAGTTCTAATCACAGTATTCACTGAAATTGGAGTTGTTGAAATCATCTGAGGCGCAGCAGTAGTTAACCGCAATTCCTCTGCAACATTGGTGACTTTCAGACATAACAAGGCGGACGTCTGCCTTGTTTCTTCAGTTGGTGGGAGAGTTGATACTTCAGTTATTGTTTGACCGAAATAAATGACTTTTTCTTGGTAATACTGTAGCTTCTTCTGACAGGCCTTGTGTCCTTTGTCTGCCAATAGCTGTAACAGTTTGATTGAGTCCTCATGGCACGTTTCCTTATCTGGTGAACAGATGACGATGTCATCCACATACTGACAGTACTTTTTAAGATCTGATCAATCGCAGCGAAGTCATCCTGCAACTTTATTGAAAATGTGAGGGCAATGTTTGAATCCTTGAGGGAGCCTCTTGTACTTGAAGGTTTGTCCTTTGTGTGTGAATCCAAACAACCCTTGACTTTCTTCGCTCAATGGAACACTGAAAAATGCTCCACACAAATCCAACACTGTGAAGTGTGTAGCCTCTGGAGGAATTTGGGCTGGTCTGTGGATCTGGTACATCTGCTGGAAAATCCTGCACCACTTCATTTATCTCTCTTAAATCATGTACCAAACGATAGGACTCATCTGGTTTCTTTAAAGGCAATATAGGCGTATTGCTCTGAGGATCCAAACATATTTCCACAACACCTGCTTTTAACAGTCCTTCAATTTGTGGTTCAATCCCTTTGATTGCCTCCTCCTTTAGTGGGTATTGGTTCTTCCAAGGAGGTTTGGTTCCTGGTTTCAGTTCAGCTCTCACCGCTTGGGCTGACTTCACAAGTCCGATGTCAGTATTATGTTGTGACCACAAATATTCTGGAATTTGTTGCAGCATCTCCCCTCTCATGTCCTTGTCCTTGAGCTGAAATCATGATTTTCATGAACTTCTGCCTTCACTTATCCAGATAGCAAGATTCTCCTTTATTGGTGCAAAAATGGCTTCCTCAGCTTCTGTCATCATTTCTCCTATTTGCTTCTGCTCAAATCCTTCAGCCACCATTAAAGTCACATGTGGCACACTTTTCTCAATGTCGTACTCTTTCTCAAGATACTCATTTGTGTTTATCTTCATAGCTGCGCCTTGTGATTCCACAATTATGCAGCATGAAGTCAGCTGAACATGCTTGGGTTGACTACTCAACCATTCTTCCGGATACAATTGGCCCACTTTCTCGAAATATTTCAGCGTGCAGTGATGTGGATACTCAGGGGGCTTAGCATCAGGCATATTTGCCACAATGAACTTCTCCCACATCTTGGCTGGCTCGAAAAGCTCTGGACTAAGATTTCCAATCCAATATACTGAAGAAGAGTCGGTGTCTGGTGCGATAAATAATTGGTGGTAGACATCAGGCGGCACATCCACCAGACAGCCGTCCGGTGTACATCGTATTGTACAATTTAGTTTGCACAAAGCATCTCTTCCCAAGAGTGCAATGGGCAAACGGATAGTTTTTTCAATTGAATACTAAAATAGGTAGTGTGATTTTCCGATTTCTACAGCAGAGCTCAATTGGTTTTGTGAGAGGAATCAGCTGTTTCACACCCTCAAACCCGATTGTCCGTACCAATTGGTCAGACATGGGGAGATGTATAGCATCTTCAGGCCGAACACAGGTGAAAGCTGCTCCGCAATCTGCCATTACTTCCAATGATTTATCATTTATTTTCACCCCTATTTTTGGATCTTGCTCTGTCCCTGACACTACCAGCTGACACCTCCCTTTCGGATCTTCTGGGCACCACTAGAAACCAGGTTCCGGACCCCTGTAAGGGTTTGGCGGTTCCCTGGGTGGCCGTGGTTGTCCTCTGAAGCCTCCTCTGAAGCCTCCTCTGAAGCCTCCTCTGAACCTGTAGCAGTCACGTGCAAAATGACCTAGTTGTCCACAATTATGACACGTTTCTTGAGACTGTTGGGAATTTCCTCCTCTTCCTCTTCCTAAATTTCCTTGACCTCTTCCTCTCCATGTTGTGGTTGGTCAAAAACTGGCTGTGGAAAGGAGACAGTGGGGACTACAGGTGGTAGAACCTGAATCCGTCCTTGCTGTGGATGTGGTGGTAATTGATTTGGTTGTGGCTCTGCATAACCACAGCTTGTTTCTTTTCCTTCCTTTTGTTGTCCACCAACTGTATTTGGTTTAGTTTTCTGAGTGTCTCCTGGTCCTGTTCCTTCTGGTCATGCTCCTTTTTCCGATATAGCTCCACTTGATGCGCGATGTGGTCTGTATAAACACCTTTGGTCATGCTTCCAAGACCAACCACTTCTGCCAATTTGCTCCTCACTTGTAGAGGCAGCCCCTTCTGTATTTTAGCTCGGAGAATTGTTTTCTCCATTTGATTCAAATCTGGATCATTTCCTGTGACATTTCTTCACACTTGAGTTCTTGACACATAAGCTCTTGGATTTTCCTGTGGGCCCAATGCCTCGATAAAGATGTTGTCCGGGTGTACGTTTGTTGGAAATGCATCTTTCAATGCTCTCCACATCCAACCTCTACTTGCAGCAAACAATTCTGGATCATAAACGCCAGTTGCCACGTATCTGTTAAGGCCTGCCGCCTGCAGGATCTCTTCCATAGCTGGGACTCCAATAAGGCTAGACAAAAGTCTTTTAATATCTCCCATGGCAGGCTGTGTTCCCACCAAAACCTCTTCCAGCTTTGAGATCCATGTATGTGCTCCATCTTGAAGAGTGGGTAACTTTTCAAGTATGTTAGACAAGTCTGTATTCTGCCAAGGCTTGTATTCTCATTTTTTCCTTGAATTATCACTGGACACATTTTGTCGGGTCTCTTTCCTTTTCTTGGATGTAGTCCATACCTCAAAGTGTCTGGCTTTTGAGGCTTTTCCTTCTGGAGTTTCTTCTCTGTTATTTGCTGTTCTTGTAATCGTTTTTCCAATGCTTGTTGAACTTCGGGACAGATGGATTCACTTTTGTCCTCGAGGCATCCTTCTATACTCCCCTCAATCTCTCTTAAAACCATGCGTCTGTCATATCCTACCCCAGTGCTGGCTGCTAACGGTTGAAAACAGGAAGGACCTTCTTTCTCCGATTCTTCATTGCTCTCACCTTTTTCATCTCATCCGTGTCGTCCGTTCCTGGAGCCATTTTTCTCACTGGTCGATCTCCTTTTTTTCCCCGCTTTAGCCAACATCCTGCTGGGTCGTATCCTCCAATAGCTTCGTCAGAGTCACTCCCAATCTCTTCTCCTATTTCCAGACTTCTGACTCGTTGTCTGCTTCCCAAATGGTTCCTTCTCTTGGTACTGTTGGAGCTCAGATACATCTTGATGGTTGTTTTAGCCTTGCCCATCCCTATTATTTGCTCATCCTCATCTTTGAAGAGATAGTTGTCTTCCTGTGTAATCACTGGGAGCTGGGGATAAACATCAGTGAACTTCACCTCCTTCTCATAAGGTGGGGGCTTCTTTACAGATGCTGTATGTGAGAAGGTTGCGATAATCTTCTCCATCAATTTTTCTGTTTCCTTTTCATTTTTCTTTATTTCTTGTCTACTTTGTTCTCTTTTTCCTTTGCAGCTTCGAACCATGTCTGTCCCTCCTTTACGAACAGCTGCAGAATGCCAAGTTCTGTTTGTCTTTTCTCCGTGTGTCTCTTTCCTTTGTTGCCTTTCTTTTGATTTACTTTATATGTGGACACAAGCACCTGCATTGCTTTAATCACATCCGTGTTAAGAGTTCCTTCAACTGGCCATGGTTGTTTAATGTCAGGCCAATGCTTGCTCCATTTTCCTGATATTTTTGCAATATCTTTAATAAGGGGATTATTCTTTCGCACTACATCAATAGGAGTGATTACTTTTGTAATTTTAGTATCCATTTTTGACATCCTGATGATCCTCTTATTTTATTTTATTGTAAATCAAATCAAATTATTTTAAAAATGTGTTTATAAAGCCCTGTGTAATCACACTCAACCAAAAACAGCTGAATTTGCCAACCCCAAAGGAGACCAATCGTTTCCCACTTGTGAAAGCCAATTCACTTGTTCACCATCTGATGCATCTGATCACACTCATTTATGTTAAATTATCAAAATTATATCAATCTTTACTCCCAAAACAGCCTAGATAAACCATACTGAGATAATGTATATTCACAGAACTCAACAGTATTTAAATCAAATCAGCCATTCCACATGTGATCAATCAAACAATAATACTCCATTAATTAGGCAAATGCCTTTATTAGTCTCTCACTAAATAATTGCAAATGCAATGTATGAAAAAGAACTACTACAAGCCTATATGTGAAAACAAGCTAAACACGTATATTATAACTAAATGTATAGACATATAGGTAAATGCAGATGAGGTCTGTTGAAAGAGTTTGTGGATAAACTGTACTGGCCTTTAACTGGATTAGATGGATTCAGGATTCCAGAACGTTGTCATTCGCAAGCCTCAGTGTCTGTGAAGATCTGCCAGATGTCTTGTCATCTGCCCTGTGGATGATCCAATTCAGAATCATTCCATCTTCTCTGTCGTTCCCCCAGCTTTCACTCAGCATAGTAATAGAGAGGAAGAAAGAAAAAAGAAAAAGAACAACAAAAGATTTCAGTGTCTTAGGCTCACTCTAAATTCTTATACACACTTTAATACAATTCAGTGGGACATACATTATCAGCTTTTTTATTTCGCGCGCACTTGAAATAAAGCAGTGGTTACTTTTAATCATGCAATGCATTTAAAGTCCAAAGAGTATATTAGTCAATCTGATATCACCTTTAATTAGTTATTTTTATTCTATTTATCTATTTATTTTTATTTTATTTTATTATTTTATTCTATTTATCCATTTAACTTTATTTTATCTTATTATTTTTTCTTCTAACTACTTAGAGAAAAGAGTAGAGGGGGGGCTCAATACAGCCCCTCTTGTCAAGAAGAGTTAACTAAGTTCCACTCTGTGTGAAGCACCACCGCTTGCTCCACCTCTTAAATTTAGTGAGTCAGTGAGTGAACATCCTGTTTTGGCTCCTGTAGGAACAGCCCAGTTGTAAATCAAAGCTGTTTTCTCTCAGCAGCCGAAACACAAAACCTCTTTTCTTGCATCAAAAACCAGTCTCTCCCTTTGCCCCAACAAGACCATCTGCTCTTTTAACCAGACAGGACCCACAGAAATCACTGCCACACACACCCCAAGCACAAAAATAAAAATAAAAAACCCCCACAAACTTATCAAACAATTCACAAATCCTACTTCCAATTCAGAGCAGGAGATTTTCATTTCTTTTCTGGATGTGTACATGCATGTGTAGGCAGACTGTGGCTCTAGTCCTTCAGAAGGCTCATTTTGTTATCAAATATATAAAGTCCTGTAAAGGTTCATATCCTTTATCAAATGTTCAAACGTCCTTGGAAAAAAGGCTCATATATATTTATCAAACCTCCTTAAAGAAAGGCTCATATATTTTTATCAACTTTACAAAGTCCGTAAACAGGCTCATACTGTATATGTTTATCACTAAAGGGGCGAGAAATGTTTCTCTTTATGTATTATTCAACTGCTCACCACATATGTATACCTATTTAATAACACATATATTCTATATATCACTTACACATACACAAAACATACACAAAGCTCTTCACACATCTGTAGCCAAGGCACTTTTACACTCACACACAAAAAAGAAAAAAAGAAAAAGACATGTCTTTCCAGCAGCACATCTGATCCCCAAAAGCCTTCAACAGCGCTTAGCTTTATGTTTTAACGTCGACTCATTTCTACTTTTCTAATTTCATCAAAATTTTCACTTTGGCCAAACTTTTAACAAATTATCTTTTTAATCAGATTCTCTCATCATGCATGTTCACTAGTTCTCCAGGACCGGTTCAGAACCGTTTTTTTTCCACTTTTCTCAAACTCTATTTTTCATCTTATTTCCTCTGTTAAGCCTTCAACTTTTTACTCTTTTTTACTTTACTTTCATCTTATTTCCTCTTTTGAGCTTATTTCCTCTTTTAAGCTTTTAACTTTTAACTCTTTTTCACTTTTCATCCTTTTCATCTTACTTTAGCCTTTAACTTTTATCTCTTTTTCACTTTTCATCTTTTTCATCTTCATTCAAATAATTTTATATTTAGACAATTCCCCTGGCCAGGGTTATTTCCTCTTTGTTTTTCCTACCTAGATTTGACTATATTATATTTTCATCTGGCCAACTTTCACTCAGCAGATAATGTACACATGTCTTACCGTTGAAAAGATACGGCCCTGTCTTAATTAGATCTTGATTGGTTATTTAACTGCGTTTGAGTTACTAATTCTGCCATTCCAATATTACTTTTAACTTCAACTTCATCCTCTTTTACCTTATTTCTCATCTTTATTCTCTATTTCTCTTTTTCTTCGTTTATTATTCTCTTTTTCCCCTTATTTACATCTTTTACAACTTAATAAACCCCAATTTAGACGGAAACTCACTTCACACATCAACACATCATCTCTCATCTCTGTACAATCTGCTCTTGTTAGTGCAGCCTCTCTGCACAAAACACAACCGCTTCAGACCACATAACAGCTCCTATTGTCAGTGAACACTCACCCTTGAAGCGTTAAAGTGGTATCTTCTGAAGTGGTCAGCAGTGGCAGATGAGGCCCAACAGATCCTGTTCGTGACGCCACTTTGTAGTTTCTTGATGAATATATGATGTGCTGATGAATGAAGGAGTGACCGCTGACTCTGACTTGATTAAAATAATAGTTTTATTACACAAATCAGCATCAAACCAGACTTGCCATGGACAGCCTGGGAGAGAACAGGAGCCAGATATATTCTCTGTCGACTGAAGTAAAAGACTTGTCATATAGACTTGTACGGAGATCACGTAGCCCATCTGGTCACAATGCATAGGTCACAGTTCAGCACTTGTCCAACGTAAATCTACACATATCCTCCTCTGGCAGGCTGGAAGCATCAACACATTTCCTCTGCTGGCTTAAGCTGAATGCATCAAAACATTTCCTCTCCCATAGGGCCTCTGAATTGCCCTGAATTGTTATTTTCATTCTCCGTATGACATGGAGCAATAAATTAAAAGTAACATACGTTAGAAATTATACCATACAATCACTATACAATGGGCTCTGATTCTAGAGAACCTAGGGCCCTCATTCAGACACCTCAATAGATAGATAGATAGATAGATAGATAGATAGATAGATAGATAGATAGATAGATAGATAGATAGATAGGTCACCCTACTCACATAAAGATAATGTCTTAAAGTAATGTATATCTTTTGTTTGTTTTATTCATCTTTTAGAGCAGAGGACTCTCTAAAACTTAATTTGGTTTTCTCCCACCAAATGCTGTTTTTCTCTACAGGGAAAGAAAGTGTAGTTTTTTTTTTTTTATATTTTACAGTAGTATCTTTTACTGTTCTTTTCAAGGTCTACAGAGGTGCAAGTCTGCCGGAGGCTGTGAAATGTGCCAAGTTGAGGAAGCAGGAGCATCATCTGCAGCTTGTGCGCTCAGAGAGGGTGGTCTACAACTCCATGACCAAGGACTCCAAGAAAACCTGTTTTTGGTCCTCCAATCTTTTTGCATTCTGGGAGCTGGCTGAATGGATTCACTGATGGGGAAACTTTGAGGGTGATTATCTCAGAAACACAGTTTGCGGCACCCTCGTCATAAACAAGCCATAGCTTTAAAAATATTTGCTTGATTCGCACAAATGACACCTTGTTTTGAAGAACTTCACTTTCAAATGATGAGAAAAAAAAAGTCAAAGTTTTGCAAATGTACCTAAAATCCACGGTGGATCACATATAAGAAATTACAACATATACTGTACATGAATAATTAGATATATAGATAGATGGATAGATGGATAGATAGGATATAAAATAAGATGTTGTCTTATTCAGCAACACAAGAAACACTTTATTTTCCCTATTTATTAATTTGTGGATCATTATTTATGACCCAGTGCATTCCGAGTATTTGGCTTTTAGCTGCGCGAAGAGGGTAGAGCTGTTAAATATGAGACATTTTAATGGAGGAGTCACTGGGTGCTGATGATTTCATGGCCCGTGGCCAAGTGTAAAACACGCTCCTCATCTACAGTAAGTTATCACCTGAGTCCGAGGCTGTTTATATGTGGAATTAGGAGAGACATTGAGATTCTTAGATTATAGAACACCAAAAAAGACCTTGAAAACAGACCTTGAAAATACACACACAATGGGATAGTGATTCCGAAACCTGTGCTTATTATTTTGGCCTACTCATAGTGAGTGCAAGACTCGCAAGCGATTTGTTGGTAGTGGATAATTCTTTGAGGATTAGTCAGAATTTATAAGGAGTTGGGAGTCTCTTAGATAAAAGAATGGGTGAATGAGTGAATCTTTCACGACAAACTGAAAATAATTACAACAAATTACGTTCATCGCTCAGGAATTCCTCCCTCGCTCACTTGAGTTACACCAACTGAACCAAATAAACGAAGAGTGGGAAAATGGGATGACTCCTTGCTCTTTACTGAGTGACTGGGCAAGAACAGAATCTCCAAAAAGAGTCTAAATTTTCATCACTACCAATAGTTCCCAGTTTCAGTGTGAAACGCGAGCTTGTTCTAATGAACCCAGAGCTGCTATTCTGTATGGAACTGATGGATTCGATGAATTAGTGCAGCCTTGCAGTTTTGATCTTGCAACACAAGAGCTTGTTTCCATTCTTTACTTTATGTGGAATTTCAACTTTTTTTACAGTACACGTTTGAAAAACACTGCAGTAAGATCTCCATGAGTAACACTACAACATAAAAATCAGTTGTTGCCTCCACTCACCAACACAGACACAAACAATAATAAAAAATAAAAATAAAATAAAATAAAATACTCAAACATTTCGGGGCGGAACGTCTCACAAAAAAAAAAAAAAAAAAGTATTTGTCAGAGTGCTCCCCATGCAGAAACGTACATTTTCCTGGCAGCTAAACTACCATAAAGCCGCTGGAGACTCTAGGGCACTGTTGGTTGTTACAATGACAACTTTGTCTAGCCAGTGTGAACCCGTTGCCCTGGAACATAATTTAGATTCCCCACGGGAGTGAGTGCTGGCGGGTGCAGTGGTGGCATCGGGCTCGCTCTCCCTCCATCTCTCTCTGTCTGTGGGTGGTTCTAGAATATGATTTTTTATTTTCATTTTTTATATATATTTCTTTACCGCTCTAGTGTGCTGTCTGCCATGGTGATTATTATTCCGGGAGAAAACTGTATCAAAGGGTGATACATATTTTATGTATGCGGGTTTCTCATCTGTGAATGCATGAAGCCATTCAATAATGTGCTTAACATTTTTACCAGGGCAATGTATTTATATTTCAAGGCCCAGACACTTAAAATATGCCGTCTGTGTCTGTGTATGCGTCTGTGTCCCTATGTCCTTTTGACAGCCTGTCTTTCTGGATTTGGTTCTGTTTCCCATTTCAACTCCTCCCTCAATCTTGACCTGAGTACATTTTCAAGTGCCTTCTCTATCTCTCTCTCTCTCTCTCTCTCTCTCTCTCTCTCTCTCTCTCTCTCTCTCTCTTCCTCTCTTTCTCCATTCTCAGATGTATGCGGATGTGGAGGAAGAAAGGTTAATGTGGGTCCGAGCGGTTGGATCCTGACGTCCTGTCAATCTAATCCGACCTGGTGGGAGGCGGCCTGACATTATTAGATCTCTCACCCGCCCCCCCCCAACTGCAACCTGGATTGAGAAGTTCAGAGAGAGAGAGAGAGAGAGAGAGAGAGAGAGAGAGAGAGAGAGAGAGAGAGAGAAAGAGAGAGAGAAGGCACTTGAAGATTTACTCAATGCAAGATGAAGGGAGGACGGAGCTTACGGGGTCTACATTTGGAAGTTTGTAGAGATCAGTGTATCCCTGTGGAGAGGCCGAAACTCCAAAAGTGTAATGCCACATGTTAACAGCTAACTAGCACCACCCCGTTGAACTGGGACTAGAGGTCATAGACCATCTGCTTGCTGCCACTCATGCTTGAGTGGAACTAACTGAATTGGACAATTGGTCAAGCTATTCTGTAAGGAGTACCTAAATTGCCATGTCCTCCGACAACCGAAGGGGTTTCGACCAAATATGTCCATTTTCTGGATGGAAGCCTTGATATGGATATGATACACGAAAGTGCCATGTTCTCCTGAAGTTCCTGTTTTAACAAATCCACCATAATTGATTTTATACTCCTCACTCTGTAGTACATACTAACAGACTGACACCCTCACTCATACACGAGAGGGAGAGAGAGAGAATATGTCTGTAGCGTTTACCCACTCACTAAAGAAAGGATCTATTCAACTTTACATGAACTATATCCTTGCAGTATTTAAGTGGATCACTTATCTACCTACAATAGCAAAACAAATACATTCAAATTTAAGCCGTTCACCCATGAAGGGAGATCCATCCATTTTCCTGCCTTCTATTTGTAGATGACTACTTTGTTTGAGGTAAACATATAGTTTGTGCCAAGGCCCACGAGGAGTGTGAATCTTCACTGGCCTCAAGATTCGATTACAATTCGCCTGTCAACAATTCTCGATGCATCTCAATGCATCTCGATCAATCTCAATGTATCGTATCCCCAATTTTCAATATGGGCACCTTGGCCTGCGCTATGGAGAGGTTGGATAAGATGGTGAACACTGAGGGACGCAGGTCGGCACAGGTCTTCAGAACATGTCCGGACTGGTTGCTTTCCTGGTGTTGACCTGTCTCAGAGCCCTCCTCGTGTGGTGCTCTGAGATGCTGAGTGTGTGTGAACTTGGTTCCGTGTTGCTAACCTCGGGGCTAATGTGAAAGCATCAGCATTCACCGTGGTGGTAGCTCTGCCTCTAGTAGTAATAGTCCGGAATCCCTGCCACATTGGTCCAACAGCTGGAATTGAGACACCACTCTTTCCCTGTACCAAAGCTTTGCCTCTTTCACAGCCCTCCTTGATAGGTAAGACGCCGCTTTGTAATCGTTCATGTTCCCCATCATGAGCCACGACACGGCATAAGCAGCAGTGCACTCATCGAGTGTGTCTTGTATGGATTTGTCAACTCACAGTATCGCCACGTAACCATGGGAGCCACATCTTCCACTAGCTTAGCAATGAAGTTCGTCACCACTTCCGTAACCTCGCTCACATCATAGGGGGTGGAATGAAACACGGTCCAGTCAACGTCACTCAGCACCTCATTCAGCGTGGCTTCTGATTGGCCGGTCCAGCAGCTGATCTTCCTTGTCACCGGAACTTCCTGAACACGATGGAGAATTCAATTTTGTGAAGACTGTAATTTTAATCACAATAAAATCTGTTAATTGGAAATGAATGGGAGGGTAAGTGTTTTTATTTTTCATGTCTAATTATATTTCCAATCTCCCGATTATGTTCTATCACTGCATCAATGCAGAATCGTTCACATCCACACCGTGATGCATCTTAAAATCGAGAGATTTCCACACCTCTACCGCCCACCGCCTCCCATCCTTATCAGCCGCTGCCCACTCGATGCCCTCCAGCCCAGGCCTCCCGCCTTGCTGACCTCCTCCACCCCCCTCACTTGACACCCCCCTTTGCCACCCTGCCGGCCCTCCGAGCCGATTACATCTCGCCGGCAGCAGAGGCTGCCACACAGTTGTTCATCTCTCTCTCTCTCCCTCTCGCTATCCCTCCATCTATCCTTTTAGCTGTCCCCTATCCATCCCTGTGGTTGTTTTTTTTTTTTTTTCCGATGCTTGGCTGAGTCGTTTCCCCAGAACAGATGAGGCGTGAGTCTTCAAGAAAGACTCGAAGGTTACATCAACCTCGCTAGAACTCTCCTCCGCTTTGTTGTTATTCATCTTCCATCTCATCTCACATCTTTGAGAAGCTAGGTCAGGCCGCCCTCTCTTTTTTAAATATTATTTTAACAGTAAGACGCTGTACAATACAATAGCGGGAAGCAGAAATGTCAAACAGCACTGTGCACTGACTGTATACAGCTGAGCTGTCCAGCAGTCTGTTTCCAAAGCATTTCAAAAAGAAGAATATGACATTATGAAATGTGTACCTTCATCTGCTGTTCTCCCTCATCAATAAAAACTATTGAACTCTACGGCACTGCCAGCAGCAGACAAGGACATTCTTGACGCAGTTTATGATCTTTTTTTTACAGAAAAGCAAATAGCAACACCTTCGCAGGTAACTGCACCGGCAAAATGTGAGAGAACCAAAATGTACAACTTCCATATTCCATTGTGAGTCTTATTTTGTCTTCCACACAACCCTACCCTCATCCTGCATCCTGCATCCTGCACGCCATCCCCCAAAAATAAATTGTGAATATGAAGCAGAATTGGTAACCGGTTTTGATATGAATGGATATATATGTGTATATATATATATATATATATATATATATATACACACACACTGACACATGTGCAGAGAAAATGGGAGAATGTTCTCACTTTCTCGCAGAGTCAGAGTATGAAAAAAAAGCTCTGGTCGCTGAATGCATGGCAATATGGGAACACACACATACACACACACACACACACACACACACACAGACACACACACACACACCCATCTTCCCTCTGAAATGACCCCAGCGCCCCTATATCCCCCATACAGTCTCAGCTAGTCACCTTGGTGGTGGAGGCGGCCGTGCAGAGTGATATTAGGAATACGCAGCAGGCCTGATGAACACTGGCGAGGAGGTCAGCGGGTCAGCGCTGTGACTTAATGAAATATACATCCTCTGCTTCCGCCCCAAAAAACTGCCGCGGCGGCCGCCAGATTAGATTTCCGAATGTACGCGCATGAATATGAACCTCGCTGGAGACAGCAAATACAGAGGCACCCGCATGACACGCACGTGACTAGGAGTTCCAGTCGACTAGGCGGCTCTTTGTCCGTTTGATTCAGTCGGTGTAACAACGGTCAGAAGAGATGATTTTCACAAGACCATTTAAAATCATGTAATAATGTAAAATTTTTTATTTTGACAGAATGCAAAGTGTGAATCGGTCACGTTCAATATAAATCGTGCCAAATGCCTTCAACTTTTTTTTCATATTAATATAATCCTCAGTTATTATTTTCTCTTTTGTCGGAATGACTCCCGACTCAATTTAAAGATTTGTTCACCACAAACAAACGCATACACTCCTATCACCTACTTGAGCCATTTTTTTCTCCTTGCAGAATGTGCTCCTATTTGCCCCCGTAACTCAGGTTTATTTATCTGTGAGGAGTTGCTCTATCTTCATTACAAAACGGCCGAGGTCCAAACGGCGTTTTTAACGGCTGGCTTTTATAACGTCACCCTCACGGCGGCTCTTTCTTTCCCTCTTTCTTGTTTAACGCGCAGCAGAGCAAATTTACACAGAGGCTTATGCTCTGGGGGGATCGCCGACTGAAGGGTATGTACCTGATAAAGCCTTGGGTGGGACGTGGGGGGCAGATGGAGATGTGTATAATAAATGGAGGAGAAGGTGATCTGTTGTCGTGCTAGACACACTGGGACGTGAGGTGTTTGTGTGGGTGTGTGTGTGTGTGATTGGCCACGTGGTGGTGGGGAGGTTACACTATGTGACATTACTATCAATGGGAGTTCCTACTCTCCCTGCATCTTTTCGGGGACAGAGCTTTCAGCGTGACAGCCCCCACCCTCTCTCCCTCCTGTAATCCATTACGCCCCAACCCTGGGCACTTTCAAAACAACCTGCAAGACCTACCTTCTCACCATGGCCTTTCCCCATTAAAGTGTTCCAAATTATTATGCAAAATGGATTAAAGTGTCATAAACATTACATTTTTTGTTTTTCAATTAAACTCATGGATGGTATTGTGTCTCAGGGCTCTTTGGATCACTGAATTCAATCTCAGACACCTGTTATAATTAGTTTGCCAGGTGAGCCCAATGAAAGGAAAACTACTTAAGAAGGACGTTCCACATTATTAAGCAGGCCACAGGTTGCAAGCAATATGGGAAAGTAAAAAGGAAATCTCTGCTGCCGAAAAGCGTCAAATTGTGCAATGCCTTGGACAAGGTATGAAAACATTAGATATTTCACGACAACATATGCGTGATCATTGTACTGTGAAGAGATTTGTGGCTGATTCAGAGCACAGACAGGTTTGTACAGATAAAGGAATAATGAGGAAGGTTTCTGCCAGACAAATTCATGGGATTAAGAGAGCAGCTGCAAAAAATCCATTACAATGCAGCAAACAGGTATTTGAAGCTGCTGGTGCCTCTTTAGTCCTGCGAACCTCAAGGTGTAGGATCCTCCGTAGGCTTGCAGTTGTGCATAAACCTACTATTAGGCCACCCCTAACCAATGCTCACAAGCAGAAACGGTTGCAGTGGGCCCAGAAATACATGGAGACTAATTTTCAAACAGTCTTGTTTACTGATGAGTGCCGTGCAACCCTGGATCGTCCAGATGGATGGAGTAGTGGATGGTTGGTGGATGGCCACCATGTCCCAACAAGGCTGTAACGTCAGCAAGGAGTCATGTTTTGGGCCGGAATCATGGGGAGAGAGCTGCTAGGCCCCTTAAGGGTCCCTGAAGGTGTGAAAATGACCTCGGCAAAGCATATAGAGTTTGTGACTGACCACTTTCTTCCATGGTACAAAAAGAAGAACCGTGCCTTCAGTAGCAAAATAATCTTCATGCCTGACAATGCACCATCTCATGCTGCAAAGAATACTTCTGTGTCATTGGCTGCTATGGGCATGAAAGAAGAGAAACTCATGGTGTGGCCCCCATCCTCTCCTGACCTGACCTGCAGATGTGTGAGCAGACAGACAACCAGAGCCGCCTGCAGCGCTACACGAGGGAGTTTTCTGCTCAGGACTTTGCAGACTCCCTATTGAGAACCTTTGGAGCATCATCAAGCAAAAGATCTATGAGGGTGGGAGGCAGTTTGCATCAAAACAGCAGCTCTGGGAGGCTATTCTAACATTCTGCAAAGAAATTCAAGTAGAAACTCTCCAAAAACTCATAAGTTCAGTAGATGCAAGAATTGTGAAGGTGAAATCAAAGAAGGGTCCTATGTTAACATGTAACTTGGCCTGTTAAGATGTTTTTGATTGAAATAGCTTTTGATTTCAGTAAATATGACCTCCTAATGCTGCAAATTTAACAAATTACCATTTTCAGTTCTTTACAGCCTATAAAATGTTTCGAAACTCTGTTGTGCATAATAATTTGGAACAGTGCATTTTGAGTTATTTTATTTTTGAAAAAAAATACTGTGATCATTGGGAGGTTTGTTCAATAACATTCAAATTATACCCTAACGGTTGATGACTTGAACATTATACTGACTGTCATTTGCATCGACTATTTAGGAAAATCAGAGAAAACTATAATTTGCCCCTTTGCCCCTTTCCTGTTAAGCGACCTTGGGTTCTTTGAAAGGCGCTATACAAAATTAAAAAGATATTATTATTATTATTATTATTATTATTATTATTATTATTATTTACATTCAACTGCTTGAGGATCCACATGCCCGCAAAAACAGAGGGGGTCCACATAGTCATTACTATGGTATGATGGACATTCAAGTCTTGGGAGCGCTGGTTACCTGAGGTGGTGGGACGCAACAGGTAGAGAGGTACTTATTAAGGTGTAGCGCCGCGCGGCTGAGGCAGTGTGGCTCACTCTGGCTTTTAATTGCGGTTAAAGTGGTGCGGTTAAAAAAAAAAGAAGCAAAAAAGATCAGTAGCACTTAAGTCCAAAGCTCATGGAGGTTGATTATTAATGTATTTATGCCTGACGGAGTTCTGGGAGGCGAACGCAGAGGCGAACATGGCAGTGAGGGGGAAACGGATGAGGATGAGGTGCCATGCAATTAGCTTTGCATACTTAACGGCCGCGAGCGATTTGATTCTCATGCTCGCGGTTCAGGTGGAACGCAGGTTCTGGTCCTTGGTTTTGGTTATCATTTCTATGTTAAAGAGGGATGAAAACACACTAATTTCCTCTACCCTCCACAAAACTGTTATGACATTTGCTGAGATGTGTGACCTGGCAAGCTTTGTTGTCCTATTCTAATCAAATATAGTCGCAGCACAGTAGCAAACGAAGAAATCTTGAAACAGTCCATGATCCATCCAAAGGGTGATTTCCTAAAGCCCCACATTCCCTCCACCCATGTTGGTTGACAGTTACAGTACACTCACTCCCACGTGCAGATAATGTAAAGCACTGTGACATAGAATTTTGCCGTAAAGCAGTTCTGCCGCTGATTTGGGACATGGCTTAGGGGCGGAACCGTATGTGCAGCTGTCTTATCACGTGACCGTGATCAGATCCTGCAATGCATTTGTCATGACGTACACCAGATATACACAATGATACCAAATGATTACAACATCTGATTTATCCGACCACTGATATAAATCCAAAATGCGGCAAAAATTATGAAAATGAATCAACAAAAGTAACCTTGTAACGTGGTACTTTTTTGGGGCAAATGTAAAATTATCTCTGAAATTTAATAAGTAATTAGTTACACAACTGGCTACTGGGAAAAGTCATATTGGGCAGTAATGTGTAAATAGGAACGCATTACTGCCCAACACTGATCTCAAATATTATCACATGGACAAGTACATAAATATTAAACTGAAATTAGAGGTTGTGGTATTTTATCGACAGGCCTGCAATTACATTTTGGCTTAAAAGGCTCCACTCCAGCAGCTGACTCTGGCCAGCTAGTGATTATAATCACCCCAGTTTATGCGTCATCTTCAGAAGCAGTGGGAGAAGGACTGGCACTGGTGGACACCAGCCAGAGCACGGTTCAGTTCTTCAGCAGTGCTTCAGCAGAAATGTTCTTTGTATTGAATAAATACTTTTTCTGACCAGGCGTCGGCACAGAAAGAGTGGGAGGAAATTGTCAAGGACTGGGCGAATCCTTTCGGATTTCCTGTTTAGAATTTGTCAATGTTGCCGCCGGCCATTAGCTTGATACAGGTATTGAGATGTTTCTATTCATGAAACCTTTGGGCTGTTATTTTGAAGTACATTCAAAGCTTGAATGTAGTCCAAAACAGACATGGATACCTAACAGTGGGCGCGCAAGCGATTCTGTAAATAATACAGTGTGTCCCAGAGTGTCTGCCAACGTGGACGCGCATTAGAAATGAAAATGGGTAAAAAAATACAAATTTACAGCTGGCTCCTTGTTTCACCGAACAATACCAAGAGAACACTTTTAGCTTGGAAGTGGGGAATACCTCCTCGGAATTACAGGTTTCCCAGTCCCAGTTCCAGTTCCAGTCCAGTTCGATTGTAAAATACCGACCACCAAACAATGTTCGCTGCTTAGCAACCTTAACTCCGAAGGATTATGTTTAGGTGAATGATTACCAACTTATTTTCTGTTTTCTCTTTTTTTATTCTGTTCTGTTGTTTGTATGCGCTTGTAAGCGCATCTGCAGTCAGCACACATATGGGTGCGTACAAGTCTGCACGGTCACAAAACCTGGTAGGTGCGATGAAATGAGCAGTTTTTAATTCTGAAATTTACGTCATGCGGATCCTTGCGTCTAAGTGGATGCAGAGCATAATTTTGCCTTCAGACAGACAAGTATCAAACACTGAGTGAGATACCTAACCCTAAGCCTCTATATGTTAGCACTCACAGCACCTTCATGCATCCATGAAAAGAAAAATCAATTGGACTAAAAGGTGGCGCTGGTATTGATCTGTCTGTAGACGCCGATATAAAAATGCAATCGCATATGACAGACAAATCCAAGCAAACAGATCATTGCCAACGAAACAAATCCATATCCTTGGATTTGTGAAATGAAAATGAAACCAAAATGAATGAATGAATGAAGCATCTGCGTGGGGCAGGTTCTAATAAAGACTGTATATCCTGGGGGGCTGTATATCCTAAACCATAAAACACCACTTGCAAAGAAATATTGATCTGGAGCCGTTGGAAATCATATTTGACCCGACAAACCGAAAACAAAATGGGTTAACCGGCCTCCTGTCTCGTTACCCCTTAGTTTGGCCCGTGATGCATGATGGGAAAAAAATGAATCGGACGCCCACCCTACTGCAATAAACCTTTATTGATCTGAGTCACTATAATTCCTATGGCTCACGGTGGCTTCCAAATTGCAGCGATATAAAGCGTTGAGTTTCATGACCACTGGGACACAATGTGTAATCCACAGCAACCGGGATCTGTTTGTTATCGCACGATTAACCTGGCGGGGTAAAAGGTCAAATCTGTCCTCACAAAAAAAAGGATGTCATGTTTTTTGTTGTGATGTTATACTTTATATGAAGCTACATAAATAAACATGAATCTATATATAAATGAGCAAAACAAAAATAAATAATATATAGATGTAAAAAATAAAGATAAATAAATACACACATACATATATAGATCAATGACATAATCTAAATATAAAAAAAATGAATGAAGGTAAATATGTACAAACCAATTAAATAAAATATAAATAAATAAACATAAAACATAAAGATAAATAAATACATAATATATAAAAATAAATGAATGGATAAATAAATCTAGCTATTGTTAACCAAAATGGCATATAACCCAACCAAAGTACTATAATTTGAAAAAAAAATTAGGAGATGGTTTCTTGGTTTTTGTGAGTCTATAGCGGATGAGAGGGGGAATATTTATTGAAATAAATAATGCCCTCCTCAACGTTTATGTCAACACATTTCAAAGTATATTTGAATAACAATGAATGAAACCTTTGTTTCTGAAGGCAAAGCATTCATTCCTCTTTGGATGCTGAAACTTTAAAATATTCAGTTATGCAATACTAGCGTCAGCCCGCCATGCTGGAATTCTTCTCAGGAAGAAAGAGAATAAATATCAATGCAACTGTTTTTTTTTTGTTTGTTTGTTTTTCATTTTTCACCTGTGTTTTTGTTGCGATTTCTCAATGAAAAAACAAAAAAAGCGGATTTTAAATGGTTGGATATAAAAAGCTTTGTCTCAATATCCTCAGCAATTCATCACTGTGATTGTCCAATAGAGGAAATGATCAAACGCTATCTGCCCATGAACTGTCTACTCCTAATGAGAATAACTGATGAGATGGTGTGTGTGTGTCTGTGTGTGTGTGTGTGTGTGTGTGTGTGTGTGTGTTTGTGTGTGTGTGTGTACGTGTGTGTGTGTGTGTGCGTGTGCATGCGTGCGTGTGTGCATGCGTGCGTGGGTGTGTGTGTGTGTATATGTGAGTCTCCTCGCGACTCTCCTGGTCCATCTCTCCCGTCTCCGTCGTTCATTATTTTGATCCTTCAAACTCAGCCGAATGTACTTGAGCTACCCCTTCTTTTTTAAATGTTCTTCTTCTCTCCCCCCACTGTCATTTCAACCCGTGTGATCCTGCATCTTTTATATCTTTCCGGGTTGCATACTTCCTCCGCGTCGGGAACCAAACTCACATCATCATTGTTGCATGGGTTTCTTTTTTGAACAAAATCAAATCAAATAAACACCAGAAATACAATCGGATGGAGGATATCTGTTTGACACTAAACATTTTGATTTTGCAATGCGGTGTCTATTATGTTATTATGAGTTATGACTATTTTGTTTTTCACCTGTATATACAGTATCGTTATAGTTCTCTATGGTATTGGGAGATTTATCTCCACACATATTTTTTGAGCAGTCAAATACGTGGGCAGAAGTGCAGAAGTGAAGGAAAAACAAAGCCAGAAAAAGCAAAGAGAATTTGCAAAAATAATACAAGGGATCTACTTACGAGACAGACAGACGGTTTTTTCCACTGCCCGCTGCAGACGAGAGCTGGCATGTGGCGCCTCTCGGGAATGCTGTCGCCTCTCGTTTGTGGGTAATTGAGGCTCTGGCAGTCATCAAGCAGACCGAAGGTCTATTGTGTGGTGAGGCCGGCTGACGCGCTCAGGTATAGCCTCATTGTGGAATCCGGCGTTGTCGGTGTGAAGCAGCGGGGTGTGCTGAATCTACCAGGGGTAATAGCAGTGCACCATACAAGCATATTGTGTGCCAGTGCCCGGTTCCGCGTCCGGGTGGAACTCCAGGGTGGAATCCGATATTGTTTGGTGTGAAACCGCAGAGTGTGCTTCCCCTCATGATGAGCTGTTGGATCCACAACCACACCACAACATTAAAACCACTGATTGGTGAGGTGAATAACATTGCTCATCTTGTTCCAATTTCATCTGTCAAGGGATGGGACATATAAGGCAACAAGTGAACAGTCAGTTCTTTAAGTTGATGTGTTGGAAGTAGGATAAGTGTCGGAGTTTGACAGGGGCCAAATTGTGATGGCTAGACGACTGGGTAAGAGCATCTGCAAAACGACAGGTCTTTAGGGGTGTTCCTGGTATGCAGTGGTTAGTACCTACCAAAAGTGGCCCAAGGAGGGACGTGATGGTTTTAATGTTGTGGCTGATTGGTGTGAATATATATATATATGCACAATTCAATTTTTTTGACGATGTGAATAGCTTAGGTTTACTAATAATTATTTTTCTCTTTTTCTCTGCGATTTTTCTCTGTTCTTATTGTGTTGACGTGAGATGTTGTGAGCATCTTTCCATCCATCTATCCAAACTGTAGGTATCGATCCATCTATCTATCTTTGGCTGCACAACATATTTCCCGTCCCAGAATGTTTTTCTCCCCAAAATGATTCAAACCTATTTTACCTTTTCACTCTTTTAGTTGTATACATTACATGATATGAGTTTTACTGAATATTTTTTACTTTAGGCCACAAACTAAGGACTACTTGGACTAAAGACAACTTGGTGTCATTCGTGATGAACAAAAATAAAAAGCTACATGAAATAAATTGCCAATATTCTCACTCACTGATGGTAAAAATTAAAGAATGAAAGACACAATGGCAAAATCTGAAACATGATCAAATAAATCAGCAAAAGTTGAAATTTCAAGGCAGAAAGCTGCCTCATTTCTTACAGTTTATGGCTCTCAGTATGGATAATCTGCTGTCAGCCTCCACACTCTACAATTTTGCTGCACCCCAAATTGTAGCTCGCAAGGCTCAGCCAGTGGCTATTTGAGACGGTGCTTGGACCTGGTGTCACACCACAGCGCGTTACACTGCCCATTAAACCCAGGTGTAATGTGGCACTCCTAGATGTTATGGGGCAGAGGGGAACAGCCCAGTGGGATGTGGAGGGGGTTTGACCCAAAACCGATAGTGGTAACAGATATCAGCACTGATACCAACCAAAGCTGTCAGATATTTAATTTCTTGGGTTTAGAGGCTTGGTGGATCTCTGTAATGGAGGAAATGTTCTACCAACCCTCAAACTCACCGCCGCAACAGTTCTGATGAGCGGGAGCATACACACGGGGGCTACAAAGCACAAAAACTACGCTGTATAGTGATAATGTTGATACAATATATACTAGATACAAATTTGTGGCATTTGGAAGGGATAATGTGCAGCCAGTCAGTCATTATCGGAAAGTAACCCCCAACAGGGTGACCAGGGGGAATTATTTTTCGATAATGGCCGTTCCGGTACACAAAATTAAAGAACTGCACTGTCAGTGGTACATAAAATAAATCTATGCCATGCGCTAATGTTGAAATGTTGTTGGGCAATTATTTGCTTCTACCATATCACATCTTCTTTGGTGCCAACAAGGCTAAGAGTCGATCTCTATTCTGGTATGTAAAGGCCATTTAATGAGTTAAAGAAATAACAAAATAACTGGGATTATACGGTCATGAAAGACCACATAATCACTCAGTCTGTGGCCAATACCATGGCTGATGGGAATTGATTGTTGGAGGTCTGCTATATAATGTCATCAGGCACTCATTGTGATATCGTGTCCAATCCGCTTGTTGTTACTGTCTGGCACAAGAAACCAGATGATTAATGAATGAACTGAATCCCAACCATTCACCTGAGTTCCACTCCACTGTAACAGAGTGGCCTTGGAAAACTCCTGGAAAAGGAAGAAACTTCTCGAACAAAGGGAGGCTGATTTAGGTGTTGTATGCAGGTGCAATGGGTGTGGTGGAAAGCGCCCTAGACACTCACCTCACGTGGCTTTCACCCCGTGTGGGTGGGCTTGGCCTTGCTCGTCATGGCTGTCATGGGCTAAAAGTGAGACGGTAGACTGTCCAAACAGAGTTTATGCCCAGTCCACTGACAAGGGTGGCAGGGGACGAGGTCTAGACATTCAAGTGGACAGCCGAATCGACAGGTAGGGCACAAAGACAGGGCTTCGGGAGGTACTAAGTGACAGCTCGGGAGAGAGAAAATGAAATACTTTAGTGCTTTGTGGCATCCATGTTCTTAACTGTCAGTGGGAAAAAAAGCCCCCCAGGAGAGACGTTTGATATGTCAAAAGATGGGAGTGAGAGTGTGGTGTGGTGGGGGGATATTGGGAGATAAAGGGACTGAGGGAGAAAATGACAAGGGGACCTGCATGGTGATTTCATTATCACCAGATACTTAATATTATGTCAAATTGCATGCGATGATGATATGTATTCCATTGGTTGTCCATTCGTTTAATGGCCAGCTGTGTTTGGTGTTTGGGCATAGGTAATGTCTTCCCAGCCAGATTGACTTGTTTTGACATTGCTTTTCCAGCTGATGTGCTTGGCAGCATCAAAGATATGATGAATGATGTGTGGTTTGTGCAGCGTATTTGCAAGAGAGAGAGAGAGTCGGACTGTGACGGTCTTAATGTTTTCGTCAGCTGTCTGTTGAAGCAGGATCTCTTGTTTTACATAGACACTGAATACATATACTTAGGGTGAAATGGCACCACAAAGCAACGTTAAACTCATTCAAAGCTACATTGGTGGATGGCCGATATATAAAATAGCTGTAAAAACCTACCAGCTGAGACAAGATACATTTCAAGATAAACTTCACTTGGTAAGCAAGATCATTGGGTGGGTGTGCAAGCTGGTTATCTAGAACAGCAAACCTCATAGAGACTTACCATAGTCACTATTACTATCCAAGTGAAACTCAATTGGCTTTCACTTCTCAGTGCTGGTTTGATTCCCTCGACTGTGGTTCGTCTTCAAAACTTCAAATTTGGTCTTTGTTCTTCCGACGCACTTGTTTGACACACACTTTCATTTAATTTTGTAAAACGTAATTGCAAAATGTTATATTATTTTCATATTAGTAGTTTAAATATTTAATTAAATATTATTTTAAATAGTTTATCACATGTTAAATGATTTCCCTTGAATTAAACCTACTCTATACACCAAACAAAATAAAACTATAATACCCCCAAAAATTATATATAAGATGGTGGCAAGAATAGAAGAGAAATTGGACTTAATCATTATTTTCTGCCATTCAAAATGTTTGTACTTTTCGTACAAGTTGTATAATTTAAGGATTTGAAGAGACGAAAAATGAAACAGTTAAAATTAATAAAGGCCAAATAAAATAATGAAATTAATCGTCACGTTCAAGGCATCATAAAGTCGTTCCATATAAGACCTTCAGTAGAAAGAAAAACACAATATATAATAAATGAACATGGCAGGCTTCGATATTCCCTCCTTTAAAGAACATAAGTCAGTTTGTGTCTCATCAAATCTACCATCAAAAGTCTGGTCCTTTCTTGATCGCAACCCAAAAAAACCCCAAAACAACGAGCCATTTATTATGAACCACTTTGATATATAATCAACAACTTTGATCAGCAACAGATGTAAAGCAACAGAGCGGTGTTTTTTCCTTTGTTTGTGCTGTAGAAGAGTAAAAAAAAAAAAAAAAGGTGATATCCAAGGAAGGACCTTGTTTGCGGTAATAATCCAAAAACCTACTAGGTGTAGAATTGCTTTGCCAATTGTTTGCTTGGCTTCTTGCTGTGCTTTTTGTGTCGATTTTTCTTGTTGTTTATCTTCTTGGAAGGTGCTAAGTAGTGGTCCTCGGGGAGCCAATCAGCTCCAGCGGCTAATGAGGGGCTAAAGTTAGTTTGCACTCCTGAGGGATCCGAAAAAGAAGGAATGAAATGACAGCCAATTATTTGGAAGGGGGCGAATAAAAACCTGGAAAACTACAGTGATTTAGGAAAGATTGCCGTCATTCCATGTGAGTTTTAATAAGAGTTTAGCCAATGTTTTAGTATTGTGTGTGTATACACACACACACACACACACACACACACACACACACACACACACACACACAAAAATAAAAATAAAATATATATATATATGAACCCCTTTTCACATCATTAGTTTTCTTAATTGTATTTTTTGTCATTTGTGATGTAATAAAATAACTAGACCTAAACCACTAAAATACCTCTAGTAACAGCCCTTCTGTATTCATAAGACAAGCCATTTAAAAAAAAAAATCTATCTCTAAAAAGCAAAATAATATCCCTCTAAATCCCGTCTCACCACCCTCATTCTTGCAATCTTGAGGTTTTGACCTTGAGTGATATTCACAGGTAGAGTCACGTTCGAGCCACGTGGACATGGGTTAAATATGCTTCATAGATATATGATCTATGCCGTGAGCATCCACAAAAACACGGGACAAGCTTCCAGTGTAGCCCATCCATACATGATCCCGTTTGCATGTGTGTTGATATGTGTGCTGATTGAATCCCAGTCATCCAAGATTGATTTCTGCAGTCTGCAGATTTCTGAGTCTATATCTCGGTCTGGTAAATGATTTCCATGAAGTATAAAAAAAATAATAATTATTCCCTCGCTTCAGACAGCCACTCTTTTAAAGTCTCATTTGACTTTATAATGCGCCATGACCACCTCTCTCAGCATGCGCACTATTCACTCATTAAATTAACATGACTGGGGAAATCAGACCGCTTGGATACGGTCAACAAGCTGTACACCTTGACGCTGCAGGGCGGCTGTGGGGGTTTGTTGATAGCTGCTTACGGTAACTCACGTCCAGAGTCATGCTTCTCTGTTGAAGTGCACCCAGACGAACGCCCCCCCCCAATGCTCACGCAGCCAGAATATCTGCCAACTGGTGCCTCCATCACAGAAATGTAATTTTTCTACAAGCAATGACTTTCACCAGTGTAACACTGTTACTGGAGTGATTGTATCATGACTCAAGTAGTTTTTTCGCTACAAGCAAATTGTTCACCTATCGCTTTGGAACGAGTCAGGATGGTTGAAACCATATTCATTTTTGGCAGCAAATCTAAGACCCATCTTGTCAGGTTACACCTGGACCCCACCTTGACTTTACCCAAGCCCTGAGGAGCTTAACCCAAACTGGAAGCACACGAGGAGACCCTGCACCACTGAGGCGCACACATAAAACCCACCCCCATGTGCAGGCGAGGCGAGGCGAGGAGAGGCGAGACGCAACAAAGACATTCGACTTCACCGGCGGGCAGCCTGGAGAATACCACACTAGGTGATGGTATGATCAGACAGGGTCTGGATGAGGAGCCAGGGTTCTTTTGGAGAGTGGTGATGAGTGTGATGCGGAACAGCTGTGCCAGCCAGACATGGAACCAGGAGTCACGCCCACACTGCACTGTCAGATTTAGACATGGACATACTACATACAAGAGGGAAAGGGAGGAAAGACTCATAAGGAGACCAGGGGACAGAAAGGCCCGGCTGGGGCTGTGACACAATGCCAGCGCAGGGCTCACACAGCCAAAATATCTGGCAACCGGCAGAGCCGCCAGCAAAAATAAACAAAAAACCCATAGAAATGAACCAAAAAATAACAATCAAAAAAATGGAAATAAGCACTGTAAATGAAATTAAATAAATAAATAAATGAAATTGGAAAATGTGCAATAACCTAAATAATATGACCCAATAAGACCCTAATAAACGAAAACTAAGCCAGACAGAGCTATAGCCCTAAATAATAATTATAATACTAATAATAATCATAACAATAATAATTATAATAAATATAGCTGTAGCAGCAATACACAGGGTCCAGTTTAGTCATTTTAGGTATGTAATACAGTTTTTAGGGTTCTGTGAAACGCAGCACAAGTTACAAATATTACAAACAATGGACTATTCAACGTGCACTTGTGTCACGGCATGTTGCTCTTCCCCCATTCAGTTTAAAGATCCCTGAAGAACGATGTTTTAAGAATTAGGATTGTTCCTGGATGACGCAGTACGGACACAAAATAATAGGTTGGTCCCTCCAAAGGTTCTTAGAACTTCCTGCGCTGTGAAAATGTCTTCTTTGAATGATTATAGTTTCCGGGGTTTTGTAAAACGCAGCACGAGTTACAGTTTTGAGAGTTTCCTTTAAACGCAGCCCGGCTCAAGCTGTCTATTCAGAACTGCTTTCACACATGAACTCCAGAAAATGTCCAGATAATCAGGTCCGGACATTGTCCAAAGTTGTCCTTCAACACATCTAGCACACAACCAGAGATTGCCCGTGATCAAATGCGTTTACACCTACTGGACACACTCTGTTTGGTTTAGGGAAGGGGCAGGCCTGGGTAGAGCGTGCAAGGGCAGGATGTGACACAATGACGCATGACGTTGCAGAGTTTAACAGTACCCAAGATGGCAGATGGGTCTACAAACATATGAGAAATTGTCGGACATTTGACAAAGTCCCTGTTATCCAAGTCACAAGCAAGTCTCAAGTCATTTGGTTTAAGTCTCAAACACGTGCCAAGTCATTTTTACAGGGGCAAGTCATATCAAGTCAAAGGTTATGTCAAATCAAGTCAGGTCCTTAATTAAGGGAAGTCAAGTCCCAAGACGCTTTTTTTCTTCAAGATACTGCAGTCTTACCTGCAGTATCTAGTCTTTATAAAGAGAAAGAACAAGGTATTACTACCTGTCTGATAATGATATTATTGGCCATTCTTGTCTAACCTGTTAAAAAAGTATGACAATTAACTGAATTTGTATAATAATTATTAATATTCAGTGAAAGAAAAACAAATAACTTTATAAAAGTTTATATATTTCTTAATTTCTTCTCAATCAAAAAAATATTCCCTCCCCATCACTTGTAAACAATGAAATATTGACAGCCAGACCACAACATTAAATGTTGTTACATTCTGCCCCCGTCTGTTTGTCTGCCTGTCTGCCTGTCTGCAGAATAACTCAAAAAATTATGAATAGATTTGCACAAATTTATTTGATTGAATAGAAATGATTGAATGACATTTTTGAATGGGAACGTGATGACTTGGTACAGTTGTGGCCACCACGATGATCTGATCTGATCATACTGTGTGTGTGTAACCAGTAGGAGGGCAATGAGTGCTTGTCGTTAAAAAAAAGTCAGGTAGCAAGGTGCCTGACTAACACGGTTGTCATCCAATCATGACAATGCCCAGTGTGTTTGCATACCGGGTAACGTTACACTGACACTAATTTGAACATTGAGCATTCTAACTCTAATTTCAAATATAATATCAGGGCTGTGCAATCTGAAAATATCGTAAGACAAAAGAAAATTAGTATCCTCTATATATAGTTTTGGAGCCAATCAACTAATCAATGTTTTTTGTTTATTATACTTATTCAAAAATCGGGACAAGTCAGCTGCATAACTCCCGATCCCGATGTGGTCAAAAAGTCAGATAATGGCTGATATTGGTTTGGCTTTTCTCTCACTATGTTGGAAATCAGTGGCAGAACTACTTCATTTGGAGTCACAGTGCTTAACGTAATCTTCACGTTGGAGTGAACGTAAACAAATAAGGAGGAGTGTGGTGCTTCGCGGACCAATCGTGGTGTACAGAGCTTAACATGGAAGAGAGAAAAAACACCATCCCGTGTTTACAATTTACGCTTTCTAAACACCAACTTGTGTTTGGATCAGGAAATCTCGCATGATGGCAACATTCATGGATTAATGTTAGATTGGATGAATGGATTCAAAATTTGGCCATCTGCTACCGTGTCGCAACAATACAAGGTGAGGGGACTACCGAGCCGGACCAAAATACTCTTTTGTTTGCGTTTTAGTTCAAGGTTTCAGTGAATGAAAGTGAACACAAACAAGTCATCCAAGTCATCGTGTCTCAAGTCAAGTCAAGTTACAAGTCTTTAACTTCCAAGTCCAAGTCAAGTCTTAAGTCAAGTCAAACAGTGACTAAAGTCCAAGTCACAATGACTCGAGTCCACATCTCTGGTAATTGTGACTAGTTTTGCCTTTATACTCATCATATTTGGACGTATCCGCAATATGAACTAAATAGTGGAAAGGAATATAAAGGAAAACAGAAAGGATTACAAAGAAGGTACGCTCCGTGCAAGAACATCAACAAGAAGGGAAATTACCCTTCACCATTGGTGTCGCACTCACAAGTGGCTGGAGGGAAATGACTTCCAAAAGACAAAGCTAAATAAATTAGGATGGTGATGTTGCTCAACTCAGTATGGGGACCATGCTGTGATCTTGCGAGAAGATGGAAGCGGAAGTGAGTAGTGAGCGGAGACCCAACATGGCGGTGCTCTGCTACACTAACTAGTTAGCTCCACCTCAGACAAAATAACAAAGCGAATTGCAAATAAAATTTATATATATTTAAAAAAGGGAACACCGCGTGAAACCAAAATTCAGGACCTCGAGGATTATATCGATTTTTTTGTGAAGCATGCATGATGGAAGAGGACCAGGACAGCAATAATCCCGCAAAAAGAAGGAAGACGGACTCAGCAACGGACACTGATGATCTCATACAGGGTGCCGTAGAGGTTAGTGTCTTGGATGAGATTAACAAGAAGCTGGACATGCTCGGTCCACTTCTCTGAGACATTACCGAGATCAAAGCCAGTCTTGATGTCCTGCAACGCATGGTCGGCGAGATGCAAAAAGACAACGCGGATCTGAAAACCTCCGCGAAGCGTCTCACAGCGGAGATGGAAGTTGTAAAAAAAGAAAATAAAATAATAAAAGAGACCATCCTGGATATTCAATCCAGAAGTACTGTCTGTGGGACAACCTCAGCTTTTCTGGGAACCCAGAGAACAACACCGAGTCCCCAGAAAATATGGTGAAAGACTTTCTCCGCACCGCCCTGAAACTGCTGACGGACACCATGAAGCAGATCACCTTTCACTGAGTTCATTGATTGGGACACTGGAACCGGGTGTCCGAGGACCGGAACTGAAAGGAACCACGCTGGTTATGAACGATCAATTCCCCCGGGAGATCAACGACTGAAGGAAGGTGCTGTATCCTGTCCTGAACGAGAACCGGCAGAAGGGTAAACGTGTATCGATGATTGTTGACAAATTATATATAGATGGTCTGTTATACCGAGGCTCCTCCACCACACCCTGGTTATTCTGATCATAATGTATGTGTTCTTGTAATTCCAGTTATTATATGCTGCAAGATGTAAGAATAGGCATGCTATGTCAGGATTTAAAATTTCGCTCACTCTCATCTCACCTTCCTAATTCCCCCTCCATACTTCTCTCATCATCTCACCTCCCTAATCCCTCTCTCCTTACTTCTCCTATCACTCTCACTCTATAATGTCTTTCACTTTATGTATTTGTAATCCGGCAATGTTCTGTGTTTAGCTTTGTCTACTCATCATTTGTTTGTGTAGTTATGTATCACTACAAACTTCCTACAATACGATGGCAATGAAAAGGAATATAAAGGAGGACACCCCAGACTTATCTGTGGGAAAGCATGGGAACGGTAGTATAGCTATTGTCTTGGATGCACTGTGCCATCACCCCCTAACTAACTTCAATGTGAGATTGTTAGAATGTGAGAGGCTTGGGCTCACCTGCTTAACGTAGCAAAATCCTTAATCACCTCACCAATATGAACCCCAGCTTCTGTCAACTGCAAGAAACCCACCTCACTACATCTGAGCACCTCAAACTCAAAGCTAAATGGGTTAATCAGATGTTTTCCACATCATACAACTCAAAAAAAAGAGGTGTATCTATATTGATCAATCAAAGTATCCCATATCAAAATAAAACCACAATATCAGACCCAGAAGGGCGTTTCATAATGATTAATGGGATTTTAGGTAACATCAAATTAACTATAGCTAATATTTATGGCCCCAATGAGGATGACCCAAATTTCTTTTACAATATATTTTCAAAACTTTTAGAATTTTCTCAAACAATTTCAACACAGACTTGAACACAGTACTGGATCCAAATTTAGACCGTTCTCAGACCAGAAATGATGGCGTTCGTCGGACACTATCAAACAATATATGAGTGATCTTGTTCTTGGGGATTGTTGGCGATCAAATAACCCACATTCTAGAGAATACACATATTACTCACCACCTCACCAAAGTTTCTCTAGAATCAACCTTTTCTAAACAAGTAACTCTGCACTGTCCAAAATCACTAATCCAGAAATCCACCCTATTGTAATTTCCGATCACGGGCCGATTAGTTTCCTGATAAATGAAACAAACCGGAACCCTCCCGGCAGGTGGCGGTTTAACACCTCACTTTTGACAGATAAAGAATTTAATCATTTCTTTTCAAGAGAATGGACTTCCTTCATTGAACTGAATGACTCCCCAGAAATATCACCATCCTTACTTTGGGAATCAGCTAAGGCTGTTCTAAGAGGTAGTATTATTTCATTCTCCACTCACAAGAAATAGAAAGGACAAGGATGCAAAAATAAACTCGAACAGTGACTAAAGGAGTTGCATTCGCAACAAGCCCACTCATCTTCTGAGCAAATCCGAAAGGAGATCAGGACAATTACATCTCAACCTGAAACTATCATCGATCAAAAGACACAATTGCTTATGACACGAACAAGGGCAAATTATTTTGAATTCAATGACAAATCAGGTAAATTTCTTGCCAATCAATTGAAACGTGATAGAGAAAAATCACTTATTACAGCCATCAAAGATTCACAGGGTAGAATAACATACTCTCCGCAAGACATCAATAACATATTTAGAGACTTTTATAAGAACCTATATCAATCGGATAATGAATCGTATTTATCAAGCATTCACTCATTCCTTGATGATATCGAACTTCCTAAACTTTCGACTGAGCAGGCTACCACCTTAGATCAATCACTTACTCTTGAAGAACTCAGGAAAGCGCTCTTCTCTATGCCCAACAATAAATCACCTGGATCAGATGGCTACCCAGTGGAATTTTATAAACACTTCTGGCTACTTATCTCCCCATTATTCATCAGAATGGTTATAGAGGTCAAGTCAACCTCCACCATGCCTCCGCACATGAATACTGCTCTCATTTCGGTTTTGCTGAAACCCAAAAAGGACCCAACCCTCACCTCCAGTTACAGACCCATAAGCCTTATTAATTGCGACCTAAAGATTATAAGTAAAACACTAACCAACAGAATTGAAAAAGTAATCCCATTTATAATTCACCCAGATCAAACAGGCTTTGTCAAAGGGAGACACTCATCCAGCAATATGTGTCGTTTATTCAGTCTGATGAGCATATCTAAAAGGAACAACTGCCTCTTTGGATGCCAAAAAAGCATTTGATAGAGTGAATTGGACATATCTCTTTTCAATCCTCAACAAATTTGGCTTTGGAGAGTCCCTCATTCAATGGATCAGAATCCTCTACAACTCTCCATCTGCTTCTGTCATCACCAATGGTTACACCTCACAGCATTTCACTCTACAACCCAGCACAAGACAAGGATGTCCGCTCTCTCCTTTACTATTCGGCATCTTTAAAGAACCCCTCGCGGTGGCTATCCGTCAAAACAGTAATACTGTAGGCATACAAACAGGAAACTCTGTTCACAAAATCAGTTTGTATGCAGACGATATCCTACTGTACATACGGAACCCAATATCATCCCTACCGGAGGTGTTCAATCTTATATCTAAATTCTCAGCTATCTCACACTATTTAATAAATTGACTAAAACCACAGTCTTACCACTCACTGGGGGGGCTGTAATGCTGCAACCCAAAAACTTCACTTAACCATCACAACAGGCAATATTAGATACCTTGGTATTGATATCTCCCCCAATCTATCAGATTTGTTTACCCTTAACTTCACTCCATTGCTCAAATCCATTGAAGAAGACCTCACTCGATGGAACAACCTACCCATTTCACTAATTGGTAGGATAGCAGCAGTGAAAATGAATATACTTCCAAAAATAAACTATATATTTTCAATGACTCCAGTGCAACCAACAGTACATTGGTTTAATACTCTTGACTCAATAGTCAACAAATTTTATTGGAAATACAAGAAACCGAAGAAAAACCGAAAAACAAAGACTGTGGAGGCCTATTAGCCCCAAACTATAGATATGACTATCTGCCAAACCATCTTCATTTTAAAATTGAACTGTTACAACCAGAGCAACAATTGGCCCATGGATGGCGAGACATTGAACAATCTGAATGTCAGGAGCAACAATTGGCTCATGGATGGCGAGACATTGAACAATCTGAATGTCAGGAGTTATCATTATCCGATCTCCCATTCCTTACTAAATCTATAAGGAAACATAATTGCTTTAAAAACACAGTTATCGCAACAACTCTGTCAGCCTGGTGGAAATTCCTCAAACTCAGTTGTCACACTCTATCTCCAAACAAATTCACACCAATCTGGCACAACCCAGATTTCTTTGTTAAAAACAGACCAATAATCTTTAGGTCTTGGAAAAGACAAGGAATTACTCATCTGGAACACAATTTTGAAAACAATTTGCTTATATCCTTCCCAACTTTAACCCAAAGGTATAATATTGGTTGCCACGGCTTCCCTCAATTCCTTCAATTACAGCAGTCTCTAAAAGTTAAAATCAAATTGACGAACAACATCCTACAACCACCTCCAATGATTGAACATCTCACTCATATCGGTCACTGGGACTTGGTCATGCTCCTCGGCCTGGGAGTTGCTCCCGGGTGTCTTCAGAGGCAGCAGGGTGGGGTACCCGGGGATCTCCTGCAGCCGGGGGTTGTCCACAGGGCTGTGGAGTTTGGGGGGGCTTCGGGGCCCCTTGCGCTGCTTGGAGGCGGCACGACATAATACCGACCTTGTACACCAGTACCAATGGGGATAAGTCATGTACACTCACCGGTGGACATCTTACACACACACGCACGCACGCACACATGCACACACGCACACCTGCTTGGAGTGCACCCCAACAACCTGGGGTGCGTTCCTCTCCTTTCCTCCCTCATTTACTCCCATAACTTTGACAAGAAGAGGCCACGTGACCAGTTGTAGTTCCAGTTTTCCTGGGCCTAATTCAGTTTTTCAATACATGTTGTCGTCCAATGTTCATGTTTTTGTGTAAATGTTGTTTGTTTCTATGTTTATTTGTCTCACCGTGGTGATTCTCCCCCTCTTGGAGTAGTGGTCAGTTCTTTATAGACCCAAACATGATGAATAGTTCTCCAAAGAGGGGGGTTGGTGGTGGCTCTCCATAACCAAAACTGTGCTCTTGTCATTCTACAGGGCATCCACAGGACAGAGTTATTGCAGCAGTTCTTGATGATTTAAGAATGAATAAAGAGTTGCATTGCAGGTTGAGAACTTGAACTCCACTTGGAGACTAACTCTGTCCTAGATGCAATGGCATACAAATACTCTGTGTTGTATGCCCAGCATGCTGACAACACAGGTTAAGAAAAAAAAAAGGATGGTGATGTCGCAAAGCGCTCCACTCCTGAAACTAATGTAATTAAGACAGTTTTTCACTGATTTCTGCTCCAAATGTAGATTGATATTATTAGGGATGATAACATTTATTTGAATAGCACCTTTCATACACGACATGTAACTCAAAGTGCTTTACTTTTAAAGAAGGCCATCAGATACTCACAATAATAGCAAAGCAAAATGCATTTACAAAGTACAACAATAAAATTAAAAACAGCGTAAGAAAAATAATTCAATGGTGAATTACTCTTCGATTATTCTAGTATCATGGACACCCAAAATACAATAGACATAATATAAGATTAAAAAAAATAAATTAACATCACCAAATCAACAAGAGGTGTACTTGATATATGATATATTAATTTATTAATACATTTTTCAAGTGTATTTTTTTATTTATCTTTGTTTTGTTTCATTTATTTAGTGTGGTGGAACAAGGGGTGTGATGAAGCACCGGCTGTAGACAACAGCACGGAAACCTTTCCTGTGGCTGCCAAGCTGCCTCGAATCGGCCGAATCAGCGAACGGACGGTGCTGATTGGTCCAAACCGAGGCATAATGTTTGTCTGTCTTGCGCACAGGCTTGTCAGCCGACCAGGAGCTAGAGAGCGGAACACCATTCCCCCTGCGCCCGAACTCATCATCATCATCATCATCATCATCATTATTATTTATAATTCTGGCCAGTGTGCCTTTTGTTCCTTTGTACAATAAAAACTCTCGCCATGTTGGCACACCATGGCAAGAAAGACTCCGTCTCCCTCCCTAAAACACTACCTGTGGGCAGAGACTGCCACATTTATATATTTATTTTTTTTATCAGTTCTATTTCCACACACACACACACACACTCTCACAGGCCCGGACAGGCCACCAGGAGTTTTCTCTGGAACCTCGCCTGCAAAATGGCCCACAGGCCTGCAGTCAGGCCACTACTGTGGGCTGCTTGGGCTGCAAAAAAATGGTCAGAGCATTGATAATAAATAATTATAAATATAATTATGATAATTCTCTTTTATTATTTGAAGTTATGTTAGCACCCCTCATTTCTGGATTCTCCTGGAGCGCTGTCTGGTGCAGAGTGTGCTGCACTGTGGAGCGTTGTGCGTGTCTGGAATTTATAAAGCTGTGCTTGTTTGACCTGCGTTTGGAAGTTTGGCAGTCATGGAAATCTTAGTGGAGAAATAGAGTGCTGTTTAAAGCTGTTCACTATTATGTCACTGGGGAATTTATTTGTTCATAAATCACAAGTGTGGGGACTCATGTTCGGCCTAGATTATGTTCAATCTCCCTCAATTTGCGGCAGGGGGTCGCAGGACTCAGGGTTATTGATACCTTTGGTTTTATTTGAGGTTCATAACAATACATTTTACTCAGCAGTTGTTGGCTCATTAGTTTGTGATTCACATGCACTAAAATTCACCAGAATGCTGGAAATAAAGTCCCTGTAACAAAGATTTTCCTGGTTGGGAACCCAAGACCCCCTGTTTAAAAAGTGGCCTGACTTGGGCTATATTTCGCACTATATTTCCTGGCCTGAATGATTTTCCCAGTCCGGCCCTGCACACAGACACACACACACACACACACACAGACACACAAAAATGCAAACCCAACTTTTCTCTCGCTTCCGCCTTATGCTAGAAAGTTAGATTTTCGACACTTTGAAGTTTCCTTTTCTCTGCCTCGAGGAAATCGTGCAGAATTGTGAGGCAGAAAAAGGCAAAACGGCGGCTGCTTTAAGTGGATTTCACATAATTCTCTCTAACGCACACACACACACACACACACACAGTTCTCGACATGGTGTATGATTCAACAGTTTACCTGCAGGGTGCCGGGGGGGGGGGGGGGCATGGGAAGGGCTGCCTCTTTTGACAGGGTCTCACCTGAACAGCTCTTCGACTGAATGAAAGGCTGAATTCCCCTGAAATGCACACACACTAACACACACGCACAGTGTGTTTTATGGTCATGCATATTGCAAGTTATTGCAAGTTCCCGTTGCAATATGCATGACCTGGAGAGGGAGCGAGATGGATGGATTTAAGAGGGGAAAGGTAACGGGTTGGGCGAGGGGGTGGGGGAGGTACAATAGCATGACACAGCGAAAGTCCTGCAACCCCCCCCCCCCCCTCTTCTCGTTGCCATGGAAACTCTCAACAAATAACAGGAATCACATCTAGCCAAATTATGTACAGCAGACGTGTGTCAAATGTCATTAAAATATGGTGCGGTACGGTGGCTCAGTGGTTAGCACTACCTCACAGCAAGAAGGTCCTGGGTTCAAATCCCAGTCGTTGTGTTTTGATTTTCTTGTGAACCACAATGGATTCCTACTAAAAAAATGTATGAGTCAGTATTTCCCAACCTTCTTTTCTGCAATGGCACACTTTTTACATTGAAATAAACCACTATCCTGTAAACCCCTAAAAACATCATAAACACTGAGAACTGTGCTTGTTACTGTGGCCTTCAAGTAATTAGTGATGCAAGATTTGCGAACGACTCGTTGGAGGCGGACACATTTCTGAAATCAAGGTGTCACTTGTGGAAATCAAGCAAATATTTTTAAAGCTATGACTTTTTAATGACAAGGGTGTGGCCAACTGTGTTTCTGAGATAATCACCCTCAAAATTTTCCCTAAGCTTGGCATGATTCAGCCAGCTCCCAGAATGCAAATGAGTTGGAGGACCAACAAAGCCACATGGCTACTTGTCACATGGCCACTTGACACACGGCTGAATGGGGCAATCTCTGCATTGTTCTTGGGTTTTGAGGGATTGTTGAACAGCGTCATCGGCAGACAACATCTTTTGTTTTCAAAAACGCTTTAATTTTAAAGTAAGAATATACCGTACATGTTAAATAAAAGTGGAATTATTTAGGAGTTTAAAAGTGTGGACGAGTGTGGAGTCTATCAATAATATTAGTCTTTGTATATCAACCTCGGTGTGTCATTAAATATATAAATGTGCATATGCTAAATATCTTCAATGTTCTTGAAGTTATGTGGGCTTACCCCAACCCTACCCCAGCTACACTCTGAGAGCCTGTTTGGGGCTGCCTCTTCCAACTAGTGCTGCTGGGCAGGTGATGTCCTGGGCATCATCATAAAATGTCTGTTTCCTACTTTGTAAAGGCTGCAATCATGTAGCGTGATCAATAGATAAATTCAGGATCCAGTTTCTTTGTACTTGATTCCTGGTCAAGCCTGCCATTTTCTTTTCGCCCCTGGATACATTTGCAGGTAAACTTGAGAATCTTGTCCATCGCTACTTGTTGATAATCTGCATCACCAACCTCAACGGACTACATCATGTCATCAACCTCTTACGTTGTAACAACGGGCGTATCGTCGGTCTCCTCCAGTGGTTCTTGAAAATATTCTCTTTCATTGTCTCATTTAGGTTAGAATACGCTGTTTGAAATGTTCTCTCAGTCCGGGATAATATCAGATTCAGCAGCTCTGTGGTTCTCTGTGTCGCTGTCGGAGAACTGATTATCATCACGGAAGATGTAGTCCAGAACGAGCTGATTACAATGACTTGGATCTATCGCACTGGTCAGATTAAGGTCTGAGATATGATTTACACAGACAACACAGGTTTTCACAGACAAGTGAGACTAATGAATCCTCGTGCTGCACTTTAACCATCTGTTTACGGAAGTGACGCAGCTTTTTTCTTCTTCGCGGGTTATGCCCCCTACACAACAATGGATCCAAGTGTGTGTCAAAGTAATAAGATTTAAAGGTTGAACTCTATCAAAACGGTTTTAACATTGTGACTTTACATCACATGGAATTTGGAGAAATTATCTTCACCTGGACGGTCGCTTTAAAGGAAACGAACGATTGGCATTGTTCGCACTGTTCAGCGTCTCGGTAAGTGAACTGTGTTTCCCCATATAATCTAACGGTAATATTTAAATTGAAAGTTGAACATTTATCTACTATTTATAAATCAAACTCGGTTTTGAAAATACATTGAGGTTTAAAAAAAAAACCCACAAAGGAATACAAATCTGGAAAAATCTAATTTTCCTTTTAGAAATGTTTTTTCAACTTATTTGGCGGTTCGTGGTGATTTTAGAAATGCGCAAGATAGCGGGTTTTGCTGCGGTGCGTCACATATAAGTAATAACAACTGTAACTAATAACTGTAACTCATATTGAATGTGACACACACTTTTACAACATTTAGACCGGATTAAATTATTTTTGAGAGAATTCGATTCACAACTCAGAGCTGAACCACTCTAATGATGTACGTTCAAGAAGTCCGCTCTCATTCACCGTGCGTTACACACTTGAAACCAAATGAACAAAGAATCGAAAAGTCTTTACTGAGTGATTCATCAAGAATCAAATCTCAAAAAACAGTTAAGCCTTTCATCCCTACTATTCCGAGCTGCTATTCCATCTGAAACTGATGAATTAGATGAATAAGTGCAGCCTTGCAGTTTTGATCTTGCGACACAAGTGATAGTTTCCACTATTTTGTTATTTTAAGTGGAATTTTAAGAATTTTCCTAGCACCCCTGGTTAGTGTGCTGCGGTTATATTTCAACAGTGGTAGAAATACAGTGGAGTAGATACTGTATATCGACTTGTTGATCAATCGAGTACAGAAAGTGTTTCCAAGCAGGAACAGACACCGGAAGGTTCCAACGTGAGTTAAAGCTGGTTACTGCCACAAGTGGCAGTGGTGTGCAGTCAGAGGAGTTTTGTGAGCTCCAGTCTGGTCCAGCATCTGTCCAAAAAAAGCCCGTCTCACTTTGACAGGTGAGTGGAGGGAAGAGCTAACCACACACACACACACACACACACACACACACACACACACACACACACACACACACACACACACACACACACACACACACACACACACACACACACACACACACACACACACACACACACACACACGCAGACACACACACACACACACACACACACACACACACACACACACACACACACACACACACACACTCTTCTTGTCAGGTCTCCCCATAGACCCTCTGTCTGTCGAGGTGGCAGATGAAGGTGTAGGTCCGACTGTATAAAACGAATCCCAGCAGTGTCTCTGTGTGTACATGTGTGTATGTGCATACCCTCTACTTCTCATCTGAGGGAGTCATTATGAACCTTTTTTCCACATTGGGAATTGAAATTTTCTTGCCTCACTCGCTATTTCACAGAACGAAAGCTTGAATTTCTTGTCGCAATTCACACCTACTGTACTTCTTACTCTACATGGTGGGCTGTAAGTTAAGGCACACACACACACACACATACACACACACACACACACACCAAGCCTCTAACTTTTACTAGGTCAACCCCTTAAGGGTGGCCCAAACCTACTCCCAGGTAAGAACATATTGCACATTTCCTGTTACACGCAGCCTCATTAGGCGAAGAACAAAAAGGATCACATCCTCAAGTACCAGGGGTCTCTAATTAAAGGAAACCCCTAATTTTCCTCTCATACCTATTCATGACAAAAATAGACATTTGCTAAAGGGGGGGGGGGGGGGGGGGTGCAAGGAATTGTGTTCTCCCTTAGGTGATTTGTCTCCCTTGCTTCGGGGCTACTTGGGCCCACCCCAGTTGAGATGAGTTTCTGGGATTGTTTCTTCTTAGTTTCTTTTCTCAGGTTGCAAGCTGAATCTAGCCCAGACATTTTGTTCATATCTAATGTGTTAGGGATCGGGGAAGGCCAGGGAGAAGGCCAGGGAGGGATTCTCTCTGTCTCTCTTACGATTAAGAGAGAGAGAAAGGTAGAGATGGAGGAGAGTAGATAAGGATGGATCGGGCCCGGTGGTCGAGTCTGGGGAGGCTTTTCTCACGAGGTCTGTCTTTCTTTCGTCTTTGAAGCGCCCAGCGAATGGGCACCGCCCTCAGTTGGCTCAGGCATGAGTGCTGTTGCAGCCCGAGCGGTTCCTGGAGCAAAGGTGTCGGGACTATGGGACTAATCATATTGAAAACGCCAGCACTTGGCCTATAGAGGCGAGTACCCCGCCTGTATATTTTCACCAATCAGATTTCCAAACAATCCATCTGACTTGTGTGCTCTTTTCCTCCACCACCGCTAATAGTCTCAGAAGTCGCTCTTCCGAGTAATGATTAAAGGTACGGCTCTTTTATTTAAGGAGGGGTTTGAGATTGACGACTCACAACAGTCACTCAATTTTCCAACTATCCAATTCTTTGTTCGATTCAGTTGATAACTAATGCACAGCTGAGTGGGGTAGGACTTCCTGGGAAGAATATAGTCCTCAGTATTCCTTTTGTTCACATGTTGAACTAAAGATTCAAGTTTGCTATGAACGATTTGCTGATAATTCTCACATTAATTCTTCCAAGTCACAAGTCTTCATATTCTGAACTACTACCTGCCATCACTAAACCAACATTACTTCTTACTAGTGAAGGGCTTTGGTGCTAGTGCTAGTGAAAGACTGTGATGTACAGATGGCTCGACTATTAATGTCCCTTTCTGACAGACAACTCTTCGATTTACTTTCAAATAATCTTTATTTATTATGCATGGATTGAGCATTTGGCGTCTGGCCTCTAATGCTCATGACACCCGGCACAGTGTACAGCAAACATAGACATCCCTAGTGAGGTAGAAATATAGAAGTGATGAGCTTGAATCCAACCACTGGACAGAAGAGTAGAGGCCAACAAGTGGATACAAGGGAGGTGGAGGGAGCGAAGCCATGCAGCAAGCAAGCAGGCAGCAAAGCAGACGGACAGGTTGATTGGCTGCTTAAATAGGCTGCCCTATGAGGGCATGGAAGCGTGTAGCACTGTCATGCTGTCCAAGGGAACAAGTTCGGAAAACTACGCCTCATTTGTCCCTTAAGTCACTTTGGACAAAAGTATCCACTAAATGACGCAAAGTAATGTAATGTACTTCCAACTCAAAACTTTTCTTACACGTGTGAATAGCTGGCATGTTGTTATGAAAAGTTGATCTCTTTTTGGATATCCTAGTGAGTGACTTTGTTCACTCCATTCACTCCATTTACAACTCAGTGACTTGACTCTGAGTTATAAATGGAATTCTCACAATAATTATTTAATTCTGTCAAATTAATTTAATTTGGTGGAATACAGAGTGTAAATCAAAGAATCATGCGTGACCTTCGACTCAAGGCTCTGGTTCGCAAGTCGGTTTAGGGGATATTCCTTGAGTCATCTGCTGGAGGCACATTCAAGTCTCACGAATCGTAAAGTCAAGTTAATGCCTCTGTGTCTGGCTGCAGCTACCGAATCGCAAACAAACCACTCATTCGTCGGAGTGACTCATGACTCCAAAGTCATTTAAATGATTTGTATGAGTCTTGCATCACTACAGGCTTGTATTATTTCATGTTCTAAATAGCACCAGCTCTTAACAGCTCCATGATGGGTGTACCAGTGTCGTCGACAGGGTAGGGATGTTATTCAAGCTCTGCCATGGTTTGATGGGTTGATTTGGAGGGAAATAAATGCGTCGTCACGGCGCTATACACAAACACACAAACATACCTTCCTTGGATCTACTGTGACTCTGTTCCATTTTTAATCATCCACTGTTGTTATTTGACCCTGAGAGGTTGAAAAATAAGCATTCCTTTACCCTGGTTTTTGTTATTTACCTTCTAACGTGCCTGTCTTTACACAAGAGGCGGCAGTGGAATGAAAAGCTGCCAAATTCTCCCCCAAACATCACTTACGAAATCCCCTTAATGAGAGATTACATCCCGCCTACACCTGATTGCTGAATGTTAAACGTGTTCTCTCTCTCACTTTCTCAAAGCTGTAGCATTCGATCCATTTGAAGTTGGACATTGAAATCAGAGCCTGGAAAAATCAATACTTCTTGACGGGACGAAAATGAAGCAACACAACGAAAAGTAACAGGAACCCATCAAAGGCAGGCATAATTAGACATAAATATGTGCGTTGATGTATTTATATCTCCAGTACACCGATGATGTGGAATATGTGACAGTCATTTAATGACTAAAATAGTAAACACAGTCTCTCCAAAAGGGTATTAGCAGGGACATTGACCCGGCTTACAGGTGATGGAAGGGCTTTTTTTATATATATATATATATATATATATATATATATACACGTTCTGAGTTTGTCGCACCACAGAAAAATGTGTTATTAACCACGCAGCCAAATTTGAATGATTAAAAAAAAAATTGCCAAGCAAATAAAATTTGATTTCACAATTTTGAAAAAAAAGGCAGTTCCCTCTGTTCTGAGGCGCTGAGGGCATGTCCGCTGAAGGAGCTGATACCACGCCCAATCGCATTAATAGTGGCAAACAATTTAACTTCCATGTTAAAATGTTGTGCTGTGTCTCTGGTCGCTCACCTCAAAGCGCCGCTGTCTGGCTATAGGACTCCCTGCCCTCCGGTGCCCGCTGCTGGCTTCTCCATAGGCCAGGTTTGAGCTCGGCTGCACAGGGACGTCCAGTGGAGTGGAGATTGAAAATTGCAACCCGATCACTGCCTCTCAATGCGTAATGTGCTCCCCCTGTCTCTCACTCCCTCTGCATTTTTCCCATGGGTGCTCGACCTTCTCCGTGGGTGTTCAGGCCTGGAAGCACCCACAGGATCGGCTCCATGACTTGGCATGAGTTCACGGTCTCCCTGAACATGGCTTTTACTCCAGGTGTTTATTCCCAAAACAGCATTTTATCCCTAACTCTGTGTTGATAGCTTAGCTTATTTCATCCCTGATTCTCCAATTCCAACCTGGTGTTTATATAGTGTTGGAGGGGGGCCATGCCAAGTATGACCGCTCCACGTCCTTGAGTCATCATTTACCCCTGGGCAACACCAGAAGCGCATCAGAACGCTGCCATGGTAATCAATGTGGAAGGTCACAACAAGCAGAAGCACCGCGAAAGCAGCATGCCATGAGGCTCCAGAATCCCTCGCATTTCATTTTGCCTTGGCTCTATTTTTCCAGGCGAAATGTGTAAACTGGAGTGTACATTCCCATAGAGGTCTATTTAAAAGATGTATTTTGTCAAAGTATTTAATTACCAAGCCTGGTATTGTCATGAGCGACATATTTGTGTTTTGCCGGTAATCGGATTCGGCTCCATTACTACTTTACGGAAATGTTACTGATTCCATTCCCACACACTTCCATTAACAGCCGTTCCAGCATTTTCCCAAAAATGATACTAGGTGGAGAGTTGGGACATTAACGGAACGACTTCTACGGAACTTTGATACTGGCTACTTTTCCCACATTACGGCAATACAGAACATTGCCAGTAGATTTACGCTTTTCATTCCATGTGGGAAAGGGGTTTAATTCACAAGTTCCAGCCAGCATAGCAGACATGTTTTCATCAGAACAAGCTATACTACTATATACAAACTATCAGTAGTGATGAAAAGTTTGACTGTTTTTTCAGATTTGGTCTTGACGAGTCACTCAGTAAAGAGTAAAGAGATGTTAAATTTTCAGACTCTTCATTGGTTTGATTCAGTTGGTGTAACACATGATGAGCAAGGGAGCACTTCCCTAATGATGAATGAGAGTCAGAAGAGTCTGTTCGGCTCTGAGTAGTCAATGGATGATTAACAATAACCTTCTAATTCTGTCTATTGTAATTATTTTTCATTTTGGTGTAGTGGAAAGTGTAAATCAGTCACATTCAATATGAATTGGCCTAAATGCCGACAACCTTTTGTGCCTTGGACTTTAATTTGGTTCTTAAGTTCATTCCAGTTTGTGAGTCGAATATTCACTCTTTAGGCAGAGTGACTCCAGACTCCTGAGTTGTTTTAAATATTTGTCCGATAAGAACGAATCGTTTGCAATTGTTATATCAGTGGTCCATAATTATAAGCACAGTTCTACGCGCTGTTGACATTTTTAGTTGTCAGTTGCGTGCCTTAGGATAATTTTACTTAAAAAAGTGTGCCACGGCAGAAAAAAAGGTCGGGAACCTGATATATAGGCATTTGATACACTGAGCATTCTCTCGTCTCTCGGATGGACGAATTTCAGATTTAGCCTTTTTCTTCTCACACACACTCAGTAACTTGCTGAGATATAAACTCTCCCTCTCTCTCTCTCAGAAACACGTGCACACACACACGTATTGATACTGAGGACTATTTTGCGGCTTTGTCTTGATAAATTCTGGCTATTTTTCTGTGGGTCCGTGAGTGAGTACGACAGTGAATTGGAGATGGGTGAATAGGAATTGTTGATTCCACTGGAGTTGCGCAGTGCATGAAGACTCCTCGGGGCCCAGAAGAAGAAGAAGAAGAAGAAGAAGAAGAAGAAGAAGAAGAAGAAGAGAGAGAGAGAGAGAGAGAGAGAGAGAGAGAGAGAGAGAGAGAGAGAGAGAGAGAGAGAGAGAGAGAGAGAGAGAGAGAGAGAGAGAGAGAGAGAGAGAGAGAGAGAGAGAGAGAGAGAGAGAGAGAGAGAGAGAGAGAGAGAGAGAGAGAGAGAGAGAGAGAGAGAGAGAGAGAGAGAGATTTTTTTGGATTTTTAAAGCATCTTTATTTTAACAATTTCTCTAGTTCACAGTTACAGACAATACAACAAACACACTTGGTTCACTAACAGAGTCCTACACGTTAAAAACAGACTGGAAGCACAGGTCGTCCTCCACCAGGGAACAGATGGCGTCGTTAAAAACACCACAGTTTGATGAAGACGTCCAGACTCTTCATCAGTCTGTGAAAGTTAAAATCAATCAAGACTCTGGCCCTGACCAACGCTACAAACACTCTTCCTAAAATACTCTCCTTTCCCCTCAGCTTGTTCCTTCTCGTGAGGTAGATGGCCATCTTCGCTTCCCCGACTAGAAAATTAAGCAGTCGCCATTTCTCTGCGTTGGCCCTGTAGTATCTGGCCCCAAAAATAAAACAGTTTCTGGACCACTCCTCCTTAAAGAGCTTAAAACTTTCCTTTAAAAGACTAAAAAGCTCTAAAAGTCTGTCGCACTCTGCAAAACAGAGGGAGAGAGAGAGAGAGAGAGGAAGAGAGGAGGGCCCGAAGCTCACAAAACGGGGCGTCGGAGGACTGTATGAATCTGTAATGTATTCCTACAAACACGCAGGACTGGGTCTCTCACTCCATAAATCATGTGGACATCAAGTACCCAAACCCGGTGTGGAGGCATGGAGGGATGGAGGGATACGCTTACCACCACGTAGTTGAATGTAGTTATAAAGTTTATTTTTACACAAATATTGGCTTGAGAATGAAACCCTGTGGATAGCAGAAGGAGCAGTAAGAAAGAACAACCCACTAAAGCCAAAATAAAAGGCGAGCAGAAATGAAAGGCAAGGAAGGATGGTTTACATAGAAATGGACTCAGCGACAAACAAGGTTGATTCTTATCTTGTGTTCTGGGAAAAGGTAGAAGATGAAGGTCAGAATATCAGTACAAAATTGAACCAATTCTTAATGGGTAATCAGCTAATTCCTCCAAAAGCAATTAACTTGAAAAGTCAACGAGTCAACTTTCTCTTGACTTTTAATCATTGAGCCCACCAGCTGCAGACTGCGTTTACCTTCTCTCTTCGGTTCATTTCATTCTATTCTAACTATAATAATTATTTTGCAGCATAATTGTTTTCTCCAGAACATCCGATGTTATGGTGTCCTGTTGAGTGAAGGAAGCCAACCATGGAGATACTCATCATTATTCTTGCAACGGCCAACATTGCACTGAAGGTTTCCAATTTGGTGCCAATGTTCTTCCAAAGATATTTTAATATGTGATTCATTTCAATGGCATGTTTCATATTGTGAAATTGCTCATTATATCCTAATTGACGTGAATGAGTTTGGGGACTAGTTTAGATTTAAGGGAATGGGAAAGGCGGTAATGAATGATTGAAAAAAAGCTGAATAAAAGTGTGCTGCAGTTGGTCTTTATAGTGTTCTTGAGCTTGGCATGAACACATCTGCCAGGGAAAACGAATCCTACCTTGTAAATCATCTAGGACATCCAACTTTGAGCAGCTGCTGGCATCGGTTCGGTGGGTGAGTGCTTTTTGTTCGGTGATGGTGGTGGTGGGGTTTAAGGAGGCGGCTCCTCGGACTGCAGCTGGGAAAGAAAAAGGGATAAGAGAGCCGAAGATAAGGGATGAGTGGCTGAGCAGAGGAGGGATAATGGGTAACCAGTCCAGTTTTCTCTCTTTGAAAGGTCCCTGCGTGGTGGTGTGGGAATTGCGAAGAGGAGAAGATTCAGGCCGGATGAGAGAGCAAGCTGATTAGCCAGCCTCCTTCTGAGAGCCGGATCGGGATCAGCCGCTAAATCCTCCCTCTTGCCGAGCGGTAGAGGAGAGGGAGAATCGAAAAGAAGGGGAGTTATGTTTGGGGGGAGGGGGCGAAGGAGAGAGATCTCTGATTTGGCCCTTTGTGCATTGATTTTGCAACTGAAATGCAATCAAGTTATCCTGGCCTCCTACACTCACATGCACACACACGCACATGCACAATATCTACTCCACTTCCCTGTGGGTGGGATGAACTCACAGAAAATCACAGTCACGCAAACTTCTCTTACGCAAGTTTGCGTTCGTCACAGGCACAAGAGATGCCGGGGCTAATTTCATGCCTGTTTCCAGATGGAATGAAACAAATGTGTTTAGAGTGTGTGTAGATCTATGTTTATGTGTGTGTGTGTGTGGGGGGGGTCCTACTTTGTTGCTTGACTCGAGCCAGGCTTACCTCTCTCTCCACGGTACCTGAAGCAACACAGGAGCCATTTAGACTCTCACTGAGTGATGAGACGGAGCAGCTTTCATTAAAAAGACATTTGGTGAAGACCAAGGGGGGTGAGGGGATGACAAGAAGCGGGAGAGACAGGGGGTTTGTGTTTTGCTTGCAGTAAGGTGGCTGGGAGGAGGGTTACTCCACCACATTCCGCTCAAAAGAAAAGAATGAATAAGACGCCAAGGTTTGATGAGAATGAGAGGGAGGCACATGCAGCGGCTTATGTTTGTGTGTGTGTATGTCTGGGCTTGTGAGATAAAGAAAGTGGAAGGAGAGCGTTTGTAGTTCTAACTGTTATACATAATTAATACATCCTACTGTTCACCTGCACTGTTAATATTAATTTTATATCTGTACAATTTGCTTTGGCAACACTGTACTCATTTATGGTCTTGGCATTAAAGCCTTGTTGAATGGAATTGAATTCAATTTAGAATGGAGGAGGAGGAGGGTGTGAAGTAATTTGGCAAACGAGGTGTTGAGCGTGGCAGAGTGAAACTGAGACGCTGTTGTTAACACCTATTGCTACAGGGTGAAGTTAACCACAACTATCCGTGGGGGGCCGTGCACACACACACACACACACACACACACACACACACACACACACACACACACACACACACACGCACACACACACACAAACAGATTGAAATCTATGCATTCCACTGGTTCAAGGTCCCAAGTACTGGCGATTTGGAGATAATGGAATTATAAGGTATCATCGGCATATAGGGGTGACCTGTCAGGGTATACATTTTCCGTGTGTGTGTGTGGATGTGTTCGGCAAGCATAAACATACAGCTCTGCACGTGCACGCATTCCATACAAAGAGGTCTTAACCTCATCCGGGCAAAGAAATGCTCCACCAAACCCTTTGGGAAAAAAAGGAAGAAACCATGAGAAGGGGCCACAGAAGGAGAAATCCCCCTTGCAGGATGAGCAGGCTGCAGTGGATGCCGAGTGTGCGACAAGGAACATCAAGGAAAAAACAAACCCATTTCCATTATTTTTACATTAGTTAGTACATTTCTGTGAACATTTTTTATATGTGAATCTATGTTATAAGACCGTATATTTACTATATTTTCCATGTTTATTGTTCATTGTTTATTTAGTATATGTTGCCGATCTTTCAATTTCTTCTGTTATTTTTTGGGTTCATCGCCAATATTTTTCAAAAATGTTCTTTAACTTCATTGTTCTTGCCTTTTTCATGTGAGCTGCTATAAGTACGGTATCTATCTATACAAATCTTCTCAAAACAAAATGTCAAATTGCATGGATTAAATAATGGTAAAATCACCACTACATTAAAATCCCACTACAGGCCAGTAGTTTGGAACCCCTGCTCCATTGCATCTACAGTAAAGCCCCTTTCATACATAGTAAATTACTGGGATAACCTTACTGCTAGTTATTTTCACTATTCATACATGCAGCTACATTCCGGAACATTTTCCGTCTTGTGGCTTTTCACACATGCCACGATAATGTTGGAAGAGATGGAGCAAGGGACAGTCCAGTAGACGGCGGTAGTGCAACATGACCCCCTCCCTGGCAGCTGATTCCACCTGCCAACAACTCCACTGTCAGCACCATCCTCACCGAGGCTACAAGGTTAATTAAATTAAATAATTTTGAATAATTTAATCATTTTAAATAATACGCTTATTCAATCAGTGTGATCATTTTCAACCTGTCCTACACTCTCTGCCTCCGGAGAAAGAAGTTTGTCCACCCGTTCTACCTCTCCCTGTCCGATGGTTCCCTTTCCAGCTCCACGCTGTAAGGTGCAGCCGGCGGGCAAGCTAATCGCTTGTGCCCAATGTCCCCAGACTCGAAGCACTTCATACTTCCCAAACTGACACACACCACGTCTAGAGTCTGAGTGGCATTTTTAAGAAAAAACAGAATACAATTTTTGAATATAAAGAGTCTACATAGAGACTGGACGCGTTTCAATTTCTTGTCTTTGAAGCCGAGCGCCATGGTTCGGACTCGCTTTTTTTCCCAAACGTTTCATTTTCCTTCCCGGAAACAAATCACTTTTGAAATATTTTTATGAAATAAATATTCATAAAAAAACACTATTTTATCTGTGCTGGTATTCAGATTCAGTGATGTATGATGATGTATGATGATGAGTATGAACTTTAGTGCCCAGAGGCTCCTGGGGATACTTATCCAGTCTTGTTCACAACACAGCCGTATCAATGCCGTACCGCCATTTTGCTGGAAATGTTACACGGTCTTGACGTGGGATATGTCCGGGACAGATTTCCCGGAATGTCGATCCCTGCTTCTATTCACACATGACCCCATGCAGAAAATGTTTAGACAGCATGTGTGAAAGGGGATAAATACCCCAATTCAGGCAGTCTAACAGGTGTCACAGGATGGAAGAGGTTTTCTTTGGGGTAATATTGTGCAGCAATATTGGTGGGGCTGGTCTTTGGGTCCCCAAGTCTTCAGAAAATGTCTCTTCCTACAAAAAAGAGAGAACAGAGGTCGTTGAACCAGCAAATGCGTTTTTTACCATTTTCTTTATATCCTTGAAAGCAACAAAGGAGGGAGAATTGAACTTCATATACATAGTATAGATATACGTATATTAAAAAAACAACCCCTCCCAATGTGACAATGCAGTGGTGTTTTTCACAACACGCCTTGATACGTCCTCGCCGCAGGAGGCTTTTGGCACGTCGTCAATAAATCAACCATCATCGATCTCTCAAACTTCAGGGTTCTGAGCTGCAGATCCGCCAGTGCGACTCCCTGGCAGAGGAGAGGAAAAGTTGAAAAACACAAATTAATTATTGAGTGATAGCGGGGGAAAGAAAACAAGGGGTTCATGTGTTGCTCCAGCACCCGTTTAACCCTAAGTAATTATTTGGCTTCCGGCGCTAATGGAGGCTCAAGCATGCAAAATAAATCACTGCTCACTCCAGAGATCCTTTACAGATTTCAGGTGGGTTGGATAAAATCTCACCAAGCTGGGGAAGTGAGACACACACGCACACACACACGCACACACACACACACACACACACACACACACACACACACACACACACACACACACACACACACACACACACACACAAACAAAAAACACACAAACACAACAAAAATAGTTATATCCAAGTAATTTTTGTAATTAAAAATTGATACAGACACACACATTAAGTCAACTCAGATTCATTCCTTATCTCCTGAATTTCATAACATGGGCATTTAAGAAGGATCTCCACCACATTCCAACTTAGTCAGCAGGATGAACCTTAGCCCCTCGTTTCTTGCTTTTAAGTGCTATGACCAGTAAGGTGTAAAAAGGGCATAAATCAACATATGCAATGTGTTTTTACGCTATGTGAGCAGTCATCAGCACATCATGTTGCTGTGCGGATATTGTTTGTAAAAATGGTATTTTGATTCTTCAGGGTTCCCATAGGGAGGAGAGAAAAGCAATCCTACACTTTTGGCAAAAACAAAAAGGAATAAATAAAATCTCATAAAATGGGGTCCCAAGAATATGGGACACATCTCACGAACTGAGAGATTGTTACCGGAAAGGGCTGGGGTGGATTTGGTTGTTTTTCATACCTCCGGCCCCAACTCATCCCTCTTGATCACCGTAGTGGCCAGACAAATGGACGCTGCCTCGTTCCACTGCTTCAGGAGGTTGAGGTGATAGATCTGCATCACCTTGCCCCTGTCTGACCGTGCAACCTAATAATCGGCCTCCCCAACCCGCCGTGTGACCGCGTACGGCCTTTGCCATTTGGCGAGTCATTTCGAGCTGGACGTAGGGAGCAATACTAACACCCTGTCTCCCGGTGCAAATTGTCTGAGTCGGGGCCCTCTGTCATATAAGCGGCACTGCCTTTCCTGGGCCTGGAGCAAATTCTCACGTGAATGCTGTCCCAGCGCATGTAGCTTTGCTCTCAGGTCTGTAACGTATTGTATCTCGTTCCTACTGGTGATAGGACCCACCTCCCAGTTTTCTTTAATTAGGTCTAGCACGCCCCGGGGTCTCCTGCGTAGGAACTCGAAGGGAGAGAATCCAGTGGAGGCCAGGGGAACCTCCCGCACTGTAAACAACAGGGTGTCCTAACCACTTGTCCCAATTATGGCAATCGTGGAATCCGAATCATGTTTTTCAGTGATTTATTAAAGCACTCCACGAGACCATCGGTCTGGGGATGGTAAATGCTGGTCCAAATTGAGCGGGCGTCCAACAATTCGTAAAGTTTCCAAAGTATACACAACATAAAGGAGATGACCTGAAACAGTGCCTGCACCTCACTTTTGGCCATAATACTATGCAGGGGCACTGCTTCGGGGTACTGGGCGGCGTAATCCACTAGGACTAACACAAAATGATACCGTTGTCTCAACACACTGCAAATTATATATATTGTGTGAAAAGTGCTGTTATGTATTATTTATTAAATTATTATTTTGATCTTATTCGATCATAGAAATATATATGGAATGCAATGCTTTGGAGAAATATAAAGAGAAGTTAAATGAGTGAAACTCATAGATGATTGTAGTCAACTGAATCAAGTAGCTGCTTCTGAATATCGATTTGGTGGCGTTAATTGAAAATTCCATACTGAAGGCCAGGCAAAATGTAAAATGCACAAATAGGGATCAACTGTTTCTTGTACAGAATTTCTGGGCTTATTTTTCTATTTTTTATGTTTTCGTTTTTTTCTTTGAGATGTTTTTCAAAGACACTTCATAGGAATTGCTGTCTTTTTGTATGTATAAGGGAAGATTCCAAGTGAAGTTTCCAAGACAAGGTTATTAGGCTGGTACTAAAACCGCATCCTAAATTCCTTTTATTGGAAATACATTTACTTTTGTTGTCTAGGATAGTAGGACGGGAAGTCCTACTATCCTACAGACACAATAGCAGTTGGGATTAGATAATTGGCCAAGGTCGAACATGGGGCTCGGCCCAATACAGTGTGTCTACTGAATAGCCACCCAAAAAAAATCAATGGCACTTCAACACCTTTCACACACTGTAAAACCAGTCCCTGTTTGTGCGTGACGTCAGTTGCTGTCCTTTTAGAAATAAGAATAAAAAACCTATACTGTATATTCAACCTCTACAACCTCCTCCTAATCTCCAGAGGTGCGTTCGAGTTCATCAATCTCTTCAGTCACCGTCGGGTCTGGAAATAGTCCCTAAGCCCAGCATGTTCCTATGCAGGCACGTGCAGAAGGGGAAGGAGGGTGCCCGAGCACCGGCCCCTTTGCCCAATGGTGCCCTTTATATCAGGCGCGTTTTCTTTTTGTTTCTTTTAAACATGAATTGGCATTGAGGTAGCCGATTGTCTGGGTGAGATATACATAATCATGAGGAACATATCCTTGACGCGATTTGTGCACAGCAGAGTGCAGATCTCGGGCTCCCCAAAGCGCACCATTGCGGGTGGCCATGGTGCACTCCGCTGTGCCGCTCCGTTTCTTTCTGGAACAAAAAAACAAACCAACCCTAAAACCTGCCCCTCTTAACGTCTCTGCACAAGCCTGGGCATATGTGCAAGTGTTTGAGTGCATGTGTGTTTGCTAATGACATGTGTTTTACATGCACGGGCGAATCGTACGTCAGAATATTGATTTCCGACCCCGGGGAAGACATGGTTTCGCCTGAGGCTCTGGTAATCAGAGATGTATTCCAAGCCCACCCTCCATTCCCCGCTTTCCCTTTGATCGGGGGTGAGGGTGAGGTGGGGGGGGGACCAGATGGATTCACACACACACACACACACACACACACACACACACACACACACACACACACACACACACACACACACACACACACACACACACACACACACACACACACACACACACACACACACACACACACACGAAATCACAGGCAATGCTACAGACCGCTAGCCCAAGGCGAGCAGCGTTACTTTGAAGGCGGCGTCTCACCCAGGCTGTCTGTTCGCCAGCTGGAGTGACAGAAGACATAAGCCTCTTTCCCAGATGGGATCCGTAACATTGCTGTATAAAAAAGACGGCAGTAGGTCATTTAGGTCATTCCCACATTGGCCTTGTAGCACCTAATAATATAATAATTTCCTGAAAATATAATAATATTTGTGACCCACCACATACTTTAGGTACATTTCGCATCATTTGAAAGTGAGAGAGAGGGCTTCAAAACAAGGTGTCACTTTTGCAAATCAAGCCAATATTTTTAAAGCTATGACTTGTTAATGACAAGGGTGTGGCAAATTGTGATTCTGAGATAATCACCTAGAAAGTTTCCCCCCACACTTGGCTTCATTCAGCCAGCTCCCAGAATGCAAATGAGTTGGAGGACCAACACAGATGCCTGGCTACTTGTCACATGCCACTTGACACACTGCTGAATGGGGACTTGACACCCCGCTGAATGAGGCAATCTCTGCATTGTTCTTGTGTTTTGAGGGAATGTTGAACAGCGTCATCGACACACAACATCTTTTGTTTTTAAAAGAGCTTTTCTTTAACAGAAAGAATATACATGTTTAATGTATAAGTGGAATTATTTAGTTATAAAATGCAGTCAACACAACACAATGTAGAGTCTATCAATAATATGAGTCTTTGTATATCAGCCTTGTTGTGTCATTTAATATATAAATGTGCGTATGTCAAATATCATCAAAGTTCTTGGAGTTATTATGTGGGCTAACCCCAACCCTACCCCAGCTACACTCAGAGCCTGTTTGGGGCCTCTTTTCATTTTTTTCTCACCCCTTGCTGCATTTGATGGTCAACTTGAGAATCTTGTCCATTGCTTCTTGTTCAAAATCTACATCACCAACCTCAATGGACTTCATCACATCATCAACTTGTTCCGTTGTAACAACAACTGACGTATCGTCCGTCTCCTCCGGTGGTTCTTGAAAATATTCAGTTTCATCGTCACATTCAGGTTGAAATCCACTGTTTGAGATGTTCTCCAAGTCCGGGATAATGCTGGTATCAGATTCAGCATCGCTGTCGGAGAACTGATTATCATCGCGAAAAATGAAGTCCAGTTCATACTGCTTACACTGACTTCGATATATCGCACTGGTCAGATTAAGGTCCGCGATATGATTAACAGGTTCCGTCACCCGCTTCTCGTAATCCATAACAACAATTTTTCAGAGACAAGTGAAACCAGATGCTCATCTTGTTTCTGGAATTGAAGTGAGCATCACTTCCTCGTTGGTATATGCTGGTATACACTCCCTACACAATAATGTCTCCATGTGTGTCTAAAAGTAGTATGATTTAAAGGTTGAACTCTATCAAAATGGTTTCACATTGTGACTTCACATCAAATGGAATATGGAGGAATGATCTTCACCTGGATGGTCGCTTTAAAGGAAACGATCGATCAGTGTTGTTCAGTGCTATTCAGCGTCTTGTTAAGTAAGGTGTTTCCCCATCTAATCTAACGGGAATATTTAACTCCACGGTTTAACATTTTTCGACTTTCTACTTTTCTATTTAAAAATAAAACTTGGTTTTGAAAATACATTGAGAGATAAAACAAAACCCACAAAGGAACACAAATCTGGAAAAATCAAATTTTCCTTCCAGAAAGATTTCAAGGTTTTCAACTTATTTGTCTGCTCGTGGCGATTATAGAAATGCGCGAGATAATGGATTCTGCTGGGGTGGGTCACATTTGCATTTAACTTGAATGAAAATGTCATAACATTTGCACATAACTTGAATGAAAATGTAATAAAATTTGCGCTTAACTTGATCGAAAATGAAATAAAACCCAATAATGTAATAACTTCACCAATAATGCAAAAACATGTTTATGAAAACATTTTTAATACTTTATTACATTACCCACATAGATGACTGTTACCGATACATTATGTAATGTCCCCTTGAGAGGTGTCTAATATCATGTGAGACTTGGCAACAGAATCGGCTTAGTTAATAGACGGGGCATCGCTCCCCATCTCCCCACCCCTCCTAGGCAGTCTTGGTTCCCTCCGCTGACAGAGACCCCGTCCCCAGAAGCAAAAACACTCTCTGCCTCCGGAGAATGAACGCTCTCTACCCATTCTCTCTCTCCCTGTCCGCTTGTTCCGTGCTGCAGTGCAGCCGGTGGGCAATTGAGGTGCTTGTGCCCAATGTCACCGCAACACACCCATAACTGAATAAGACACATTTTAGGTCTTAGTGGCATTTTTCAGAAGAAAAATATTACAATTTAAAAAGAAAAATACCTGTATTTGTAGAGACTGGACATGTTTCAGTTTCTGGTCTTTTCACCCGTTTGGACAGTTTGGACTCGCTATTTTTTTTATTCTTTCTTCCCGAAAACAAATAATTTTTTAAATATTTGTACGAAATAAATATTTGTTAAAACCGACTATTTATGCTTTATTTGGATTTGGCTTGACCCCTACTTTACGGCAATGTTACTGTTTCCATTCCCACACACTTCCATTCACAGCAACCCCAACAGCATTACGGAAATACGGAACATTTCCAGTAGATTTACGGTTTTCAGTGCAAGTGGGAAAGGGGCTAAAGGGAAGTGTTATAGAAGGAAGAAGAGAATGAAGAAAAAAAATAAAAACAGGGAGCGCTAATGGGGGAGCATATGAGAACATGCAATGCCCCATTTTGTTGTTTTATCTCTTTCCTCCCTTCACTGGGCTTCATTGATACTACTTTGATTGAGACGCTAACACTTGAATGCCAAACTCGTTTGAATGCATTACAATACAGTGTGTATGATTATATGTTATTCAATACGTGCATGTGCTGTATGGAGGGCCGTTTTTAGCGATTTAACGGTCACTTCCAGACGTTTCCATCTGATGCTTTCTCTTGTCAATTTTTCACAACCTCTTTTTCCGCAGAGAACCCCTCTAAATCAGCTACACTTAGATACTTAGATACCCCCCAATTCAAAGTGTGCAATATATATGTGACCCACCACAGCAAAACCTGCTGTCTCACGCATTTCTAAAATCGCCAGGAGAAGCCAAATAAGTTGAAAAAACCTTTCTTGAAGGAAAATTAGATTTTTCCAGATTCATGTTCAATTGTGTTTTTTTTAATCTCTCAATGTATTTTTCAAAACCGAGTTTGATTTATAAATAGTAGAAAAATGTTAAACCGCCGAGTTAAATATTCCCGTTAGATTACATGGGAAAACACAATTCACTTACGGAGACGCTGAATTGTGCTGAATAACGCCGATTTATGGTTTCCTTTAAAGCGAGAGTCCAAGTGAAGATCATTCATCCATATTCCATGTGATGTGAAGTCACAATGTGAAACCGTTTTGATAGAGTTCAACCTTTAAATCGTACTACTTTTACACACAAACGGAGACATCAATGTGGAGGGGTCATGTACCAACGAAGAAGAAATCCTGAAGTCACTTCCGTAAACAAGATGATGATCTGGTTTCATTTGTCTGTGAAAACTTTCATCTCCGTGTTGTTATGGATTACGAGAAGCGGCTGGAGGAAGATGTAAATCATATCGCGGACCTTAATCTGACCAGTGCGATAGATCCAAGTCAGTGTAAGCAGCGTGTACTGGACTTATTTTTCTGCAAAGATAGTCAGTTCTCCGACAGCGACGCTGAGAACGACAGCGCCGCTGAGAACGACAGCGCCACTAATCTGATATTATTCCGGACTTGGAGAACATTTCAAACAACGGATTTCAACCTGAATGTGACGATGAAATGGAATATTTTCAAGAACCACCGGAGGAGACCAACGATAAGCCCATTGTTGTTACAGCGGAAGAAGTTGATGACCTAATGAAGTCCGTTGAGGTTGGTGATTGCCAGATTTTCAGATTTAAGATTTCAGATTCCTGAGACACATATTATTGATCGACTCCACGTTTTGTTGTGTTGTCCGTCCTTTTAAATTCCAAAATAATTCCACTTTTATAAAACATGTATATTCTTACTGTTAAATAAAAGCTTTTTTTAAAAACAAAAAATAGTTGTGTGTTGATGACACTGTTCAACATTCCCTCAAAACACATGAGCAAAGCAGTGATTGCCCCATTCACCAGGATGTTAAGTAGCCATGTGGCTTTGTTTGTCCACCAACCCCATTTGCATTCTGGGAGCTGGCTGAATGAACCAAGTGTGGGTAAAACTTTGAAGGTGATTATCTCAGAATCACAGTTTGCCACACCCTTGTCATTAACAAGTCATAGCTTTAAAAATATTTTCTTGATTTGCACAAGTGACGCCTTGTTTGGAAGCTCTGATTCCCCACTTTAAAATGATGCAGGAAAAGAAAACAAGTCGAAAGCTGCCAAATGACCCTTAAGTATGGCGTGTGTCACATATTTTTTAAATGTTACATATATATTAGGCTTCACAGTCGTTTTCGGCTGACTTGGTTCCATTTTTATGGCCAAGAGAGCAAATTTTACATCATATTATATGATACATAACTTGAGGGGCCATTTGTCCGACAATTTGATGCCGCCACGTGCTTCCATGCCCTTATTTGGCCCAGGCCTATTTAAGCAGCCAGTATCTCCTGCCTAGTGTGCTTTGCTGCCTGCCTGCTTGCTGCGTTTCTGTGCTCCCTCCACCTCCCCCGCTTCCACCTGCTGGGCTCTACGTGTTTCTTCAATGGGGGGATTCAAGCTCATAACTCAAATATTTCTAGCTGAACAAGTATGCCTATGTTTTCTGTACACCATGGCACGAGTGATGAGCAATTTATTCCATGAACCATGGCTTCGGAACGTAATTCCGGTTTGAAATAAAATGCCTTGTTCGTTTCCAGTCCCCTTGTTTAATTTGAGCTAGCTAGAGTGAAAGTTTAGGCTTTTAGGCATTTTCGGTGTTATCCAAGTTTAACAGCATACTAAGTGTCCATGGCTTTCCGACCCATCTCGACCTGAGAAGACAATGGCTGGTAAACATATGCCGGGATCATTTCACCATTTCCTCTCACACTAAGGTCTGCAGTAGACACTTCATCACTGATCAGCTCAAATTGCCAACAATACTTGATGGTCGAAGACTTGTTAAGGTGCTGTACCGATGCTTTTTGAATGGAATGAATATACCATTGAAACACCACGGCGTAGTGTGTGGCCCATTGAACCAGAATGGCCCATTGAACCAGTCTCCCCTGAACAGCACATCAATGGCAAAAGGGATCACGACTACTGCTCAGTCCCTGAACAGTCTGCACTAGACATGTCCTCATCAGTTGCAGAAGACATGTCTGAGATCTGAGAAAGGAATTGGATTCATTTGGCTAGCATACGAGATGACATATTAGCTTAGTTATTGTACAGTGAACATGAGTTTGGTGACCGTCTATGATTTTATTTAATGTTAATAAATTACTTGATGTATTTGTCTTGACCACCTGATGGTGTTTTGGTTTTTGATTGAGCCTTCTGTTTATAAAATGACTTGGTTATAAAATGGTTTCAAGAGCCAAATCAGCTGCCAAGATAAATTAAGTGGTCACATATGCAGTTCCGTCAGTGGTAGGCTATGATTTAAGTGTGCTTTGTTGGTAGTTACAGAGCCAGACATGGGGACATTCAGGGAGTTGGAGACATTGCTTTTTCTTTTTTTTTTTTTACCTCATAGAGACAGCAGCTACAGCCAATCAACAAGTTATTTATTTTACTTGTCTTTGATGTGGCAGTGATGGTTGATAAGGGTTTCCTAATTAGCGATTGGTGCAAATGCAAGGACTACCTCTCCGGGAACCATCACCTTACCGTGGTGGAGGGGTCTGTGCGTCCATGTGACCCTGGGAGCTATGTTGTCTGGAGCCTTGTGCTTCTGGTAGGGTTTTTCCATGGCAAACTGGTCTCAGGCGAGGGGCCTGACGAAGAATGGTTCAGGGCAGGCCAGCGGGCCCTAAAGGGGCAGCCCCCCCAGCTGGCTATCTGGCAGTGGGCAAACAACCTACTCCAGAGAACCTTTCCTTGTTACGAAACCAATCAGAAATAGCCGGACTGACCCTTGGTATCGACCCTTGCACGCCCCTGACTCAGGAAGACTCAATCTCCGACATCCCTTCCGTGTTGCTACATGGAATGTGCAAACACTTTGACGAACAGGACACACTACTGTTCTGTCTCATGAACTGTCTCGTTACAACATCTCCATCGTGGGACCCTGCGAATCACGCTGGCGCGATAGCCGTGAGAGGAAAGAGGGAGACCACAGCTACATCTCGAGCGGCTCAAATGATAACAGAGGGCTATATGGTGTCGCCCTTGCAATGCCATGCCATGTTGGGAAATCCCTTATAGGATGGGCCCCAGTCAGGGAACGGCTGCTTACCACCCGTTTCCACCACCAACACGGCAAGTTAACAGTCATTGTTGCCTATGCACCAACAGAGGTCGCAGACCAGGCAAAGAGCGCTTTTTTTTATCAACTACATCTGGTCATCCAGCAGATACCCCCTCATGACATCACTATTGTGCTAGCAGACTTCAACGCCACCGTCTCCTCTGCTTCACGGGACTCGCAGACTAAAAACATCATTGGCCCAGAATCTCCAGATCCCATCACCAACAACAGCAGTGACCGCCTCCAGCATCTATGCAGTGCTGGGGCCCTATCTATTCTAGACACGTGGTTCCCCAGGAAGAACATACACAAATGGACATGGTATAGCAATGATATGATCACCTACAATTACTTAGCACCACCTTGCAGTATTTATTGTTACACGAATGTTGTTGTTACACTAATCTCTGTCGCAATGTAGCTGAATGTTATTCTCCCTTGTAAGTCGCTTTGGATAAAAGCGTCTGCTAAATGACTAAATGTAAATGTAAATGTGGTATCATACTGAACTCCGAGGATGAATGCATCGGCCACTGTAGGGAGCACTTCAGTGACTTTCTGCTTCACCCCGCACCCCAAACCGACCCCACTCTCACCATTTCATCTGAAAATGCCAGTGCAAATGACAACTGCAGCATAGACCCCGTCACCAAAGTAGAGGTCGTGCAAGCTCTGACCAAACTGAGAAATGACAGAGCCCCTGGTATCTGCATGATGAAATGATGAAATTGGGCGGTGACAACACCATTGACTGGCTCACCGAAATCATCAATCATGTCTGGATAACTGAGCAACCCCCGGAAGACTGGACCAGGAGTATCATCCTCCCCTTCTGGAAACATAAGGGTGATAAAATGGTCTGCAGCAACCACAGAGGCATCACACTCCTGTCTATCCCAGGTAAGATCTTCACCCGCATACTTCTCACCCAGGCCCTTCCGGCCATTAGAAGCGAAAGACGCCCCAACAGGTGGGCTTCATGCCAAACCGCTCCACAACGGACCAGATCTCTGCCCTCCGCCTCATCATTGAGAAGGTACACGAGTTCCGCCAAAACAGACACCTCTACATTGCCTTTCTTGGTCTTAAGGCAGCTTTTGACACCGTGGACCACTCCTCCCTCTGGAAGATCCTCACCATCCTTGGAGCTCTAAGAAAGATTACCTCTCATCAATAGCTCTACAGCGATGCCGAAAGCTGTGTGCGTGTCAAAGGCACAAACTCTACCTGGTTCCCAATCAACAGCGGAGTGTGACAGGGATGCGTAGCTGCACCAGACATTTTTAACTGCATCATCGACCACCTGATGGTACGGATATGTGCACGTATTCCTGGGGTTAAACTAGGCAGTTACACCCTTACAGATCTGGAATACGCGGACGACACAACACTATTCTGCTCCACTCTTGACCAGTTAAAAGAAGCCTTGGAAACCTACCAAGAGGAAGCCAACTAACTGGGTCTGAAGGTCAGGTGGCCCAAAACAAAATTAATGCACATTGGAGGTGCCGCCCCCCTTCCGCTGCATATCAGCGGAGAGGAGGTTGAGTTTGTGACCTCCTTCACCTACTTCGGGTCCATCATCACCAATGAGGGCAACATTTCACCAGAAATAAACCAGAGACATGCCCTGGCAGCCAATGCCATGAAAAAACTTTGGAAGCGCTGTGGAGACACCACATCATATCAAGAGCGACCAAACAAAGGATTTATAACACCTCAGTCCTCTCCATCCTCCTCTACGGAGCAGAAACCTGGCCTATCAACAAGACCCTGGCTGCCAGAATCGATGGCTTTGACACCAGAGCACTACGCTCAATAGAGGGGATAAAATGGCAAGATAGGGTTTCCAACATCATGCCGCGGGAACGCACCCAACAGCGCCCTGCGTCCCACCTGGCAGCACAGCGTCCGATGCGCTGGTATGGCCATGTCAAAAGGCTCCCCTCGGATCACCCAACTCACGCTATCCTCCACTTCCAACCTAAAGCTGCCGGCTGGAAACGCCCCCGCGGTGCCCCCCGCACTCAATGGATTAATGCCGTCACTAGGGACCTACACCAAATGGACCTGTCGCTTGTTGAAGCAGAGTCCCTAGCACTGGACCGACCCAAATGGAGAAGATTGGTGAAACTGATTGGCTCTACGCATGGCGTTGCCCCCGTCGCCGAGCAAGAGACCTGATGATGATGAGAAGCAGATGCCATCACACCAGGTTAGGGAGACACAGGCCAAAGCCAGACTGAGGGTACATGTGCAGTGTTAATTTGGCAGGACAAAACAGAACAAACCTTTTGATGCCGTCATCCCCGCTTCACATGTGTAACGGGTGTGGTTAGGACCCAATTGCAGCACAAAGACAGGCAGGGATATTTGGTAATGTCTGTTATTTGTAGAGCAGACGGAAGACAGGCAGGGAGCAGGCAGGATACATCGTCGGGGACAGGCAGGTTTGATAACGAGGAGTGCAGACAGAAGACAGGCGGAGTGGCGGGCAGGATACGTGGTCGGAGCGAAGCAGAGTCGGTAGCAGGTAATCAGTCTGGAACGCCTAACGTTTGGAACGCTTGAGAGTCTGGTGCAAGCATCAAAGACAAACTGGCAATGGGTGACTGGTGAGAGAGGCATATATAGGGGTTAGATTACAGATCGGGAACAGCTGTGTGCACAGGTGAATGGAGTTGGACTAATGGGACAGGTAAGGAGAGAGAGGGGAAGTAGAAGAAGGCGGAAATCATGACAACATGCCTACAACATCAACCAATTGTTTGCGTGCTGTCAAATTATCAGAACAAGGCATTAGTTAAAAAAATGGGCTAAGTAAGACTAGAAGACTTAGATTAAAGGTTAAGTGTAATTATTTAGGATTGGGTTGCCATCTATACTTAATGATTTTAATGAATCCATACCATTGTCTGTATTACAAATAAAATGTTTATCATATTTTACTTATTCAAGACTATTGCTAATTTTCATTGTTCATTTCTCAAAGACAGGTATTTTGGCATGTATGTGTAGAAAAATCAATGGTCAGCTTTATCTCTGGTTGCTGTTAGCACTTATGGATATATGTATATTCCTTCCACAAGGTAGTCCTCCTGCGCCAACACTACGAAGTCGCACCACTGCATCCCAGTAACAAGCTGTTGTCCTTGCACTTGCCATTCATATGCATGGCTCTTCTTAAGTTTAGGGAAACCACTCTCAATTTGGACATATTTTCAAAGTTTTGTACACTGGGGCATTTGAATTCAACAAGGCCGAATTGGGGGTATTTAGTGGAGTCAAAAACAAGTCCATCGGGGGAGGCACCAAACCAGGGGGAATTGCGATGAATGACCAGACCACTGGGTGAGTGGTTTACATTCCGTAGCCTACTGTACTCGGCTGCTACTGCAGGCTCCATCTCAGCACCTCTCCTCATGTCTGCCTCTGCCTTGTACAATTTGATTATACGCTCTGCAAGTGACTCTTCTGACCTCTGGTTTCGAACATGACACTTCTCGAAACCTTGAGGCGGTCAACCTGGCTCTATGGAGCAGATGCCAATCCGAGCTACAACTTTGCTCACGTGTAGTCTCTCAATTCTGTGAGCCATTTCCATAGTTAAAGACAAGCTATTGAGATGTTGTAGTTCCTCTTCGGAAAACACAAAGCCACACTCAGATGTCAACATAAAATACAACTCCAGAGGCAAATGACGCCTTGGTGGTGTGTCATGGTGTAGTGTTTTGTGATTTAGTGATTTGGAACATGCTGGGATTTGGTAATGGACCCTCCATCCCTCTGTAGAATCTAGTCATACAAAGAATTGATATGGAAATACAGAAAATTAATAAGGAGTAATAAAGATACAGTAAATTAAGAAATAGCATTATGAATTTGTAACACAGGAAACACATTTTTACAGCTGAAAATACCTTACTCCAATCTGGACCATCCCATTACTCCAGGTGCTCTTGTGTACTCCTGGTTACATTCTTGTACTAGCTTAGTGAAGACTATGGAGTTTATGGGTCCTGGCTTCACACCCTAAGAGATAACACATTTACTGTGGATTGAGTCGCTTTAAGTCAAAATACAGAGACCAATAAAAAACCTTTACCGCCTTGAAATTACCATTGTTCACAGTTTGGGCCACTGCTGCTCTGTGTAGCCATATGCACAGGGGGCCCAACTGGTATAATAAGTTGTGAATAATATGCTGTTTGGAAAAGCAATGTCACAGTGCGATTGCACAAAACAGCACCTACCACACAGCATTGGTTGAGCGAAAACACCACTGAATGAATCGCAAAGCTTAATCTAAAGCTGCTTTCACACATGCACTCCGGACAATGTCTAGACAATGTCTGGACCTGATTATCCGGACATTGTCTGGAGTTGCCCTTTCACACATGTAGCAAAAAACTGGAGATCCGTGTCAGACGTGTTTACACTACCTGGAAATAATCTGTTTGTTTAGATGAGGGGCAGAGCCTGGGTAGACAGTGCAGGAGGCAGGATGTGACGCAATGATGCATGACACTGCCGAGTTTTACAGCACAACCAGGAGGATGGATGAGGCTACAGACTTACAACTACTTAAACAGTAGTTGGGCATTTTTTGCGTCGATAATGAAAGAGTGGAAAGGAATAATAAAGAAAGCAGAAAGCAGTACGCAGCAATAGGCTTGGGCGATCGTGTAAAATATCAATCGCACTTCTGGAACGGGGAGACCGCATTTGCAACATTAAACATGCGTGCGTGCATAGAAGGTAATTTAATGTTGCAAATGTGGTCTCCCTGTTCCAGAAGTGCAGGATTCATTATTTACAAGTAAAGTATTTACATAGTAAAGTATTTGACAGTAAGTGCAAGTACAGAAGGATAAAAGGGCTTAGGGTTGAAGCAGATACTGAAGGTGCTTATGTAAAGACTGTCATTGGGTCATTGTGCAGATGTCATTCAGTGATTGGGATGTGTTTGGGAAATATTTGATGTTATTATAACCCCTTTAGCCCGCCACAGTTTCAAAAGCTGTCAAAAGCAATACACGGCGAATCAAAGCAGTCATGTGATTCACTTAGGGAACGAAGCAGTAGCTGCTCCAAATGTCATCATTCACATGATCCGTAACAAAGCAAGCTCCCAAGCAGTAGTTCAGCTGGAATTACTTGGTGAGTTAGATACCCGCATCAGCGCTTCGGTCTCAGACCTAACATCTCTAGTTGTATGTACAGCTTGCGGTTTCATTTCAGTTTTGTTCTTGTTGGAGAACAAACTTAAAGGGAAACTTTGACACTGTTTTTGGACATATTTTTTCAGTAAATAAATATTTGCTTTTTGCCCTCCAACCTCTGTGTATGACCTCCAGTCATTTTACCCTCCCCGCTTCCGCTTCTCTGGTACTCTGACCACACAATGCCTCAAGAGTAGGGTTAAACCCATTGGTAAGTAAACCCACAGTAAGTAGACCACAGAAGTGATAGTGCAAGTAGCCTATAGAGCCAAGACACCAAACTCACAATGCCAAATAAATAAAGATAATTTTAAAATAAATCTGAAAGATGTTGTCAGAAATATACGGATGTCACATTTTATATCTTATTTTTGAAGCAATGTTTGACTCATGGGAAACATATGCCTCCTGTACTAATATGCAAAAAAACAGTAGAGGAGGGTTAGGGTTAGCTCTTCTGAGAGTGTTTATTAACATTATTATTATGTTGATAATTGTGCATTTACATGAGTTTTATTCATGACGCAATTAACATCTTAAACCATGGAAAAACATGACAAATTTGATTAAGAAATAGAGAAAGAAAATTGAGAGTGAGAGCCCCTTATTGAGGAGAACCCGTAACAACCTTTTAATCAACATGCCCATATTTTGATTGGCCTCACTAATCCCCATTAAAATGGTCATCCCTTTCATGTGTTTTGTTGTGGCCCAAGAACCCCTCTTTATGGTGGTATTTAATTGTTTTATTGGACCTTTTTTTATTTACTGGCTGTATTAAACCCAGCAAAAAAGCATCCCTGCACTTAATGTCCAGTACATAACATGATCACAAAAATTTGCTCACCACCGGCTTTCTATGTGCGGTCACTCTAGTGTGTGTGTGTGTGTGTGTGTGTGTGTGTGTGTGTGTCTATATATATATATATATATATATATATATATATATATATATATATATATATATATATACTGTATATCTACATACACAAACACCTTTAGTATTTTTTGTATTAATTTTACATCCACTAAAGTTTATAGTGAATCCTCCCATATTGATAACTCCACCCAAACCTTCTAGCGGTACAGCTGCTATTTGTTCTTTACACAGTTTGTTAAGGGAGCTAAGGGAGACTTAATTAATTGTTCCTCAATCTGTCTCAACATGTTGGGGCCGCAAAGTGAAAGCGTGATTATAGGAATGTTGACTTGCTGCACCATAGACCACTTGGTTGGATTCCCAGACTGAGGTCTTTCCCCGACTTCCTGCCACGGGTGCTCCAGTTTCTCACAGATTGAGGTGGAGCAGAAAGGTCTCCGGTGCAGTTAATGGAATGAAGAATGGGATGTAATGTAGCATGATATGGCTGACATGGTCTGCGAGGGCCCTCTGAGACACGCCGGTGATGCGATGTATAAATAAAACTGGACTGACCTGGTTGACGTTCCCTTCTTTCACACTTTTTCGATCAAACTTACCCCCTCCCTGTCCATTGGGGGGCGGGGGGGGGGGCTCTGCCCCTTAACACCTTCTCTCCAACACCATTTCACTCACAAGATATATATTTTCTTCTCTCACAGCTCTCATCTCATCCCAGAAAATAATAAATTAGTGGGAATGGAGAGCTGGGACACATCCTAAACGCCCAACCCCCAAAATCCATCTCCCCTGTACATCTTCACGCTTGTAGTTTCATATCCTCACATCCTTAGCCTCATCCCAAACCTCCCAACAAACCCCCAGGTTCCATTTCCACCTCAAGTCAATGTCGCTCTCTCTGGAGACGGGAATAATTAGCCTGTGTGTGTGTGTGTGTGTGTGTGTGTGTGTGTGTGTGTGTGTGTGTGTGTGTGTGTGTGTGTGTGTGTGTGTGTGTGTGTGTGTGTGTGCCTGTGTGTGTGCGCGCCACTGCAGACTGGGGTTCATTCATTGCCTGCGCAAGTGCTGTAATCAGAAGTTGCAAAGCTGTTTGTTGTTTTTCCAGGTGACACTCAGGAGATGGTGGTTTGTTGGTTCGTTATGTTTGATTTAAGACTTGAGACTCTTGATTCATGAACGAAAGCAGCCCAGCAATGTGCCCAATAAACTCTTTAAGTTTAAGCGAGCAAGAGAGCAAGAGCGAGTGAGGGAATCTTTGAGTAACAAAGTAGAAATTGTTCCTGAGGATTAAATCCCAAATGTGGAAAAGAGGTGACAGCATCATTCATCCTAAATGTGACTCACACACACTTTGCATTCCACCCAAATAAATAATTGTGACAGAATTAAATGATTCTGTGAGAATTCCATTTAGAACTCAGAGGCGAGCCGACTCTTCCTCTCTCATTACACCAACTGAATCAAAAAACAATTTTTACTGAGTCACCCGTCAAGAAACGAATCTCAAGAAAATAGTCAAGACTTTCATCAACCCTACGCTCCCTCTCGTTTTATTTCTGCATCGCTTTTCTTCCAGCAAGTCAGACACCATACTTTCTTTTTCGCTCTCAGACTCTCACTATTCAGTCGTATGCCGATCAGAATCAGCACTTGATGAAACAGCGTGGGAGATCAAAGTCAAGCCTCCTTGTTGCTACTGATCAGCCATCAGCAGCCGTTCAGTGCCTTTCATCATAGAATGTAACAACGTAATAGTAACCAAGGAACATAACGGGGCATGACAAAATCCGAAGTGCCTGCAATATTTCAGTATAATAGGTCCCCTCAAGGTAGAAGAAGAAAAAAAAAAGGATCTTTGCCTCAAAAATGTATCTTTCCTTCAAGGTTGGTGGTTTATTTGCTAGATCTCACTTTTTATTCAACTTTTAATACACCAACAAAACGACAGGTGATGAAAGACGCATCGATTTGTTTTCTCGCGAACCTTTCTTTTTCTAGCAAACGATTTGTTTTCTTGGGATCAATTCACCCTTCGCGAACGATTTCGTCCTTTGCAAACGATTCTTGTGTGAGTCCCACTTTACAACCCTGCACCAACTGAATCCAACAAATGAAGAGTCAGAAAATGTAGTCACTCGTCATGAGCCGAATCTCCCAAAAGATTTGAACTTTTCATCACAACTGCATACCACTTACATACCACTACAAAAACAGCTGAATTGAAATTGAGTTTTTTTTTTTTTTCTTTACAGTGTGGAACAAACTGAGGAAAGGGAGAGCAGATTAGCTCCCGTGATTGAGACAGGAAAGATAGACACGCCTCTGGGAAGGCGATCGACCAAGGGAGTATAGAGTAATATCTTTTGTAATTGTGTTTGTGCGTTTCCAGCGTCTGAATTTGAAGAATATTGGGGTCGCCAAGTTTCCGCTTGAGGAGAGGCGGCTTTTCATTACAGGGTTAGTGGCCATGGGTCAAGCCAGCTCACCGGGACTTACACTGTACACACACACAGACACACACACACACACACACACACACACACACACTTGAAAAGCTGTTTTTTCCCACTCCCTCTGATAATTGCTTTAATAAACTGTTAATCAATGAGCCCAATCCCCCTTCTAATAGGAACAAATGATAATGATAGGTGTTTGCTACCTCTAATTACTGTGAGAATTACCGAGTTTACGTGTGTGTGCATGTGCATGCCTCAATGTACCCTCTATGGGAAAAAGGAATCCGGCTTTCCAGCATTTTCATTTTTTTTATGCATGACATAAATAAGGACAATACATAAATAAATGGTTTCCTATGAAACCGGTAAAAAAAAAGCTATATATCACAAAACAAAGACTTTTTTTCTCACCTTTCAGTTCATTTTCTATTTCTTTTTCAGTCCATTTGAGTTTTTTTCATCCCCTCGTCCTCGCCGCTGTTTAAGTATTCGTTTCAGATGTCTTTGCAGATAATGCAAGTTTAACATTTAGATTGTTTTTTTTTCCTGTTGTTTTTTCTCCCACTTTTGCTGGGAAAATACCACGTGATCATTTCATGGGCAGGAAATGAGGAAAACCTCCACGGATGATCTCATTTGAATATACATCAGAGAAGAAGAAAAACTTACGCTTTTGTCACGACAAAACAAAAACCAAACAAAGGAGGAACTTGGAAAATGTTATTTTCTTGACTCAATCAAAGGGAAATGGATCAAATAAAATATGTAAAAGACAGGAAATCAAGGAAGTTGTCAGTATCAGTGGAGCAGAACAGGGGATTTGGTGTAATGCGAGACTGTACTGGTAGTACAGGAATTGAGCTGTAATTACTTATCATTAGTGAATAATTGCCCGTGAAAAGCGTTTGCTCCTAGAATTGATTCTTAAAGTAGTGTTTGAGGGAAATTATATTCCAGCCTCACAATAAAGATGGCGGCCTAAGATGATTACTCAAATCTGGAGGATGTTCTTTTGCGATCTGTGACCACTCTATCAGGAAAGCTTAGGTTGAGGCTTAGGAATTACCTTAAATCACCTGCAAAACCTGGAAAGTGACCTACTTTTGCTTTGGTTGTGTTATGAAGACTGAAATCATTATTTCACATCAAAATGTTCAGTGTTGATGCTTTGTGAGAATTTAAATGTGGCATTTAATGACAATAGCAATTGTAAATCTATTTATGTCACTGAAATGATCAAAATCAAACAGGATTTTGATATTTTATGAGACCCTTTTCATATTTATCACTATTATTGAAATATGAAATATTATTATATTATTAAAACCATAATATGATTTACTTTTATGAAATAAAATGCCATTTTATTTATCCCCGGGTGTTAATTCCAGAATTAGGAACTTTTGCCGAATTAATCTTTATTCATTTGTGTTTCACATTATTCTGGAAGAGTTTTCATACCTGCATGCCTGGATGTGATCCATTCTGAGGATCCTCCCTCACTCTTTCCCCATTGTTACATCACACACTCATTCCAATCCACCCCCACTTGTCGAGATGCCCAAACATAGTGAATGTCATTAGCCCTACCCACCTTTCCAAGCTCCAAGTTTCACATTTTTATGGTCAGCCGCGAGTGAGCTAGGGTTTGTGGATATATACACACATTCACACAAACATATACTGTTTTCACACACCAATACACAAAGAGATGGAGACACACGGAGAGCACACTAGAATGAAAGCAAACTGCTTGTTATAGAACTACAGTTGTGTAGTTTCCAGCCCAGGTACTAGTGCTGTGGCAGGATTATATTTACTAAACCTCCTCTCAACTGATCACAAAAGAACCTGTGGAGCGATTTATGGTTTTATTCGATTTTTTTAGATACAGCGACAGGCGGAGTGTCTCTCCGCAGCGTCCCTCATAAGCCAGAGATAAATAAAGCTCAAAGGTGAAGCAGTGGACATTTGAACAGGCATTTTCTTTTCCAAAATGATTGAAATGTTTCTTTGGGATAAAGTGAAGTTGCTATCCCCAGTTTTATGGACCAACAAATCCAACCAATCATGTTGCTTATTATTCTCCAAAATACAATGGTTGTGTGAAAAATTAGTTTGCGTCGTTGTCATCCTAATGTGTGAGCCGTTTACAGTTTGAGTGTGTGTGTGTTTGTGTGTGTGTATGTGTGTGTCATGGTAATGGAGAGGGGTGCTGGTGAGCCAGGATTTTTGGCATGATGACAGAATGAGGTCACCCGAACTGGGGCTTCCGAATGACATGCTCACCTCACCACACACACACACACACACACACACACACACACACACACACACACACACACACACACACACACACACACCCACACACACACACACAAAGGAAAACACAGACGTCGACATATGCATGTCGATGTGCAATAGTGCACACATCACCGGCTGATCGGAGTCATCTTAAATAACCCGTATGCATTTTGCTATGAAACACTGCGCCAGTCTCTCACACACACGCACACACACATTAGTCAGATCAAAGTTTGAGATTATTGGACACCAAATGACTCCAAATTAGGAGGACAACATTATGAAGACACTAAATTACGAGGACAAATTATTGACATTATGAGGACACTATATTAAGAAGACAAAATTATAACAGCACCAAATGAGGAGGACAAAATGAGGACACTAAATTTTGAGGCCAAAATTATGAGATTACTCCACTAACTTCCAGCATTTGTCATCTGTGGGAAACGTACCACCCGGATTTCAGTCCCAAGTAAAATGACCCTGCAATAATCTGGGTTTATTCGGCTCCACCTAAGATCAGCTCTGATGTGAGCACAACACCCGGGTCGTCACGCTAATATTTGCCCCTTTTCCTTCCCAATGTGACACGCATTGAAGTTCTGTTGGCTGATGCGTAAATAGACAGTAATATCCATGTATCAGTCCATCATTTTATATCCCATTTAGAATCCAAAATCGGCACCGCCCCAAGCCGGTCTCCAAACCAGAGGAGCATCTCAGCTCCCAACCAGTTACAGTTTTATGTTGTTGTTTGTTTAAGTTGATGTCTCCTCTACTGTTTTTTCCCCAATCACATTGGAACCGTGACACAACCCTTTTCCGGCATGTTCGAGACGTTGAATGTGACACACCGGAAGAAAAAAGAAATCGGAGAAAAACACATTTCTCCCGGCAATGGGAAATGTGTCTATCAACTATTTTAGCGTGTTTAAAAAACCTGGGTAAACCTGCTAATTTTGGTATAAAAACGGTATAAGGCTGGCAGCGTATTCAGGTGTGTGTCGTTTGAAAACACACACACACACACACACACACACACACACACACACACACACACACACACACACACACACACACACACACACACACACACACACACACACACACACACACACACACACACACACACACACACACACACACACACTATGGGGGCCTCTAGTTAATCCTTTAAGACAACATTAGTTGGGGTGATAGAGACTTAAACAGCACTGCGACACATTATCGCAGAGAGTAAATCAGGAGATGCAAATAGAATATAAAAACAGAATTAGAGCCTTTTTGGATTATGAGGACACTAAATGTTTATGAGGATAATTGGATTATTAGGTTACCCCAATGTCCTGTGTCCTGTTAATGTTGAGTGTTCGGGTGTGTGTAAAACTATATAGCGCACACACACACACACACACACACACACACACACACACACACACACACACACACACACACACACACACACACACACACACACACACAGCGTAGGAGTGACCCAAAGACAGGGCGAGAGTACAAGATGTGTCAGAGCGCTACCCGTCGCAGGAAGAGATCATTTATCAGAGTCCACAATGTCTTCAAGGGAACTCCGCCTTTTACCAAACACTTACCCATGCGCACGATGCATAATAGTAGATAGAAATAGAAAAAAATGTTGAATATCTCATGAAGCTAGAAACGTAAAAAATATATTGACATGCATTTCAGAGGATATGCATTTTATGGAGCTAAAATTGGTATATCCACAAAATATTCTGCAAAATAAAGAACCAAAGTTGAAGGCTGAATTCAACATTAAATAAGTGCTTTGGTTAGCGTCTGTGTTTGTGAGCAATGGGATTCAATGAAATTATGCTCACAAGCCACACAGGAAGAATTTAATTTAAAAAGAAAAAAATAAATAAATGAGAAGAAAAGCAGTCAGCTGGATAATATGGCAGGGCGACACTGCGACACAAAATGCATGAAAAAGCGTCTGATGAGCTAATGAAGTTACCTTAGTTACTTACTTACAGCCGTAGTCCATTCGAAACAAGAATACAACATGCTATGATGATGAAGGGATTCTAAACGGCACGGAACGGTGATAAGTCGGCACGGAGAGAAGGTTAATTTGGAGACCTATATTTTGATATAATATATTTTGATATTGTGTGCGAGTCCGTCGGTACAAACTCATAAAAAGTGCATAGGAACAAACAGACCGTTCAAGCATGCTGCCCTCAACGTGCAGCCCCCCCCCCGCACACACACAATCACACACACACAATCACACACACACACACCCACACACACACACACAGACACACACACACACACACACACACACACACACACACACACACACACACACACACACACCTAATCAGACCCCTTTAGGCTGATTGTTGCCGGACGACCGCTCTCCTCAGATAATTGTACAAATTATGCATGCCTTGTTGTCGTGGCGTTCGGGGCTAAGTGTGGCCGATGGCATTAGGTGCCCGGCCTCACATCGCTTATTAATTGTGAAAGTTGTTGTTTTTTTTAATCCCCCCTCCAATTCAGTTTTTTTGTTCAGGCATCATTAGTCACTGGGCCGAGCCGCCGTGGGCTACACTCCCCCACTGCCACCATGCCAACCATCCAGCCAAACGCTGGTAATATGACTGGATGTGTGTGTGTGTGTGTGTGTGTGTGTGTGTCACATGTGGCAGTGCCTGTAGTTTAATGTTGTTATTTAATCCCCTAACAGAAATAATAGAAGGTTTCCACCATGGGGTTCGAAGCAATGTGACGGCAAAACAATATGCTGAGTAGAAATAGGTTCAACCAAGGCCAGTCACCACCAAATGGTCCCCAAAAATACGTAAAGAGCAATCTGTATATAGGTTTCGATCTTTTTAGATAAATGTTTTGGCTTATTTAAAATGTATATATTTATATGCACATGTATTTAATTATATATTGATTTATTTTTCTTATTTTCCAATTTTATATATGCATATAACACCCATCTATACACCTTTGTATAGATGGGTGTTGTTTTGGCGAATAGATACATCCTGGTCATTGCACCCCCTCGGGCCATTTTACAGTTGTGTGTAGGGGGCGGGGGCCAAATGATGTTACACAGTGGAACTTGACAGACTAACACCGCACAAAATAGCCCCGGCGTATTAAACAATAATACGTTAGGTATGGCCGGTGGACAAGAAACGTTTATTGAAGTTTAAAAATTCATGGAAAATCACGGGGGCCTACATTATTTAAGGTGTGTCGGCCATAGGGCAGAGGGGGCCATGAGTGTCCTCTTACACTATTTCATTTATTTTTTTCCATAAGCTCTCCCTGCTGCTCATGCTAAATATATTCAAACAGCAAATTAAATTGTCTAGAACAGTTTGTAATAAAGTTTTGGTATGGGAGGATTTTTAGAAAGTGTGACGGTGAACTCAAAAAGAGATTTTACACCTGGAGCCAAGGATTCTATTCAAGGATGATCTTGCATGGAACCAATTTTACAAAATGCTAATTAACACATTACTGCAGTTTATTGTAATTGCTTTATGTTTCTTTAATATGGTATTTTCATTATTATTAGGTTAAATGTAGGTTGAAATTATTTATTGGTTTTATTTTCTGGTTTATTCTTAGCTTAATTTTAAATGTTCATTGTTACATTTTAAACTTACTTATAGTTCATTTATTGTATATCTCCAATCTCTCTATGGCTTATTATATACACAGATCAACCACAACATTAAAACCACTGACAGGTGAAGTCAATAACATTGCTCATCTCAATCTCTTCCAATGCCACATGTCAAGGGGTGGGATATATTGGGCAACAAGTTAACAGTCAGTTCATTCAGTGGAAGTTGATGTGTTGGAAGGAGGAAAAATGGACAAGCTCAAGGATCTGAGCCACTTGAAAAAAGGACCAAACTGTTATGGCTAGACGACTGGATCAGACCCTCTCCAAAACGTCAGCTCTTGTGGGGTGTTCCAAGTATGCAGCGGTTAGTACTTACCAAAAGTGGTCCAAGGAAGGACAACTGGTGAACCGGTGACAGGGTCATGGGTGCTCAAGGGTCATTGACGCATGTGGGGAGTGAAGTCTAGCCCGTCTGGTTCGATCCCACAGAAGAGCTACTGTAGCATAGAGAGATAGAAAGGTGTCAGAACACATTGTGTATCGCAGCTTGATGTGTATGGGGCTGCGTAGCCCCAGACCGGTCAGAGTGTCCATGCTGACCCCTGTCTACCGCCCAAAGCGCCTACAATGGGCACATAAGTGTCAGAATTGGCCTGGTCTGATGAATAACATATTCCTTTACATCATTTACATGTATAGCCGTGTGGGTACAGTGATCAACAATCTTTTAAAAATAAATAACCCTGTCCGGCGCATGGTATCATGCAATGTCAATTCCTGTGTGTTTTTGTGACAAAATATAGTTTGGAGACCCGACAGACTCATCAGGGATTCTTGTCGGTGAAAGATATTGTAATGTGTGACCCCCTGTCGCCGTTCAGTCATGTAGTGCGCAAACCACAAGACTGCAAGATTCCCGATCACAAGACAGAAAGTTGCGTAGTGTGAACAGTACAGCGATCTGACTACTTTGAAAGTTGTGTTGTGTGCCCATGGCCCAAAGGCTAAATGGCCTTAAGAAACAGTAGAAGAAACAGTCATTAGTTGTCACGCAACACACCACACTACAACACATGCTTGCACACACACACACATGCACATGCTTTGATGGTGGCCGGTGAAATGGTTCCTCTGCATTTGACCCATCCTGGCTTGTCCTTCCTCTGGGGGCACAGCCAGGAGCAGTGGGCAGCATACGTGGACGCGCCCGTGGACCAGGTGATAAGTGTCCATCGCTGGTCAGACGATGATGGGTGCATGATTTTGGTGGGGGTCCTTACTGACGTGAGGTGGAGGAAACCCCATGTGAGCACGGGGAGAACATGCAAACTCCACACAGAAAGGCTCCTATTTGGGAGATAACCCACCGGAGCACGGTGCCAACAGCGCCCTAAAAAAAGCTTGTATTATGTTTGTCAGTTGTCCAAATATATTTTTTTTTTATAAAGAGCATGTGTGTTTGAAATCATATTTATCATATTAAAGTATTTAATATTTCTGAATATTGTGAAAATCCATCATAATATATTTACTGATTCTTTGAGTATTTGGAACGTTGAAACCGTCAAGTTGAGGCTGAATATAATTGGTGTAATATTTTCTCTCCAATGTAATACAAGTGTTAAATTTGTATTTTGTAAGGAGGCACAGCTCTGGGCCAAGGAGCTTGGAGGGGAACTGTGTAAATGCATGTTAAAAAAGTGTGCTATAACTTGCAATTCAACATAAAGAATATCATTCTTATGTCTCCTTTAACACATACAGTGGAATTGGTCCATTTATGCAGTATAGTTTTAAGTATCTAAAACCTTCAAATTTTAATATGTGTTAAGTTTAGGTATAAGGAATGTTAAGTTTGAACTTGTTGTGGGTTACCAAATGGAAGTCTCTCCCAGAAACCCCAAAATTTGTATTGTATTTATATTATATTTTTATAATATATTCTATATATATTCTATTTTTTTGTCAAATTTGAGTTAGTTTGGATTACAATGTATACATTTTATACATCGTAATCCAAACTAATTCAAATTTGACAAAAAAAAAATATTTTTAATTTACTAAAATTGCAGTAAAGATTAATGACTAAAACTATAGTAAAATACCAATCAAAATATGAATGAAAATGAATATAATATAACATATATTTATTTTTAATTATATGTATAGACTCACTGCAGGCCAAGGAAACACAAAATAAATTGAAATTATTTTACAAACACATTTATTTTTGTGTTCAATTATACTTTTGATGCATCAGATTGCCTATTTGTGACTATTGGCATATGTAGGATACCATATTTGCAAATATTTTCCACATTAATTTTTCATTTGATTCCAAGATCACGGTCACATCAGGCCCATGAGACTGTACAAATATATATCTTGGGAGTTAAAGAATGCTCCTTTTTACACGAATGAATAGGTTTCCGAGGTCTCCAAAACATGTTTTTGTCAACAAATCAAGTTTGTTGCTAAAAATACCACTCAGTTTATGCATTTCTGCCTGTAACATGTCTCTATAACCCCTCTAATATTATTATTTTGTGGTACCCTCCACCACCCTCCTGAGGCCTCGAGTTCTGTGAGCCAATGGGGTTCGAGCACAAGTTCCGGGTTCTGTGAGCCAATGGCGTTTGACCATGGCTTCCAGGTGGTTTTATTGTATTTACCTCATATCTTTCATTTATTTCACCTTACCAGTCCATCAAACTCTGTTTCTGAACAAATTTGAGGTGAGAATATACAATCCAGTTGCTGAATCTTCTCTCATATAAGATCTACAAGGCTTCATTTAAATGTTTGTTTTGCTCCAAGCTTGGGCAACCAAGCTGAACACCACACTGCGTCACACCGTGACTCTCGGACACGTGGATTTTTTGTTTCATCTTAACGTGGGAAAATAAAATAAATAAGAGGCGGGCACGGCGTGAGAGGCGGGCATGGCGTGATCAGAGGGGCGGGCTGTGATCTCGTGAGAAGTTCTTGTAAGGTGTGTAGCAATGGTCCAAAGGTCAAGATTCAAGATTCAAGATTCAAGATTTTTATTTGTCACATACATATACATACTTTCATACATATATGCAGTGAAATGTAATGCAACGCACCCGGTGATAGCACACAATATATCCTAGGAAAAAAAATAAAAGTAGAAAATTCCTTTCTAATAGACCGACTAACTGACTCCTAAAACGTAATACAGTAAGTTGAATACTTATAGAATAAGATAAAAATATATAGAATAAAATACAATAAAAATAATTTGAAATAAAATGGAATAGATAGAAGGAATATGCCTATGTATATACAGATATGTGCATTTAAAGTGGCATGTGAATTAAAGTGGCATGTGAATGTGAATAGAGTGAGGTAGTGTTTGGGATAATACAGCACAGTATACAACAGTACGGCGCAGCAATACGGCATCACGAACAACCCTGAACAGTGACACAGTATGCGGTACAGTATGCTACATACAGTACAGTAGGTAGTGGAGCCTAGTGTATGGCTCAGTTAGGACCCCTGGTGAGGTTAGCGTTGACAGTTCTAATGGCTTGCGGGAAAAAACTCTGTCTCAGTCTCTCTGTTCTCGCTGTCGCTGCGCTTGCCTGACCGCAGCAGCTGAAACAGTCCGTTGTTGGGGTGATGAGGATCCTTCATGATCCTACGGGCTCTGCTACTACACCTCCTGGTGTATAGCTCCTGCAAGGGGGGGAGGGTAGTTCCAGTGGTACGTTCAGCTGAACGCACCACCCTCTGCAGGGCCCGCCTGTCCTGGGCAGTACAGTTCCCAAACCAGGCAGTGATGTTGCCTGTCAGGATGCTCTCCACTGCTCCAGAGTAGAAGGACTTGAGGATCCTCACCGAGACCCGGAATTTCCTCAGCTGCCTGAGGTGGTAGAGACGCTGCCTCGCCTTTCTCACCAGAGTGTCTGTGTGAACAGTCCATGTTAAGTCCTCTGTGATGTGGACTCCCAGATATCTGAAGCTGCTCACCCTATCGACAGAAGTCCTATTAATCCACAATGGCGCGTGCGTCCTCGATTGTGATCCACGCCTAAAGCCCACAATCAGCTCCTTGGTTTTGCTGACGTTCAGGTGGAGGCTGTTGTCCTGGCACCAGAGTGACAGGTCAGCCACCTCCTCGCGGTAGGCCTTCTCATCGCAGTCGGTGATCAGGCCCACGACCACGGTGTCGTCAGCAAACTTGATGATGGTGTTGGAGCTGGACCTGGCCACACAGTCATGTGTGTACAGGGAGTACAGTAGGGGGCTGAGGACGCAGCCCTGGGGGGTTCCTGTATTCAGGGTGAGGGAGCTGGACATGTACTTCCCCACCTTGACCACCTGGGGGCGGTCTGTGAGGAAGTCCAGGATCCAGGTGCACAGTGGATCATACAATCCGAGTTCCATCAGCTTGACAGCCAGTCTGGTGGGGACTATGGTGTTGAAAGCTGAACTATAATCGATGAACAGCATTCTCACATAGGCCCCCTTCTGGCCATCCAGGTGCGTGAGCGTGGTGTGCAGTACCTGGGAGACCGCGTCATCCGTGGATCTGTTTTGCCGGTACGCGAACTGCAACGGGTCCAAGGTGCGGGGAAGGGAGGCGCAGATGTTTCCCGGGGGAGATAAAATGGACGGTATAGGATCAGCTGTTCCAGGTTTGGCGAGCAATTTGGTGTTGTTGGGGTTACACCAGCGGTTGTTTGCCATTATGGAGACGCCTCCACCTTTGGATTTCACCGACTCCCCCGTTCTGTCGCCGCGGAACACGGAGAAGGACTCGGCTGGATGTATGGCTTCATACAAATTACAATTACAACAAATTACATTTAGCAGACGCTTTTATCCAAAGCGACTTATAATTATTCAAACACCGACGGACGCAGCCATCAGTTTTATCTCCCCTGGTGCACACGTGATGTGTTGGTTGTAATGAGGCAGAAATTTTTTAAGGTTGTCCCTGTTAAAGTTCCCAGTCACCACCACAGCCGCGTCGGGATGTTTGTTTTGAACTCCGCACAACACATCGCACAGGACCGACAGAGCTGCGTCGGTGTCTACTTGTGGTGGGATATAAACGGCTGTGATGATCACCGTGCTAAATTCCCGGGGGAGATAAAATGGACGGTATAGGATCAGCTGTTCCAGGTTTGGCGAGCAATTTGGTGTTGTTGGGGTTACACCAGCGGTTGTTTACCATTATGCAGACGCCTCCACCTTTGGATTTCACCGACTCCCCCGTTCTGTCGCCGCGGAACACGGAGAAGGACTTGGCTGGATGTATGGCTTCATACAAATTACAACAAATTACATTTAGCAGACGCTTTTTTCCAAAGCGACTTACAATTATTCAAACACCGACGGACGCAGCCATCAGGAGCAATTAGAGGTTAAGTGTCTTGCTCAAGGACACTACAGCATGCTAGCAGGAGGAGCCTGGGATTGAACCAGTAACCTTTAGATTACTAGACAACCAGCTCTACCTCCTGAGCTACCATCCACCATCCGGCACCAGTGGGTTCAACCATGTTTCCGTCAGACAGAGGACGCAACAGTTCCTCGTGTCTCGTTGGAATTTAATCCTCGCTCGAAGTTCATCCATCTTGTTCTCCAGGGACTGGACGTTGGCAAGAAGGATGCTTGGCAACTCTGTCCTGTGGAAGACCTGTAGGATGACAAGAGCACAGTTTTTTGTTATAAAGAACAGCCACCAATTCCCCTCTTTGGTGAAATATTTTACCATGTTTGGGTGTTGTACCATGTTTTCACCCACTGAATCAAAACCTGATCCGCTAAAATAAAATAAAATGAAACAAAATGGAATAGATAGAGGGAATATGCTTATGTATATGGAAAGGGTAATTATGTATATAGAGATATGTGCATTAAAGTGGCATGTGAATAAAGTGAGGTAGTACTTGGGATAATACCCTGTATTATCACCACCCTGTACCAGGCCTGTAAATGGGAACCAGCGAGATTGTGGCATGGTCAGATTTAAAATGGACGGCATAGGATGGTTTGTTTGGGTGTTGTACCATGTTTTCACCCACTGAATCAAAACCTGATCCACTTGTTGGGCTCATAGCTGGGCTGCATGTATTACTCGAAAGAAACAAATGAGTCCTTTACCGGAGTGCCACCCAACACCCAAGATTTGTTCCCCACGAGTCTTGCATCACTAATAACTTAATGGCATCCATCATATTTGGAGACAGTCATATTGATACTGTGGTATATTGATGCACTTGTATATTTACCACCAAGTTTAAATGGAGAAAATTCTTCCACCAAAATCGCTCACAAAATTGCCCCTACTGCCAGCGTAGACACATGACTTTTCAATTAACAAATTACTCATGCTCTACTTCACCAGCAGTAGAGCATGAGTGGCCACCCACATTTTTTGGTGGCGTGCATCCATGGTTTCAGAACGTGTTTTTCCCCGACATGCTGAAATACCCCAGACAAGAGGAAATTACATCAATATTCCATATCAGGGTTGTGTCAGCTAATATGCAACACATGTTTTGAAACCCTTCCTTCAGCCAATCTCGGGCTATCTGTAATTGCATCCTTTGTCATAACCGTTGATTGTCGTACTTCCAGAAAGAAGTTAAAATTTATGTTTTTGCAAATTGGCTTTAATTCAATGCTCGCGATAATGGAATTTCCTGCCGCACATGCTCGCCTTTTTTCCCGCTATTTCATGCAGAACTGAACGAGCCATCCCCCACCAATGGGGAAATAACACCAGGTTGGGGTGAATAGTTTGATTGTGTTATTCAAAAGAAGTGTTATTACAATCAGCCCCGAGGCTGGCGCCATTGGCAAATTACTGATAGGGGGTAGCCTCAAAGGAAAAAAGGAGAGCGTAGATGGCCGACAAGGATCAGTCGGGGGGGGTTCTATCACAAATCCGACAGCCGCTATTGTGATGAAGTTTTTAATTTGTTCAACAGCCTCGATTTCAGGAAAGTATTCAAAATGTCCTAAGGCTTTGTTTATAAAAAAAAAAAAAAGCAAAAAAAAAAAAAAAAGCCAAATACAGTACATTCCCACATCAAGAAATGTGAGAGAGGTTCATTTTCTTTTTAGGGGTCTGCTATTAATTCTGTGTACCAAGCCAGTCAAATTTGGTGATTGTCTGAGGAGTTGGATTGTGTTCATGAAAGAAAAAAATAACAAAACTGCTGTCTGGCAGTGTTATAGCAGCTACCAGTGGCACTGTGGCGCAGTGAATTGCACTGCTGCCTCACAGCAAGAAGGTCCTGGGTTCGATTCGCTTGGGGCACTGTTGACACCGTGCTCCGGCAGGTTATCTCCCAAATAGGAGCCTTTCTGTGTGGAGTTTGCATGTTCTCCCTGTGCTCACATGGGGTTTCCTCCACCTCACGTCAGTAAGGACCCCCCTCAAAAACATGCACACATCATCGTCTGACCAGCGACACTTATCACCTGGTCCCCGGGCGCGTCCACGTATGCTGCCCACTGCTCCTGACTGTGGCCCCGGAGGAAGGTGGCCCTGTTCACCAGCCACCATCCAAAGCGTGTGTGTGTGTGTGCAAGCATGTGTTGTAGTGTTGTGTGACAAATAAAGACTGTTTTTTCTTCTATTAAACGTCAGTAATACTCTCGAGTCGGCGAGGCAAATCGACTGCCAGATAGATTGAGAGTTTTTTCAGTCAATGCTGAATTGAAACCGAGCTACGGGGCTTGTGACATTCCGTAATCACGTGGAAAATATTCCTTCGTAATGGGGGTCGGTGACCTTTTGACGTGGTAGGAAATGCATGATTCATTACGCTAATGCCCCTCGTACCGAGAAACCAAATTGCTTTATTCCGTGCAAATGCACACAAACAGACACACAAAGAGATGGAGGGATGTTGACGCTGATTGCCGTAGGAGAATATTACGACTTATCGCTAATCTCAACGTCCTCAAAACCGTGGACCTTTGTCACCTTCGGGGGGAATGAAACATGGCCCTTCCTAGCGGCATGAAACCGCGACAGTGCCCGAAGCGTCTTCCCTTAATGAAATCACCTGTATGGCATCAGAATCTCAATCTGTTTATTGGGAAAAGTACATTTTCATATACAAGTTTTCATGGTAAAATTGATGCATTGTAGTGTAGACAGATAAATAGCATTAAAAAGGAGTGCTTAACAGTCTATGTACAAGTCTACAAACAGAATATTTAATATGTGCTATATCAGGGGTTCACATACCTGATGTGCAGGTGCGCGTCCAAAATCATGTGTGGTCGTTTGTAGTGCACAAATTCCACTAGTGATGAAAGGTTTGACTCTTTTGAGACATGGGTTGATAACGATGGATGGATGGATGGTCTAATTTATTCCGGTGTTATTAGAGTGTAATTAGTGTTATTAGATAAGATAACACTATTATGTCCAGTTGAAAAGTCAGGCTCAAATTCAGCAGAAAAAATAAAACATCCAGTGAAGAAAGCGAAACAAATTAAAGAGATGAGAACTAACATATGTACAAGTCTACACAAAGTTAACATGAAATAGCATTCTGGGCAGGTGGCAGTTAGTTAGCTACAATAATAATTACACAGTATTGCATTGTTATTACACAGTATCAGAGTTATTACAGTGTTCATATTCAATGCACGGCCTACAGTACAGGAACCCCGAATTTCTACGCTAACATACTGTTGCGCTGGTTCGATTTTGATGCATACTGCAAAACAAACATTTGGAACTATCACTTCCCTTTCTCTGCTCCGTGTGTCTAAATCAGCGCCCTCCTGGAGAGCGCATTACTCACGTTAACCCGTGCAGCTCCGTCCCAAATGACACATCACGCATTTTGTTACTGGACGGAAATGAGCAACGGTCACTCGTCCAGAAGCACCTGACCAAAGCGTTACAAGCCCTGCCTGCGAATATCGAATCTGACAGAAAAAAAATAATCCTCAAACACTACTTTTTGGGTCCTAATTTTCCCCCGGATGACAGTATTGGTTTTATTATATTGGGTGTGTGCTGCTGTTTGGACAGGTGGGGGGGGGGGGGCTGCCAAGGGGCATCATTGGTAATAACACGTTGGCTCAGCTCCAACCCAAAGCAGATAACCTGAAGCAACCCTGACAGTGAGGGCATGGGGAGCCATTTCTGTTTGTCCAGAGGATTTATGGGGACATTTGGAGGGGGGGGGGGCAGGGGGGGGGGCAGACGGGTACTTACAGTATATGCTGTGAACTTAGAGTTTGTGTGTGTGTGTGTGTGTGTGTGTAAGAGAGAGAGTGAGAGAGAGAGCGAGAGAGAGAGAGAGAGAGAGAGAGAGAGAGAGAGAGAGAGAGAAAGAGAGAGGGAGAGAGGCAGGGCAGGGTAGGCAAAATTAACTTTGTGATTCCTCCAAATATAATAACCTATCCATTTTTTCTAATTTAGCTTATTTATATTTCTGGTTATGGTAAATTGCTTTAAAACTGGACTTTGCAGCATTTACAGCATAGACAGATGAACAGAACAATTAAAATAAACCTGGAAATTAACAATAAGTTCAATAAATCCTTAAACAAACAAAAAAAAGAAAATGACAATATTGTTTTCTTTTTTACAAATTATTCTTAAAAGTATATGCATGTATATGGATCCATAAAAATAAAAGTAAAACCAGTGCCTCACTCCTTTTCTCAAAAGATCAGATTTTTCCCCTCACAAAAAGCAATTACAAGGACTAAAGTGCACGGAACAACAAGCTGAAACATTTATTTCTGATATTAATCCGAGCTGTGAAGCTGTGGTTTGATAATGAGCTCACGCAAAAGCCAGATATTCTTTCATTGATCGGACAGATGTTGATAAAATAAATAGGCTGTGATTTTCCTCCAGAAAGTCCAGTGTGCATTCAGTAGATATTAAGGGACCCTCAACAGAACAAGGTTTTATAAAGGCAAGCCAATTATCTTTGTCTCACCCAATAAATCCATGTGCAGCATTTCCCTAGACGGACTCTTTGCTTCCATTAAATTGGCTGGAGCCACTCTCCAGGGGCTTGGTCCAGACCATGAACGTAGTCTTAAGTCCTATGTTGCCAATAAAGGGAATTTGCCAATCTGCCATCACAATGAAGGAGGTATGAGGAAAACTGTGATAAAATGGAAAATATTCCAACACAGATCCAAAACAACTTTAGGCAGGTTCCATTGGATGGCTGCAATTTAGGAATGATAGTCAAGTGCTGACTGACTTAATTTGTGTTATAAGAACAATGGCCTTGGCTAGAGCAACCACGAGCTGGAGCATTCCTATCGCTGCCATGTTTAATGGTAATGGCTGCTGAAATGTCTTTGCTGTATAGCTCTATTACAGGACTCTTGGCTTCTTGAAAGCTCTGATTTATCATAAAACGCAACAATGAGGAACTTCGTTATTTTGGTCTATTCACCCCTAATAAATTAAACACTGCCACTTCTGTCAGTCAGTAAACCACCTCAAGTGTTCGTAGTTCATCCCAAATCACAATTTAAATGTCAGGTTTATTCATTTCTTTTTAAATAGCGTCCATTTTTTTCTGTCCATTTGTTCCAGCCAAACAGATCATCACCATGTGTGCTATAGTTAGGGCTGTCAACGTTAACATGGTGATAAGGCCTTAATGCGATGCGTATATATCACCGTCAAGGTTTGCCAGGGGGTCAGCAGCAAAATGATTGCTTTCCATGTTTTAATATAGCATATTAGTTATATTAGGCCCAGTTATAGTTAATAGGAAGACATTACAGTAGGGCCAGAAAGGACACTGTGCTGTGTTTCTGGACAGAGGGCTTTTGATGTCGTGGAGGTTTAGGCTCCTGCTCCAGTACTTTCAAACCCCCTAATGGCCCCTGGTCCTCACCAGTCCTGCAGAAGGTCATGCCTAGCCCATCTGATCCCAGGACTGACCCACGCTGGGTACCCACAATGACAAGGCCACAAAATGGCATTACCGCCAAGAAAGAAGGAAAGAAAAATGTCCAGTCTGGCACCATCTTCATTACACCCCCCACTCGTTTCAAGACAAATGGCCATCCATTCTTCTTCAATTTGTCAGTTCCATTAAGAGTCTTCATAGGGGCTTTGCCTCCCGCCGAGGGGCAAAATTCTTCTGCAGAATTTTGAGAAACTTTAACGCAGTGAGGGAGCAAAGAGTACAAAACCTTTTAACGGGAATCATTTAGCTTCCTGAATATTCAGGTGTTTGTTTATGGAAAGGGAACACAATAAAATAAAAACACATTGTGTTTATTAGAACAGCGTGTTAGGAATGGGATAGCCATCTATCTGGTTTTAGGTCAGACAATCCGGTTTCAAATAGCGTGTCCGTCTACCGGTGCAGCCTTGAGCATATACAGTATATATACAGTATATATACAGTATATATATATATATATATATATAGATATAGATATAGATATTTATATATATTGTAAAATCAAATATTGTAAAAAAAATATATATGTGTGTGTGTATATATCTATATATATAGACATTAATGTGCATAAAAATGTGTAAGTACATTCCCATAACACTCGTGGTCTAACACATTCATACCAACACCCCCCCAATTAAACAGGTTGGAGATGTTGCCCGATAGAAATGCATTTACTGGATGGAAATATAGTAAAAAGTTAAAAGCTCAAACATGATTTAACATGTTTAAGGCTGAAACATTTGCCCCATTGGACTGCATTGGAGCACAGTGAGAAGTTTCAGCAGAGTGGTACGTTTTTCAATAGTATAGCATTCAGGTTGTGCTGTGAACCATTATAAATGATGGAAACCAACATTTTAATACTGGAGGCAGCCTATCCCTTAGGTAGCTAGACAGTCCATTTTTTATTGAGAGAAAGACCCTCTGATAGGGCAAAGGAAAGTGGCTGTTCCATGCCCTCAATTATAAAAAAAATAGAAAAATAAAAAAATAAAACCTACATTTTTACAAAGGTCCTTTTCAGCAGTATATAAAGGTGCAATTTGGATACGTATTTATTACGTTCTACTGTTTGGGGTTTGTGAAATTACCCACACTCTAGCATCCTACTAGCAAAACGATGAATGGCCGGACATACATAACAATATCTTGCATCCCCGTTCAGTATATTTCCTTTTTATGCTTGTTTTATTGTATTTGTTAACTGAATTACATTTTAGGAATCAGTTAGTTTAGTTAATTACTTAATTTCTCATCAATTATTTCCTTGTATTTATTAGTTCAGTCAGCTTAGTTTATTCTTAATTACTTAGCCATTGTGTCTTTGTACTTATCGTGCATAATCCATTGCAATTACATTCACTACAAATGTATGCAAGTATATAGTATGTGATAAATAAACATCTTGAATCTTGAATCTATTGTGTTCATTTTGGAGGAAATTGCATTGTGTACAGTACATTGTAAATAGAACAATTAACTCAAATGAATCAGCCCCTATAAGCAAAAAAGAGCAAGGTGTGTCTTCTTATGAAGCTTATTAAAGATAATGTGAACCAGTTTACTGAAAGCCTAGTCTGAAATATTTACAAAAAGAGAAGATGGCACCAGGTACTTTGATATAGAGTGTGGGCAGTGCATGTTATTATGCTATTACTGACATCATATCACATTGAAGAGTTCAGCACCAAACACAAAGCAAGCAGATCAACTCTTAAGTCCTCAAACAAAGATAATGAAACAATAATCTTGGACAAAATAAACAGAATAGCTCCATTTTCAACTTTATATGCCTGTCCTTAACTTTGTCCTGGTTAATGTCCAGTTCAACGAACAACGAGGTAGGATTGGGGCGTCAGGTCTCATTCATGCATGATTTTAATGAGACTCACATGGCTGAAACATGTTGTAAATCTTTTTATAATTTCCTTAAGTTTGTATGTGTGTGTATGTGTAATATATACTGTACATATTTTTTTTCAGTTTACCTCTTTTTCATTTTATTTGTTTTTGTAACTATTTTTTGTATTTATAGATTTTTTTCTTAATGTTTACTCTTAGGCTTCTTTTTACAGTTATTAATTTACTAAAAATCATGTAATTTACATGAGGATTTGTTTGTTACATGCTTGTGTACCTGTCTACTGTTACTGAATTTCAGATCACTTTGTTCATTGTAATTACTGAACAGATATCATTACATTCTTCAATAGTTAAGGATCCATTAATGTTATCCAAGTGACAGCCTTACCCTTATATACAGATGTATAGATCAGATCTATGATTCTCTCAGAAGGAATCAGTGTAGCAGCATACTGTATGATATGTTACCTGAAAGTCTGACAAGGGTATCAACATCTAAACCCAAGAGATGACAAATTTACACAGACTCCGAGAGGCTTCGGGGACACAAGATGTGAAATATGAAAAACCAAATATGTGGAGGAATAAAATCAGGGGCAACATCTTCACAAACAAAAAGTAAACACTCTGGAGAGGAAAAAGGTGTGCGCAAGGACAGCAGGCAGATAACAAAGGGTCATTGGTGAGAAAAACAAAGTGGAGAGTGAGATGGAAAATCATTGAGAGAAGATAAGGAAGGCAAGACAGGCAAATATTAAATGCTGCATTGGGAAACTAAAAGAGTATATATTATTTGTAATAAAATAGTGCAAATATTATTTACAAATGGATGGGTGGCTAAGAAAAAAAGACTAATGACACCTTCTGAGTCTCACAAGTACACAACATTCTTCTCACTGTATTATTCATGCCTCTTCATCGGTGAAGCCGAGAGAAGAATTATTGTTATTTTCATATGAGAGGATTTTGAGGTGTTTTTAAACACACACACACACACACACACACACACACACACACACACACACACACACACACACACACAACACACACACACACACACACACACACACACACACACACACACACACACACACACACACACAGACACACACACACACACACACACACGGAATCGGGCACCAAGACGTTAGCAGCAGATCCTTTAAGTCCTGTAATTTGCGAGGTGGGGCCCTTATGGATCGGGCTTGTTGTTCCAGCACGTCCCACAGATGCTTGATCGGATCGAGATCTAGGGAGTTGAGGCAACACCGTGAACTCATTGTCATGTCCCTCCTGAACAATTTCTGCAGTGTGGCAGGATGCATTATCCTGCCGAAGAGGACACTGCCATCAGGGGATACCGTTGCCATGAAGGGGTGTACTTGGTCTGCGACAATGTTTAGGTAGGCGGATGGAAATGGGAGAGAAATCCTGAAATTGTGTCTTATGCCAAAAGCATGCGAGTTAACAAACCCCCAAAAAACAGTATTGAGGAATATTTGTTTTCTTTGCTGTAATACTGTTGAATTCTCCAAAGCAATTATGTCTACAGAGGGTAATTCGTGTTTTACTAATGAGTGGTTCCATTCGGCTAATAGTACATCAGTCTGGGGAAATGGTGAGGTGGGGTAGGGAGGTGGGGGTCTCTGTTGTTAAAGCAACTCACAACTTGTGCAAGTAATGAAATGATGAAATTAAACTGTATCTCTTCCTGCTGTGACAGGTGGAGAGTTTTAAAGTATTTGAGATAACATAAGGGGATTTCAAAACTCCTCCATCATTGGATGATACATATTCCACCCGGACCCCCCCCCCCCCGCCACACAACAGCAGATGACTTTCTGAGGCAAAAGTTTCAAGTTTCTTTTCCATTTGTATACATCTTTTGCATTGGAATTTGCATTGTCGCAGCTCATACATGAAACAAACAACACAAGATAAAAGACAGTGACAGCCCATGGGACCATGTGTAAGAAAACAAAAATAAAAACAATCCTAGGTCAGTAAAGCAAAAGTGCAGGGAGTGATTAAAGTGCAGTTTGTGATCCTTCTACATGATACACAATACATAATACATCAAGACGTATTCAGAAGCCATATGGCACTGGTTTAAAAGCTGTTCTTGAACCTTCTGAGGCTGGATTTGAGAGGATGCGGTATCTACATTTGGCCTGGAGAGGATAGAAAAGTATGAAGGCCGGGAGTATACAGTCTTTGTTGGCGTTGAGAGCTATCTTGGGGCACCTACTCTTGTAAATGGTCTCAGTGCCGAGTTGGGAACATTAAAAGCATAATATGACAAGTATTGTCAAGATTATGTACTGGGTCTGTCCCAGTGATCCTGTATGCCTCCCTAACAATGTTCTGGATTGCTTGGTGGTATGTGGCAATGCGGCTGCCGTACCATACTGTGAGGGAGTCCGTGAAGATGATTCAAATTAGACCATAATCCAATCCTGAAGGTCATGCCAAAACCTCCATGTTTTGGCATTAACCCGACAATAACCCTTGGAAATGTGGACCCCCATGTGCATAATCGAAAAAATTGACAAAATTAGGTTTGAACACCTATTGTACAACCTCCACAGTCTTTTTCAGTGTGTTCAGTTGACATTAATCACAAAGAAATCTGCAAAAGGATAAAATCCAAAAGTCTTTTCTACTGAAATTTTAAAATTTCCAAGTTCAATAACTCTCAGACTAGGTAATAACACTAGCACATACATTTCATGTTGCACAGCCTTTTGATTTCAAAATAAAAGTTCAAAGACCTTTATTTTGAAATCAAAAGTGCAAAGGCCAAAGACTAGATCTTATAATTATTAGACCTAGTTTGAGTGCTCCCATGACAAAAAAGCTATTGAAACATTGTCATTTTAAAAATGTAAATAAAAACACTGATTTCATTTTTTAATTAAAAGGCTGTGCAATCTGTAGATTAGATCTCACAAGCAAATAGACTTGAATTTGAGTGTTCATATGGCCAACAAAAGCTATTACACTTTGAAAATTTGGTCATGTAATTTGTAGACGGTCCCTAATACATCATTAAAACAGCGACCAACTCTCAGCGCTGCCGTGCTTCCGTCCCTGAAGCAGCACAGGGAAGCGATCAGCCGTTCTCCCTTGGGAGTTCCGGACGAAGAAAAAAAATGAAGGCAATACTCTACCCTAGTGTTCAGTCGATCAGGATCTGGAGGGCTGCTCTCATGCCCTATCAGCATCCAGTCTTTGGTGTGAGCAGGCTGCGCTGGTTTTTATCAAATGGGGCCATGGGGGCATGTCAGTAGCAGTGTGTGTGTGTGTGTGTGTGTGTGTGTGTGTGTGTGTGTGTGTGTGTGTGTGTGTGTGTGTGTGTGTGTGTGTGTGTGTGTGTGTGTGTGTGTGAATGTGAGGCCCTAACAGCTTGGTGAGAAGTCACAGCAGTGGCCGACACTGCAGCAAGTATTGCGATGATGAAATTCTTGTAAATACGATGATAAAATTAAAATGATTGCCTCGTCACCAGCCCCCTTCTCCTGATTACCCACTCCGAGCCTGGTGATGGGGGCATGGCCAGTGTTTCCACAATGATGGTTGAGTTTGTGCCCTTGGTTTGAGGTCACGATTACTATCTGTCTACCAGTCTCCCATAAAAAACTATGGAGTGCTGTTATATTTCATCTCATGATCAAAAACATGCAATATAAATATCAGGCAAACAGGGCTCATTCAGAGCTGTGAATGGGTTATCTAAATTGGGGCAATTTCGTCGAGTGTCATTCGACATCTCCACGGGGGAGCTGTTTGCCAAAGGCTCATTTTAACCTAGCTGTCATTTTAGCGTGCGCAGCAATTTCCATCTCCCCCTCTCTCCATCTGCGCCATGTGTGTTCCAACGCCTGTCGACATTTGCGGTGCATGCTTGGGGCAGCAAACCTTTGAGCTGCATCTTTATTCATCAGGACACCAGGCAAGATACACAGGATGAACAAGTTGACCTCACTTTGAATAACGTTCTATTTGCATGTGAAAGGAAGGTTTGCTAAAGTTCACGCTAAAGATTAAGGGAGAATAAAAGATGGACTATTCCAAAGTCTCCTCCCACTGGAGCGCCGTGGGGCATCTGATCCTATTGCTCAGATCTTCTGGCTCGCAATAGTCTGTATCTCGCATATACATACAGTTCTACTTCATGCCCCATCTAAGTTATTGAACTGTGTAATAAGCACTTTAAAGTCCCTGTAAAGTAAATTCAGGGTTTTGTTTCTAAATACAATACACTCTTTAGAAAGAAATTGCTGAAATCTTGTAGAAAGACTAAGAACAATGTAGTACTGAATTGTAGAGTAAGACCGTTTAACTATTTTACACCATTGATGGTGGACTAATATGAACGACAAAAAACGACATTAACACCAGGTCGGACCGTCGGAAAAGGACCATCAGTGGTGAAATAAGTTAAGCTAAGCTAATCTAAAAGGCCGGAGTTTGGGATTGTTTTGGGAATAAACAAAGAAAATAAACTCCTGGAATAAAAGACGTCTTCAGGGAGACCGTGAACTCATGGCAAGTTTTTTTGCCAATCTCCGCCCACACCCTTTGGCATCCCCCAAGGCATTTTGCCTGTGATGTTACACAGCGAGATTCTCTGCTCCACCCCCGACACCCACCATCGGGAATATAAATCGGCCTATGTGCTAAAAAAAAAAAAGAAATAAAGAACTGTCCGTTTGGCCATGCAATGCGCCGTTTGTTTACGTTAACATTAGCTGATGCTAGCAGGCCAAAGAGCCCCGATCTGGCCTGCAGAGGAGCCAGCAGAGGGCACCAGAGAGCCTCGCAACCAGACAGCGGTGCTTTGAGGTGAGCAACTAGAGACACGGGACTGGGTTCAGCAGAACATTTAAACATGGAAGTTACTCTAATGTAAACCTTTATATATTATAACACGGTTAACGCCAATGGGTGTGGCTTCAGCGTCCTCAGCGGACATGACCCCAGCGTCTCTGAGCAGAGAGTAATACCGATTTTTGCACGATTTTGAAACCCCCCTAATTTCATATACTTGCTGATTGTTTTAATCATTTAACTTTAGCTGGGTGGTTAATAATACATTGTTCTGTGGTGCGACAAACTCTGAACACAATTTTATTTTCACTTTACAGGTACTTTAAGAATTCAGCAGATTTCAGCTGCAGTGTATAATGGCTACACAATGGCACGGAGAAGCAAGTGGGAGTAGGAGGGTGGAAACAAACCAGAACGGGCCTGGCTGGACCAAGGCCCAATTTACCGCTCAGTTCATCCCTTCGGAGCTTCGAGCCAGGGATGAACGGATGCCCCCCCACGCATCATGATAGAGAGAGAGAGAGACCTGTGTGTTTCTAGGTTCATGTGGATATTCTATTACATTTCACTGCATATATGTATGGAAGTATGTATATGTATGTGACAAATAAAAAATCTTGAATCTTGAATCTTGAATCATGTTGGTTGAATGCACCACATGCACATGTTTTATTTATTATATTTATTATTTTACTTATATACGATTTTGAGACCTTAGGGCAGAATCTGCCTTGGTCAAAAACTGGTGGTTAAATGGTATTGCTTAAGTACAACAGGTGGTGCAATTTCCCAGTACATTGTGTTTGCTCTGGATGATTTTGGTTGGATAAGAAGCGTGTTCTGGACAATTCTACCTCTCTGCGGTCTTTCTATTCGACTCAACAGAGGGATTGGGATTGTGACACCAGATTCCAACCAATTCTAATTGGCGTGGTTCAACAATATCATACTCTCTGCTACTGCTTAACTGCATGAATCAATTACTCACATTTTATTGTGGTTCATAGCGGGCAGGGTTTTTTCAGCGATTAGATTGTCTCAAACGGTGAGTGGCTTGTCCCATATGAACATGCCATCACCTGACATTTTTAAAATGGCACCGGCTGAATTTACCGATCTCCAACTTTACGACGCCACATCAACAGCTCCGGCACTATATTCCCGACTCCCACTCTCATTACTTGCTGGGCCATCAAATCTTTCATGGCAATCTGTCATTGTTATTCATAAAATGTGTAAGTAGGGATCGTTGTGGGGGGTTTAAGTGAGTGACAGTTTAATTTTCAGCTTCTGCATTATGGCGCCCGCATCCCACCCCACCACTGCCACTGCCTCCGCAAATGTAAGTCATTGCATATCACCTGCATAAGAGAGTCAGCATTGATGACATTTTTACTCCCAGCAATGATCTGAAAGCTGTTACACAGGCGCCGCGGGCTACTGCTGAGGCTATTGATGTAAAGATTGCCTGTTTATCTTTAGGACTTAATCACTTCATCCTCCCGGGACTCACGTTTAGTTTGTTTTCTAACCCGGGTCAATAGATGTTGGAAGTTAGAACTTTTTAATGTGCTGGACTAATGGAAATCCATAACCAGTTAATGCAGATAAAATCCCCCTAAATCCACTCGTCTCATCAATGATTAGTCATTTTAACTCACAGTCAACTTTATTTTAATTATATTGTCAAAAATCCATCTACTCAAGTGACATTGGCGAACGCGAACAAAATTAATGTGCCAGTGTGTTCTTTCTCATTTTTCCCGGAACTTCCTCTGACAGTTTAGTAGTGATAAAACACTTTTTTCCAGATTTGATACTTGACAAGTGACTCAGGAAAGAGCTGTTGGATTTTCGGACTCTTAATTTGTTTGATTCAGTTGGTGTAAATCAGTGTGAGCAAGGGAGGACTTCCAGTGACTGATGAACAAGGGTCAGCAGACGGTTCAGCTCTAGTTGTGAATGGAATTCCCACAATAATCATTTAATTCTGTCAAAACGATTTATCTAGATGGAAGCATTGCATTCAGTATGAATTACGTCAACATATCTATATCTATGTGACAAATAAACCCCTTGAATCTTGAATCTTGAATCTTATCTTGTGCATAGTATCATATATTATTTAAAGATTTTATGTATTTGTTCATTTTTTGTTATTCTTTTCTTTGGAATCTGGCTTTTTTTGTAGATTTGGCTGTTCTTGTTTTATTTTTTCAGACTACTAATTTCTTATGCAAGTCTTCTGCTCAACGATGCATCAATCTTACCACAAACAAATTCCTTTTATTATGTGAAAATATACATGGCAAAATAAACTGTTTCTGATTGTCAAATGCCTTGGACTTGGACTGGTTCAGTCCTCGGTAATTATTTTCAGTTTGGGAGTTGAAGATTCACTTTGACTCCCGACTCCCGGATCATTTAAGAGATTTGTTCACAACGACTAAATCATTTGCAAGTCTTTCATCGCCACTATTTAACTTCTGCCGTATCGACAGCCGAGGGGGTCAGAGAACCGTCGACTTTGATGCTGGGATAAGACGCTGTGTGAGGAGACAGGCTTTGACGGCATGTCAGCCTCCTGAGTTTCATTAATGTTGAATGTTTTAACCTTGATTTGAAAGAGTGAAGGCGATCGGGGCCCAAGCAGTGTGAGCCCCCGAAACCATGATAGCGCAAAAAAAAAAACACAGCAGGTGACCCATACAGTAGCGAGGGATATTGTACCATTTGCCGGAGTGTTGGCCAGATGGCGCTGTCAAGCAATCATTTGCGGCATGGTGAATTGGTCATCACATTTTTCTTTTTAAGAAAGCAAAACAAATGCCTTGGAGAGTTTTACATTATTGGTATCTGTGTGAGATTTTTCTATTGATATATATTTATCAGTGTAACATTAAAACCATCACATTGTTGCGATTGGCAGTTTGAGAGGAGAATGTGAAAATATCGTCTGCTAAACTTTAGTAATCGACAACACACTCAATGTTTTTGGTTACTCCTATGGTTTTGCAGTGGTGTTCCTTAAACCTGATTTGAATTCAGATGCTGAGCTAAACAGCAAGGACAAAATAGTTGCCAGAGTTACAAAAGAGGCCAGTGCACTTTTGTCCAATACAGCTTGAGCAACAACAGCTTGGGCGACTCATAAACACCACCTCATAATCACCTTAAACTGGTGCCTCGAGATGAATGGAGCCCGGGACCATGTCTTTGCCGTGACATTTGGAGAACAATGCTCATTTGTCATCCAATCAGAACTTGAGAGAAAGTATTTACATCCATCTTTGTGTGTGAGTGTGTTATTTTGGGTATGTGTGAGTGTGTGTCCAGTGTGAGAGATACCTTATGTATACTGTATGTACTGTGTACAGATGTAATTTACAAGTTTATGGCCCAGGATCCAGAACCAGGATCCAACTGCCAATGAGCTTATTCGTCAAAAGTGTCATTCAAGATTCAAGATTCAAGATTCAAGAGGTTTATTCGTCACATACATATACATACTTCCATACATGTATGCAGTGAAATGTCAATGCAACGCACCCGGTGATTACGCACAATATGTTCTAGACTGAACACAATAGCTACCTAAAAAATTCTACTTGACTAACTAACTGATTCCTAAAACGCAATGCAGTAAGTAAGTCAAATAATATAGAATAAAATAATATAAAAACTCAATGGTAATGCAGAGTGGGGGTACAAAATATAAATAAAGGTAATAGACGTATGTGTATGGGACAGGCTACTATGTATATACAGATACAGTATATGCATTAAAGATACAGTATGTGCATTAAAGTGGAATGTTAATAAAGTGAGGTAGTGTGTGTGGAGATATTCAGTACAGTATACAACAGTACAGCACAGCAATACAGTAACACCGAACAGAACAGAAATACAGCACAATATGCAGTTACCCAGAACAGTGATACAGTCGGCAGTACAGCTACATGACTCAGTGAGGACCCCTGGTGAGTTCAGCGTTGACAGTTCTTATGGCTTGCGGGAAGAAACTTGGTCTCAGTCTCTCAGTTCTCGCTGAGAGGCGCGTGCCTAAGCGCAGCAGCTGGAACAGTCCGTTGTTGGGGTGATGAGGATCCTTCATGATCCTACGGGCTCTGCTACTACCCCTCCTGGTGTATAGCTCCTGCAAGGGGGGGAGGGTAATTCCAGTGGTACGTTCAGCTGAACGCACCATCCTCTGCAGGGCCCGCCTGTCCTGGGCAGTACAGTTCCCAAACCAGGCAGTGATGTTGCCTGTCAGGATGCTCTCCACTGCTCCAGAGTAGAAGGACTTGAAGATCCTCACCGAGACCCGGAATTTCCTCAGCTGCCTGAGGTGGTAGAGACGCTGCCTCGCCTTTCTCACCAGAGTGTCTGTGTGAACAGTCCATGTTAAGTCCTCTGTGATGTGGACTCCCAGATATCTGAAGCTGCTCACCCTATCGACAGAAGTCCCATTAATCCACAAGGGCGCGTGCGTCCTCGATTGTGATCCACGCCTAAAGTCCACAATCAGCTCCTTGGTTTTGCTGACGTTCAGGTGTAGGCTGTTGTCCTGGCACCAGAGTGACAGGTCAGCCACCTCCTCGCGGTAGGCCTTCTCATCGCAGTCGGTGATCAGGCCCACGACCACGGTGTCGTCAGCAAAGTTGATGATGGTGTTGGAGCTGGACCTGGCCACACAGTCATGTGTGTACAGGGAGTACAGTAGGGGGCTGAGGACGCAGCCCTGGGGGTATCCTGTATTCAGGGTGAGGGAGCTTGACATGTACTTCCTCACCTTGACCACCTGGGGGCGGCCTGTGAGGAAGTCCAGGATCCGGGTGCACAGCGGACCATTCAATCCGAGCTCCATCAGCTTGACAGCCAGTCTGGTGGGGACTATGGTGTTGAAAGCTGAACTATAATCGATGAACAGCATTCTCACATAGGCCCCCTTCTGGCCATCCAGGTGCGTGAGCGTGGTGTGCAGTACCTGGGAGACCGCGTCATCCGTGGATCTGTTCTGCCGGTACGCGAACTGCAACGGGTCCAAGGTGCGGGGGAGGGAGGCGCAGATGTAATCCTTAATCAGCCCCTCGAAACACTTCATGACCACCGAGGTGAGGGCCACCGGACGATAGTCATTCAGGCAGGTTGGAGAGGCGATCTTCGGCACAGGAACGACGGTGGACCTCTTGAAGCAGGATGGGACCACTGATTCAGCCAGGGAGATGTTGAATATTGTGGTGAACACCGGAGCTAGCTGGTTAGCACAGGTCTTCAGTACTCGCCCAGATATGCCATCTGGGCCCGCAGCTTTCCTGGTGTTCACCCGCATCAAAGCCCTCCTGACCTCGTGCACGGACATTGAGTGTGCGCGCTCATCCCCAGCGGTGTAGCTCCAATTAGCCGGCGAGCTAGCGGTGTTGCTGCCAGACTCGAACCGCGCATAAAAGGAGTTCAGTTGGTTGGCCAGGGAGGCGTCCACACTCGTGGCTGGGGAGAAGCTGCTCTTGCAGTTTGATATTGTTCGCAGCCCCTCCCACAAGCGTCTGGTGTCCCCCCGCTCCATCTGTAGCTCCACGGTCTCTCTGTACGTCCGTTAGGCGTCACTCACTGCCCTCCGCAGATTGTACGACGCCGCTTTGTAATTGTCCATGTTACCAGACACAAGACCGTCGTTGTAAGCGGCCGTGCGCGCATTCAGAGCGCAGCGGATGGATTTATCAACCCATGGTTTCTGGTTTGGAAATATCCGAACTTTCACCGTGGGAACGATTTCATCCGCTAGCGTAGCCACAAAACTTACTACAGCCTCCGTAAATTCGCTGACGTCACTTGAACTTGTTTGGAACATGTCCCAGTCTACGTCAGTCAGAGCGTCCTGAAGCGCAGCCTCCGATTGGTCCGTCCACCGCTTCACTTCCCTCGTCATCACCAGATCCCGCGCGATCAGAGGCCTGTAAACAGGAAGCAGCGAGATCGCGGCGTGATCTGATTTCCTTAAAGCAGGGAGCGAGACGGGCTTGTATCCGTTCTTGTAAGGAGTGTAACAATGGTCCAAAGTTCTGTCTCCCCTGGTGGCACACGTGATGTGTTGGTGGAAATTCGGCAGAACTTTTTTAAGGTTGGCCCTGTTAAAGTCCCCAGTCACCACCACAGCCGCGTCGGGATGTCTGTTCTGAACTCCGCACAACACATCGTACAGAACCGACAGAGCTGCGTCGGTGTCCGCTTGCGGTGGGATATAAACGGCTGTAATGATGACCGTGCTGAATTCCCGGGGGAGATAAAATGGACGGCATAGTATGGTCAGCTGTTCCAGGTTCGGCGAGCAGGAGTGGGAGAGGAATTTGGTGTTGGTAAACCAGCGGTTGTTTACCATTAGGCAGACGCCTCCACCTTTGGATTTCCCCGACTCTCCCGTTCTGTCGCCGCGGAACACGGAGAAGGCCTCGGCTGGACGTATGGCTTCATCCGGCACCAGTGGGTTCAGCCATGTTTCCGTCAGGCAGAGGACGCAACAGTTCCTCGTGTCTCGCTGGAATTGAATCCTCGCTCGAAGTTCATCCTTCTTGTTCTCCAGGGACTGGACGTTGGCAAGAAGGATGCTTGGCAGAGGTGGACGGTAAGGTTGCGTCCTCATTCTGACCCGAATGCCGCCTCGTTTACCTCGGTGCTTCCTCCGTGGGCCCGTTCGTGGAACAGCGGCTCCATTTTTGTTGTAGTTGTTGTTGCGAGTGTTCCCGCGTAGGATTTCCGCCGGCCACTCTGCTCCCACGGATAAAAAGTCCCAAAGTTGTTCGTTTAGGGAAATTTTTATATCCATGAGTGCATCGTGGTGGTATGAGTTAATTGTTGATGTTTTTTCTGGCGAACATTGTGATAAAAAAAGGAAAAAAATACTAAAGAGTAAGAAAGTAACCGGAGCGGATTGGTTCAGTACATTTCCATAACATTTCCTCCCTTTGATTAATCTTTTAATCAACACACATAAATTAAAATTTGCATTCTCACAACTGCCACTTCTCATTCCAACATGGGCCCGTCGTCATCCGAGTCATCGTCGGCATAGGGAGGGACCCACTCCAGTGGTATGGTAGTGAATTCACCTTAGCGGACAATTAGACTTTCCAGGGTCTGGCTGATGAGGTTACGTAACACATGAATAATACAGTAAAATATTAACCCGAAAACTATGAGAATGGCTACAAATATCATAGCTTATCTGGCTATCAGTGCTCCATTTCTACCAAACAGAGGCATCATGACTGTGGTTAACCATTTGTTGTTGGTTATACACATGAATAATACAGTAAACACATGAATAATACAGTAAAATATTAACCCGAAAACAATGAGAATGGCTACAAATATCATAGCTTATCTGGCTATCAGTGCTCCATTTCTACCAAACAGAGGCGTCATGACTGGGGTTGACCATTTGTTGTTGGTTATAATACACATAGTTGATCCAGTCCACATTTTATTGATCGTACACCACCAATCGAGGGTGGACTCGAACCCCGATGCAATTTGGTTCTGTGCCTTGAACTCATGAGGCACACCTATGGCGTCTATGTAAATTGGGTTGTACTCTTCCACAGAGCGTCGGTGGTGGCTGGTGGCAGAGCCTGATCCTCCCTGAGGTATTAGAAGCATGGGAAGCGGGTTATGTGAGTCACACGGGAGCACAGTCCCTTCCAGTATACCTGCCGTTAATGTCAAAGAACTGGGGCAATGGCGGTGTCAGGTAGGTTCTGGGCAGCACGTCAGTTCTGACATTTCCACAGCTCGGACTTGTCTGTGTGTCGTCGAATCGGGAGTTGGCTGCAAGGAAAGGCATGTGGCTCCACAGCTGGTTGCTGATGCGGGAGTTCAGGATGTGTAGTTCAGCGGTGCCGGCACGACTATGGTTGGTGGTCGCACTGTCATGCACCATGTAGCTGTCCCTTGTGTGCGCTCGGGTCGTTCTGCACACATAGTCATACCATTCAGTTTCCCCCTCTACAGGCTGTTCCTCTGACATGGTGGTCAGTGGTTCCTCAATCCTTCCTGGGAAGTGGGCCAGAGGTCAGGTGTCGGCCTCTGGCACCGTGGTTTGAAGTTGTCTCCGTAGTGGATGGACAGGAGCCATCGATGTTGCAGGGGTAGGCGGCTTTGCACTCACGGTGGTGGGGCCAGTTGTTGGGGCCATGTCTGAGGTTGAGCTGCCCCATATTATCAGACCGGCCGTGGCTGCCACGGACTGTGAGCACTGGCAGCAACCCTCCTCCGGGGGATCCAGGGCCCTCCGACAGTGGCTGGGGTGGATCCAGGTGGCCCTTTCTGTGACCTTCAATGCCGATGCTATGACGAGCAGGATCTGGTGTGGTTCTCTCCACCTTGGGTCACTCCACCTTTTCCCCCGGAAGTCCTCGATCACTATTCAATCTCCTGGTTGGAGGTCATGGAATGGTTTAGTGTTTGGCTACCAGTGGGTGCGGCCAAGCCTGTGTTCATGGGTGGGCCATGAAGGCTCTCATACGGTTATAATCCTGTGGATGGGTTAGTGCGGCTGGGCATAGCTGTGAGCACTAATGGTAGACTGGTTACCCAGTTCATCCCGTGTCCTCCATTGCCTTAGTCAGATGTTTTTTCACATACCATAAGCGCGTCCTACCATTCCTCCACTTTGAGGGTGGTAGGCGGAGTGTGTTTTGACATTTACATGTAGGTAGGCCGCTAATTATTTGAGGGCCCCATTTTCAAAATGTGGGCCATTATCTGAGGAGATTTTTTGGGGAATCCCCCACCTGGGAATGATCTCTGTAATCAGTGCTTTAGCCACTGCTGCCGCTGTCTTGGACGTCGGGAATACTTCTATCCATTTTGAAAATACGTCAATCACTACTAGGAAATGTTGTTTAATGGGTTGAGGGTGAGGACGTCCATCATCAGGTGGTTGCTTGATGCTCAATGCTTCTGTATTTCACTCACCATTATCCCCTTTGACACATGGTCCTTCCAATGTATCACTTTCGCATAATAAGGGCAAAAACATATTGTGAGGAAGGGCCCACCATTTTGCCCCTCCCATATCTCATTTATCAGGGCGCCATATCAGGGCAACTCTTTTCCTATTTTTCTTATTGCTCTTCGTTCTGTTCAAATTCTTTGAGGTTTTCCCACCATGGGGTAGTTTCTACGGCTGGCGCCTGTAGTGTGTGTGTTTTTTTTTTCCGTGTGGCATGTTTTGCCGCTTTGTTTTTTGGTGTTGTCTGTTCTGATATCACCGCTGCACAGTCATGTGGTTCTCTGTCCTCCTTTGTAGGCAGGCTGTAACACAGTTGACTCTTCAAGGGTGATATGCGGAATTGAAAATATGTAAGAATAGGAGCTGTCTGGCCTGATGCAGATGGACTGTTTTTTGTTGAAGTGATATGGTTTCTACCACATGCGGAAGTAATAGCCGCAGAGGGCTGTAAGCCACAAGGCTAAGGGATGCTGTGACAGCTGCTGCTTGCCGTTTTGTCGGCCTGGTCATTCCCTTGGGCAATTGGACCAGTTGTCCTGGTGTGCATGGATTTGCGGGTTGGCAAAGTGATTACTTCCAGGAGAGCTTTGACCTGTTCTTTGTTTAGTATTGGGGTACCGTCTGATTTCAATTTGCCCCTTAACTTCCACAGGGCGCCATAGTCGTAAACAACCCTGAAAGCGTATCCCCTGGTGTAGAAAGTAAGAGAATGCCCTGCCACCATGGTGCAGGTTCGCGTCAGAGCATACAGTTCTGCCTGTTGGACAGAGAAGTGAGGTGGGAGTGGGTTTGATTCTACCAGGCCGTTATCATGGACTATTGCGTAGCCTACTTCCGCCTTCCCTGTCTCTGGGTTTCGGGAGGTCGAGCCATCCACATACCAGATAAGATCACTGTTGGGGATGGTTGTTTCCAGTAAGTCTGGCCGGGGCGTGGTCTGTTCTGATATCACCGCTGCACAGTCATGTGGTAGTCTGTCCTCCTCTGTAGGCAGGAGGATGGCAGGATTCAACACAATTCACCGTTCAAGGGTGATATGAGGAAGTGAAAGTATGTAAGAATAGTGGAGCTGTCTGGCCAGATACAGATAGGCAGTTTTTTGTTGAATTAGTATGGTTGCTACCGCATGCGAAAGCCACAAGCCTAATGGATGCTGTGACCGCGGCTGCTGCAGTGCAAACAGACAAGCAGAGCTTGTGCTACTGTATCCATTCGTTGAGAGTAATAAGCCACCAGCCTAAATTTATCTTCATGGGGTTGCATAAGGACTGCTGACATAAACCCCGCTTCTCATCCACAGTCATAGTCTATGGTTGGTCTGGGTTTGGAAAACCGAATGTCAGCGCCATGCTGAGGGCCTTTTTCTGGTACTCAAATGCTACGTCTGCGTCGTCAGTCTATTGTTCTTCGTTCTTGGCCCCTCAGGCCATATCCTGAAGGGACTGTGTCAGTCTTGCATAGTCAGTTATCCAGCTCCTGCAGTAGCTGTTACAACCTAGAAATAACATTAGGAGTTTCTTCTTGCGGGGGTGAGCTATTTTTGAGGATCACCTCTACCCTTTCCGGGCCTATTTCCTTTCTGAGAGTATGTGGCCTAGATATGGCACTCCTGAACAGGCTATTTGTAATTATGACTTGCTTACTTTGTGGCCATTGTTTGCAAGATATTTTAGCAATAATACTGTGTCTGCCTCGTTGGCTTACTAGTTAGGGGAGCATATAAATAAATCGTCTACATATTGGATTAGTGTGCTGCCGTGTTTGAACGTGAAACCATCAAGGTTTTCGCGCAATGCAGTACTGAAAACAGCGGGGGACTGTAACATTTACCTTTAAATGTGAACGCAAACCACTGCTGTGATGTCTCTTCCACCGGTATACGAAAGAACGCATTTGCGTCAATCACAGTGAACACCGTTGCTTCGGCGGGTACTTGGGCCAGTATGATTCAAGATTCAAGAGGTTTATTTGTCACATACAGATACATATGTTCATACAAATGCAGTGAAATTTTATTGTAACGCACCCGGAGATTATGCACAATAAGATCGAAACTGAACACGATAGCTAACCTAATTACTACCTAACTAACTAAATTAACTAACTGATTCCTAAAACGTAATGCAGTTCCATCCGTCCATCCATCCATTTTCCTCCACTTATACGGGGTCGGGCCCCGTATAAGCGGAGGAAGGCCCCCTTCTCCCCGGCAACATTTTGCAGTTCCTCCTGGGGGACCCCGAGGTGTTCCCAGGCCAGCTGGGATATGTAATCCCTCCAGCGTGTTCTGGGTCTACCCCGTGGTATCCTACCAGTTGGACGTGCCTGGAAAACCTCCAAAGGAAGGCCCCCAGGAGTCATCCTGATCAGATGCCCAAACCACCTCAACTGGCTCCCTTCGACGCAAAGGAGCAGGGGCTCAACTCCGAGCTCCCTCCGGATGTCCAAGCTCCTCACCCTATCGCTAAGGCTGAGCCCAGCCGCCCTACGGAGGAAACTCATTTCGGCCCCTTGTATTCGCAATCTCGTTCTTTCGGTCACTACCCAGAGCTCATGACCATAGGTGAGGGTTGGGACGTAGATGGACTGGTAAATTGAGAACTTTGCCTTCCGACTCAGCTCCCTCTTCACCACAACGGTCCAGTAAAATGCCCTCATCACTGCTGACGCTGCACCTGCAGCGAGCAGGAGTGGGAGAGAGTCTTGATGTTGTTGGGGTTACACCAGCGGCTGTTTATCATAAGGCAGATGCCTCCACCGTTGGATTTCCCCGATTCCTCCAACCTGTGGGCGCGGAACATGGAGAAGGACTCGGCTGGACGTATGGCGTGGACTGGCACCAGCGGGTTCAGCCATGTCTCTGTCAGGCAGAGGACACAACAGTTTCTCGTATCCTGTTGGAGTGTAATCCTCACTCGAAGGTCATCCATCTGGTTCTCCAGGGACTGGACATTGGCAAGGATGCTTGGCAGACGTGGATGTTTATGTTGCGTCCTTGTTTTGACCCAGATGCCCCCTTGTTTACCGCAGTGCTTCATCCCTGGGCCCACCCGTGGAACAGCAGCTCCATTGTTGTTGTTGTTTTCCTGGTTGAGAGCTTTGGCACATCAACTTTACGGCGGCTACTCTGGATCCGCGGATAAAAAGTCCCACAGTTTTTTTTTCATGGAAATTGTTATATTCAAGAGTTCATAGGAGATCCCTGCTGATGAGTTTTTGGCGACATAGTGACAGAAAACATAAACAAATAATAAAATGTGCGTAATCGACACGGAGCACCCAAGCAGGCGACCGCAAAGGGACGGCACCACAATCATCACCGTATGGTAGTGGGATTGGGGCCCACCGGGGCGGGGCAATGAACAGCATTATTTTCACCGAATACGCCTTGCGGACTGGTAGTATGGGTGTGTTACATGAAAGAAGAAAGAAAGAAAGAAACAGTCTTTATTTGTCACACAACACACCACACTACAACACATGCTTGCACACACACACACATGCACATGCTTTGGATGGTGGCCGGTGAAATGGTTCCTCTGCATTTAACCCATCCTGGCTTGTCCTTCCTCCGGGGGCACAGCCAGGAACAGTGGGCAGCATACATGGACGCGCCCGGGGACCAGGTGATAAGTGTCCATCGCTGGTCAGACGATGATGTGTGCATGTTTTTGAGGGGGGTCCTTACTGCCGTGAGGTGGAGGGAACCCCATTTGAGCACGGGGAGAACATGCAAACTCCACACAGAAAGGCTCCTATTTGGGAGATAACCCGCCGGAGCATGGTGTCAACAGCGCCCAGGACCTTCTTGCTGTGAGGCAGGTGTGCAATGCACTGCGCCACCGTGCCACTGTGCCATGGAGAAGTGGAGCATGGTATCACAATCTTTCTTTCCAACAGCGAGTCAAAAAGGGGTGCAATGCCGATCTCAGCCTCCCTTTTTAAAGGGTACTGTGGTTTGCATAGCCTGTATGAAGATTTTGGATGTACCCGTAGTGGGATAGCTCCAGCTATTAGGCCCACATCGTGTTTTTCCTGAGCCCACAGGTGCTCAGGACCTCTTGAGCTTCTGTCAACAAGCACTGTAGGGTCCCTGTGGCGGAGCCATAATCTCATTTACCAGGCACCAGGTGTACGGCGGCAGGCAAGGAAAACCCAGTTCATAGGTTTTCGGTAGGCCCGGCCCCTGGGTGACCACAAGGGTCTTCCCGGGATCGGGGCCTCACAATCACCCAAACCTCCCCGACGATCTGTCCACCTCTCCAGATCCTCCCAATCCTGGGCAGGATCTTTTCGTAACAACATGTGGGACATGCTTCCCGGTACATCGACTCTACCGTCTTGGCAGCAAGAAGGTCCTAGGTTCAATTGGGTTATCTCCCAATTAGGGGCCTTTCTCTGTGGAGTTTGCACATTCTCCCAGTGCTCCCACGGGGTTTCCTCCATGTAACATCAGTAAAGACCCCCACCAAAAGCATGCATAACATCATTGTCTGACCAGCAATGGACATGTGACCCACCGCATACTTTATGGTCATTTGGCGCCTTTGAGATTTTTTTTTGCATAATTTGAAAGGGGAGAATCAGAGATTCCAAACAAGGTGTCACGTGCAAATCAATCAAATATTTTTAAAGCTATGACTTGTTAATGACAAGGGTGTGGCAAACTGTGATTCTGAGATAATCACCTCCAAAGTTTAACTTTCACCAGGTTCATTCAGTCAGCTCCCAGAATGTAAATGGGGTTGGAAGACAAACAAAGTCTCATGGCTACTTAACATGATGCTGAATGGGCCAATCATGAACAGCTCAACAACACAACACATTTTGCTTTTCAAAAAATATATATTAGATAACAATAA
>NC_137193.1:26777560-26892560 GCF_960531495.2 Zeus faber
AGCTGAGCCTGACCATACTATGCCGTCCATTTTATCTCCCCCGGGAATTCAGCACGGTCATTATTACAGCCGTTTATATCCCACCGCAAGCGGACACCGACGCAGCTCTGTCGGCTCTGTACGATGTGTTGTGCGGATTTCAGAACAGACATCCTGATGCGGCTGTGGTGGTGACTGGGGACTTTAACAGGGCCAACCTTAAAAAAGTTCTGCCGAATTTCCACCAACACATCACGTGTGCCACCAGGGGGGACAGAACTCTGGACCATTGTTACACTCCTTACAAGAACGGATACAAGCCCGTCTCGCTCCCTGCTTTCGGGAAATCAGATCACGCCGCAATCTCGCTGCATCCTGTTTACAGGCCTCTGATCGCGCGGGATCTGGTGGTGACGAGGGAAGTGAAGCGGTGGACGGACCAATCAGAGGCTGCGCTTCAGGACGCTCTGACTGACGTAGACTGGGACATGTTCCAAACAAGTTCAAGTGACGTCAGCGAGTTTACGGAGGTTGTAGTAAGTTTTGTGGCTACGCTAGCGGATGAAATCGTTCCCACGGTGAAAGTTCGGATATTTCCAAACCAGAAACCATGGGTTGATAAATCCATCCGCTGCGCTCTGAATGCGCGCACGGCCGCTTACAACGACGGTCTTGTATCTGGTAACATGGACAATTACAAAGCGGCGTCGTACAATCTGCGGAGGGCGGTGAGGGACGCCAAACGGACGTACAGAGAGACAGTGGAGCTACAGATGGAGCGGGGGGACACAAGACGCTTGTGGCAGGGGCTGCGAACAATAACAAACTACAAGAGCAGCTCCTCCTCAGCCACGAGTGTGGACGCCTCCCTGGCCAACCAACTGAACTCCTTTTATGCGCGGTTCGAGTCTGGCAGCAACACCGCTAGCTCGCCGGCTAATTGGAGTTACACCGCTGGGGGTTGAGCGCGCACTCTCAGTGTCCGTGCACGAGGTCAGGAGGGCTTTGATGTGGGTGAACACCAGGAAAGCTGCGGGCCCAGATGGCATATCTGGGCGAGTACTGAAGACCTGTGCTAACCAGCTAGCTCCGGTGTTCACCACAATATTCAACATCTCCCTGGCTGAATCAGTGGTCCCGTCCTGCTTCAAGAGGTCCACCGTCGTTCCTGTGCCGAAGATCGCCTCTCCAGCCTGCCTGAATGACTACCGTCCGGTGGCCCTCACCTCGGTGGTCATGAAGTGTTTCGAGAGGCTGATTAAGGATTACATCTGCGCCTCTCTTCCCCGCACCTTGGACCCGTTGCAGTTCGCGTACCGGCAAAACAGATCCACGGATGACGCGGTCTCCCAGGTACTGCACACCACGCTCACGCACCTGGATGGCCAGAAGGGGGCCTATGTGAGAATGCTGTTCATCGATTATAGTTCAGCTTTCAACACCATAGTCCCCACCAGACTGGCAGTCAAGCTGTTGGAGCTCGGATTGAATGGTCCGCTGTGCGCCTGGATCCTGGACTTCCTCACAGCCCGCCCGGTCAGGCAAGCGCCTCCATAGTCACACAGCGAGAACAGAGAGACTGAGACAGAGTTTTTTCCCGCAAGCCATTAGAACTGTCAATGCTGACCTCACCAGGGGTCCTCACTGAGCCATACACATAGGCTCCACTACCTTCTTACTGTATGTAGCATACTGTACCGCATACTGTGTCACTGTTCAGGGTTGTTCGTGATGCCGTATTGCTGCGCCGTACTGTTGTATACTGTGCTGTATTATCTCAAACACTACCTCACTTTATTCACATGCCACTTTAATGCACATATCTGTATATACATAATTGCCTTTCCATATACATAAGCATATTCCCTCTATCTATTCCATTTTATTTCATTTTATTTTTATTGTATTTTATTTTATTCTATATATTTTTATTTTATTCTATAAGTATTCGACTTACTGTATTACGTTTTAGGAGTCAGTTAGTTGGGCTATTAGAAATTTTTCCTAGGACATATTGTGTGTTATCACCGGGTGCGTTGCATTACATTCACTGCATATATGTATGAAAGTATGTATATGTAAGTGACGAATAAAAATCTTGAATCTTGAATGTTGAATCTTGAATCACTTTCGTAAAGCTCAAATAAAAATTAAATTAATACATCGGCAATAAAAATACAATTTTTATTTTATTAATTGTCCTATTGTCCCAAGGTAAGTCTCTGTTCTGGAGTGGGAGCTGAATAAGTTGCTCAAAACGGAGTTCGAAGAACTACGATAGTCCCTACAGTAGTATTAATAAGGGACGGCTCCTCCAAAACGTTTGTAGAACTATGAAAAAGTTCCTGCAGTGCGAAAATGGAGGATATGGCGAGTTTTGCGATACATTAAATATTGCGATTCAATTTGTTGCAATACTTCACATTTTAATTAAATTCATCTACAATAATAAAACACAGATTAATAAATTCTTTCAAACCATTCGTTCTTAAAAATCAGAGATGTATAAATTGATTCTATGCTCCGCTTCAAAACATGTATATTTTTCATACAATAAACGCAAGATTATCCCGTATCCCGTAACGTTCACGCGGGCAAGCCCAGCCAAGGAGATTTAATTTGGGTTATGCAAGTATTCAATGAGATGCAAGATCACTGCTTTGGAGCTCGTTAGGATGTGTCCGGCGAGGGAAAGGGATCGGTCTCATGGAAGAACTGCACATGCTCCTCAGAATTAGATGAATTTTTTCAAGGAAAGGAGGGTGGCTGATTGATGACTCGGTAATGTAGGGGTGTATTAGCATGTGTGTTCTCATACGCCTGTAGTCATTCGTTGATAACAGTACACAAGGTCCCCATTGCCTGGTTAGCGTCATGGGGAAATATCGCTATGTGTATTTTATTTTCTTTCTTTTGGCCTGACTGTGATTGAGTGCGGTGTGGGTCGTGGCCTATGCCTATACGCATGGTCTTTGTGATTTAAAGCTGTGCGGTTAGGGGCACATTAATCAGGGGGTTCTGTCACAGTGAGAAACCCTTTTTAGTGCGTCGCTCTCTCCCTAGGAGACTGTATCTTAATTATGAACAAGTTAAAGTGTTCCTTTCATCAACCCCCCTACCACTAACACTCCCTCTCTTCCGCGTCTTCATCTCAGCTTCTTCAGATCACCCCTTTTTACAAGGACAACGTCAAATTTGTTTTCTTTAGCGACTGTGTAGACGAACGGATGAATGCACAGCTGACCTGTAAATTGAGTAGACGCGCCCGTTCTTAGAAAACCTCTTACGTAATTTGAAACAGTAGCTGTTCTCATGGTAATATTTTACTGCCACAATACTGCACTCTGGGTGCTGCCTTACGCGTATCCGATTTTTGTGGTGTTATTAGCTTATCGACTTACATTTAGCTTCAAAGTAGCTTTCCATTATGTTTTCAATGAGTTTCTGCTATGGCGATTGATCGTCGATTCTTGACGACTGTTCTAAACTCAATCTAAAATGATTGGGACAATTACCAGCTTGGAAAGGTACAGGAAAGCAGTTCTAGATTTATTGTATAACGTTTATGTCCAGGATTGTGCTAAATATGAGTCTATTTTGATTGCCTAGTTGGAAAAAGGGCCATTGGGATATATTTATTCGATGCCCATAGTGCATATCTTGTCATGGGTAAAAACAAATCTCAATGGATTCAACGTATTCTGAGAAACCTGGAACCTCTCGTGACAATAAACACGAGGGATTCTGATTGGAACTAAGAGCCAATACAGCCTTTCTCTATTGCTGCAGAAAATATTCACCGACAAACTTGTTCAACATAGATTGGATTTGAAGTTTTATTATCACTGTGCGTTGAAAAGACAAATTGAATGGCTTCATCCTCTAGAAACGTTTCTTACAAGCTTTAGTGTTTGTACACAACGTTTTGTCTCGTTTCAAATCGATTGCTAAAGTATTGGTCTCACTACCATTGAGCCAAGTCTTCCTGACGATGCCAGTACACAAGGGATTTATTCATTCTGCAAACCCCAAGGGGAAAACCTTAAGTCACCAGAAATTACAGATAATGCTTACATTGCCATATTTGGCAGTTTGTGTGGCTTGCACTTGGCTTGTGATTGACCGGAGAGCTTTTTGAACTTTGAGATGTTTGATTGAAGCGGCTCATACCATTGGAGACTAAATTATTAAAAATGATCTGTTTGTTCTTGTGGTGTTGGGGTGGTGTGGTTTAAGCTGTCACATCTGTCTTGGGTAATTGGGCCCAGGATCAGTGTGGCTGTATGCCGGTTGCTTGTTAGAGTAATCAACGAGCAACAGGTAAAATCCCCATCCCCACATACACACAGGAGAGGAGCACTTGTCAGGATACCCTGTACACCTGCTCCAGGCTTGTTACACCTAGCACAACCGCTACAATAAACTGGTGTGTTTTCAACCCCATCGTCTGTGTCTCTGTGCCCGAGGGCCCTGAAAAATGCCACTAGGGTGGCGTGTGGATCTGTTCAGTTCTGTTTCACCAGGCACTACATTCAATTAGACAAGCACTTGTGCACAGTGAACGTTTGTACAAAGCAAGGACACTTCCCTACTTATCCAGTATTCCACCATATTTGCGTCATTATCATTTTAGACCTTATGGGTAAAGCAATTTTTACCTTGTCCTTGAAGCATCCATAAACCAACCGAAAGAAAAAACCCTCTACAATACCTGGCAATACATGGCTCAATGTAACTGCATCACACATTCACACTTTAAAAAGAGGTAACTCCTTTAGCTACTCCGAGGTCAACTTTGAAGCACTTGTGAGTTGCAATGCAGCTTTTTAAGATAGTTGACACCAAATGATGAATAAGTGGAGTAATTGATCATTGCTCAAGGATCAGGGGGACAGTTGTTCTCTTGGACAGCTCACCATGTTCTCCCTCAAGATAGGTCAGCATTAAAAAGGCGCAAAGTATAACTGAGTGCCGCAAGGCTTAATTAAAGAGCTTACGCTAATTACAGGAGTACATAGGGAGCAGGGAGTATCATGCATTTTCTTGGATCATTTAGACCAACGTTACCTAGAATGAGTTAACCTGGTCTTGCGACCAACCAACACAGAATGAATATGTAGATATTCAGGTCTCAGTTAAGTCTAGCTTCAACCTTAGCTCTAGCCTATTGCACAAGTCCTCTAATCTAGTGATGAAAAGTTCTGCAACTTTTTGGAGATTGAGCTGTTTACTACAATCTCTAAAAGATTTGCAAAATGTTTCCTGGCTGCAGTTACCTATCTACCTACCTACATATTTCAAGAAAGAACAAATCTTTTTGTGGGAGTAACTCCTGACTCTTGAGTCATTACAAATATTTGTTTGCTAGGACCTAATCATTTGCTGTGCTCTGCATTAAACCGAAGGCCTGCAAAAGCAGTGTGCAGTGTGTTGAGCAATCATTTTATTTCAATTATTTATTCTTGCTCTTACCTCTTACTTTGTATTCCTCTCTCCATCCCTCTCCCTTTCTTGTCCTATTTCTCAAGATCTGGCCTCCCCTCCACCGCTTCTTTCTCCCGCCAATCCAGTTGCGAGTGGTGTCTCTTGTCTGACAGCTAATCTGACAGCGGCGTTATCAAATTTAAGGACGTGCACAATTTCCTCTAGCTCTAATGACGAGTAAATAATGGCGGGACATCAAGCCAGGGGAGATGAATGGACTAAAAGAAACCAGGGCTATGATAAGCAGCAAGCAAATGTTTGTCAAATATGACGATGGGGCCATCTACCCCTCTCTGGTCTTTCTGTCCCTCCATCCACCTCTCTCTGTCGCGTGTTTTTTCTCCATTTGCCGGCCTCTGCCTCTGATGTCAGATGGCATGAAAAACATAGGAGCGTCACCAGAATCAGTGACACTGCTGCTGTGCCTTCTCATATGGGCCTCCCATATGCGATTTCCATTTCAAAGCCGACTCCTTTTACCGTTATAATTCCATCTAAGGCAATTGTTAAATGAACATTCCTAACTGCTGACTAGGACTAAGATATTTTGAAGGAAAAAAGGAACATGAAGAAGGGGTAGAACTAGGAGAAGAACTTGCGCATCCGTAATGAAGGCAATGGAAGGTAGAGAGTGGAGTACGATCAAAGGTATGGTAATGCCGCGGTGAAAAGAGATGGGAGAACGTGCGGGGCCTCTGGAATAAGGCGCACCGCAATCCAAGAGAGAGGACTTCTTGAGGGGGAGAAAGGTGCCGGTGGTGGGTGAGGGGGGTGAGGGGAGGCCGAGAACGCAGCGTTCTTCTCCTTCTTTGGAGAGAGAGGAGATATTTATACAGATAGGTTGCATCAGGGCTAGTGATGCAAAACTTGCGAACGATTCGTTCTTATTGAACAAATCCTTCAGTCTGGTAAAAGAGTCGTCCATTCATGACTCGTTGACTACAGCCTATAAAGGGGCGTTCAATAAGACTTCAATTAAAAGAGCTGAGAGCTGTGAGTAGCAAGCCCAACAAGCTCAGTGAGTGGGCGAGAGAGGAAGAGAAAGAGAGAGAGAGAGAGAGAGAGAGAGAGAGAGAGAGAGAGAGAGAGAGAAGGAATCTTCTACTCGTGAAAATAATTACTCAGGATTAAATAAAGGTAGAGAAAAGTTCTCTGTCATAATTCATATTAAATGCGACTCATTTACACTTTTCATTCCACCAAAATATTTTTTCTCAAAATAAATTATTCCTGTGAGAATTCCATTCACACCTCAGCGCTGAACCATCCCTTCTCACTCTCGCTACACAGCCTGAATCAAACGAATGAAAAGAAGGAAAAATTAAACAAATCATCTTTACTGAGTCAACGCTAAATCTCCAAAACCAAACTTTTCAAGGCTTCATCACTCACCAAGGCTATACACTTCCTTAGAGAAGCACTTGAGTTATAAGTCCCAACCCTGAGCTGTTTTATTCTTACACACTTGCATCCGCTGCAATGGGACTATAGTACACATACATCTTCCATAAATAGTTCAATATGCCTACGAAGACCAAGACGGGCAGAAAATGTGGCCACTGGCCTTTTGAAAACTGTCGACCACATTGAGAAGTCAGCGAAATTTGAGCCAACTACAAAGCTAGTGATTCCAGGAAAGAGTCTTAGACGCCAGGACATCTAACATTTATAGTCGCACTCATGTGGTCTTACAATGCCAATTAAGTTTTCAACACTTTGATCGTGGCCTTTCCTTTCTCGCCTGACCCCCCCCTCCCTTTCTGCTCTTCCTCTGCCTTTCTTACTGTCTTATCTTTAGCTTAGCTTTACTGTTATTCCCCCTACCGGCATTGTTATTGTATTTTTTCCATCATTGACCGACAGGTAAGGTTAAACACAGCGCCAAGGCCTGACAAGATGAAACATATCACAGAACAAATATGGAAGGTATGAAAAATGTATGGTTGTCTTGAGAGCGAAAGAGATAATTCAGTCATTCATGTACAGTATATTGCAACTGTCATGTTTCTCTTCACTATGATAACAATAGGCTTTACCAGTTTTTCACACCATTATTGGTAAAAAAATAAATAAAAGTAAATTTTGTAAAAAGAAAATTCTGGGAGAGTATTGGTTGTTTTAAATGATGTCTTGTAGTGTCAAAATAAGGTCTTATATTTGACTTTTTAAAGGGGACCTATGATTCTTTTCCTTATTTTCTGTCATATACAGCAATTAGCCACAACATTAAAACCATCCATTTTTCATGCTTCCAACATATCAACTTAAAGAACTGACTGTTTACTTGCTGCGTAATATATCCCACCCCTTGACAGGTGCTATTGGAAGGAGATGAGTGATGTTATTCACTTCACCTGTCAGGCAAGTGTTAGGATCTGAGCGACTTTGACCAAATTGAGGCCAAATTGTGATGGCTAGACGACTGGGTCAGAGCATCTCCAAAACAACAGGTCTTGTGGGATATACCCGTTATGTAGTGGTTAGTACCGACCAAAAGTGGTCCAAGGAAGGACAACTGGTGAACCGGTGACAGGGTCATGGGTGGCCAAGTCTCACTTGATGCCCATGGGGAGCGAAGTTTAGACTGTCTGGTGCAATCCCACAGAAGAGCTACTGCAGCACAAATTGCTGAAACGGTTAATGCTGGCTATGATAGAAAGGTGTCAGAAGAAGAAGAATCTTTAATTATCACACAACACACCACACTACAACACATGCACACATCCACATGCTTTGGATGGTGGCCGGTGAAATGAGGCCTCTGCATTTAACCTGTCCTGGCTTGTCCTTCCTCCGGGGGGGCTGCCAGGAGCAGTGGGCAGCATTCATCAGACGATGATGTGTGCATGTTTTTGGTGAGGGTCTTTACTGACATTAGGTGGAGGAAACCCCATGTGAGCACGGGAAGAACATGCAAACTCCACACAGAAAGGCTCCTATTTGGGAGATAACCCGCCTGGAGCACAGTGCCAACAGCGGCAGGCAAGAATTGAACCCAGGACCTTGTGTTCAATTCCTGGCGCAATGCACTGGGCCACCGCACAGAAAACAGCTTGCTGTGTATGGGACAACGTACCTGCAGACCGGTAACCCACTGACTGAAATGCCTACAATGGGCATGTGAGCGTCAACTGGATCATGGAATAATGGAAGAAGGTGGTCTAGTCTGATGAATCACATTTTCTTCTACATCATGTGGATAGCTGGGGTTAGGGTCCGATCCGATCGAGCATCTGTGGGATGTGCTGGAACAACAAGCCCAATGGATGAGGGCTCCACCCCACCTGAATTCTATCAAAACAGTTTGTGACATCACATCACATGGAACATCGAGGAATGATTTTCACCTGGAACCTCGCTTTAAAGGAAACAGTCGATCGGCGTTATTCAGCGCTGTTCCACGTCTCGGTAAGTGAACTGCATCTCCCCATGTAATCTAACGGGAATATTTAACTCCACGGTTTAACATTTTTCCACTATTTATAAATCAAACTCGGTTTTGAAAATAAAATTGAGAGATAAAAAAAAACCCCCACAAAGGAACAGTTTTCAGACAAGCTGGATTGATGCAAGATTTGAAAATATTTTTTACTCACGAGCTGAAGATAATTACTGAGATTACAGAATTAAAGTCCAAAGCACAAGGTGAAGGCATTTGGCATGATTCATATTGAATTAGACTGATTTACAATTTCACATTTCCTCAATATAACCATTTTCAACAGAATCAAATGATTCTTGTAATAATTCCTTTCACAACTCTGAGCCAAACCAACTCTTCTTATTCCTTCCTTCCTCACCTGTGTCTCAAACCAACCGCATCAAACAAATGGGGAATGGGAAAAATCAAACAACTTTTTTTACTGAATCTGAAAACAGTCAACCTATCATCACTACTTAGTTGGACATCAACTTTTCAGATGAGCCCCGTCTGCTCTTTCCATCACTCATGAATAATTTTACACTTAATGAAAACAAGCGGAACTTGATGGTGTCATATCGACATTTCTGCAACTTCTTGGACACGATGATCCCCATCCAACTTTCATCTTCCCCAGCCAAGAAATGTAAAATATATACATGTATTTTTTTTATTATTTCATTTTCTTCCCCTCTCATCTCGTCTTTCTTCTTTTCAATTCTTTTTTTTTCCTCCCCAGGTCTACAATTAGTGCATTTATTTCCAGGCCTCTTCTCGTTCTTCAAAGACCCTCGCCAGGGACGCAGCTGTCGCTCCAACCATCAAAGTGCTCTCTCGCTCGGCATTCTGTTCCTCCCTCCCTTCCCTCTCTCTCTCTCTCTCTGTCTCTCTCTCGTACCGACGGCGCAACCGAGGCCCAGTCGCCACTTGGGGCCCATCCTATGATGAGCGTTGCACAAGTGAAACAAGTATCAATGCCAATATTTACATTAAAAAAATCCATCTTTCATCAGATATAGATATTTTAATAATACAATACGAGATAGATATGGGGGCACAGTGGCTCAGTGGTTAGCATTGTTGCCTCACAGCAAGAATATCCTAGGTTCCACTCCCGGCTGTCCCAGGTCCTTTCTGTATGGAGTTTGCATGTTCTCCCGTTTGCGTGGGTTTCTGCCAGGCGTCCTCCCATGATCAAAGACATGTATGTTAGGGGTTAATGCTCCTGTTGGTGCCCCTGTCCAATGCAATGGCAAAAAAGTGGTCACTGTGCCTGCCCACTGCTTCTAGGTGTAGGATGAAGAGAATGAATTTTGTTGTACAATAAAGATATTCTATTTTATGGTGCTGAACATACCTAGTCATGGTGTTGTGCAATGTGCAATTGTGTGCTATCAGGGGTGTGTGTGTGAGGAAGGCGCGGAGAGGGAGTGTTCAGGATGCAACTTGTCCGCTCGATCTCCGCTCGACTGTGCATCCCCTGTTACTGCAAAAAGAAAGCATGTTTTTACTTTAAATGTATTTCATTTTATTCTATTGCCTTCTAGAACGAAACGACCCCGTGATTCTGTTCGATCGCTCGCACAGGTGTGGGCGTTCATTCATTAGGTAAAGCCAGGTACCGCTGATGAAGCCAGACTGTCAGCCGTGGCAATGATTTTCAAATGTAGAATCAGGTGGAAACCCATCTTTTCATCCGACTCTACCCCACTGCTATTATTCACCGCTTTAAACCAATCCACAAATTAACGCTAACTATGCTGTTGTTATCCATTCTTTCTTGCCAATTTTCTTTTATTCATCATTTATACGTGACCCGTGTCCAATACCTTTTATATTGTAATTATACTGCAATAACATTGTTGAGGTTGTTATAATTAAGTAATGACACAATAATAACTTAGACCTACTCAGTCATTGTAATCCATGCCCGTACTGTTGTATACATATTCACCCTGTACAGAATATCCATCTATATTTATATTTTATACCCACAGCCAATACTAGCAACCATACTGCCAGTTAGACTCGGCTATTATCTTTTTTTTTTAATCTTAACAGACAATTTATTGTTTCAGGTTTGTATGCTAATTGTCTGTACAACAATGCACCCATCCTCACCACGTACATTTCCTCATTTATGAAAATGTATTTTCAGATTCTGAGTTTGTTTTGTTTCCTCCATGCTCCCGACTGAGTAATCCAGGTGCACTCTACAAGTACTCCTTCATCATCATTTTCAACTGCGAGTTATGACTTTTGAGACCGTGATACCCTGACTCTGTCTCTCGGCGTCACTCTCTACTCTCTCCTGCAGCAGTACACCCGAGGATAATGCATGAGTGATGCTTTTTCCACGCCGTTGCAATTCGTCTACTCTGCAACAGCTGCCTTCTTCTGGGACGCCGACGAGACCAGAAAGGGTTCCTCACTAAAACTAGCTCACAGCTGGTTTCCACCTTGGTGGTTGGCTGACAACCCTAACCCACCCCAGTTGCAATAGTCACTTAATTTGCAATTTACTTGTCTAACACACACACACACACACACACACACACACACACACACACACACACACACACACACACACACACACACACGCAAACACACACACACACACACACACACACACAGACACACACACACATAAAAACACACACGCATGCACCCACAGGTGCATCAATACCGCAGTGAAAGAAAACAGTTAGAGAGAAAAAAAAACTTTCGATGCAAGCACAATAATTCCTGGCATCTGTTAGTAACGTGTCCTTATTGCTAACAAGCAAAGGCTGATGCATGAAGTATATAATTTCTCTGCCTTATTTTTATTTATTTTTTGCTTGTTATATCCAAATTCTGAATATATTAAACTCCCAGGTACAAATGAGTGTCTCTGGAGAACCTCAACCTCCCTTAATTCCACCAAATATAGCTGCTTAAACATGTTTTCCTCCAGGCTTATTTAGGTAATCAGGAAGGGGAAATTCTACTGGCAAGGGGATTTCAACTGCTGTAAATTCCCAAAATTTGAAAAAAGAATATAGTTAAAGTCCATGGTCACACAGGTTAAATTCCATGGTCGCGAGGCATATGGGTTAAAGAATATGTTTAATGAATTTGTATACAGTAAAGGAGAGTAAAAAAAAGAGCTAATAATACAGTTATATACCATTACCCATTTAGGCTACTGAGAGGGAAATAGGGCCAATAAATAAAGGTAAACTATGCAGCTTTACTCTGTTTGTTACCCTGGGAGGAGCAGACCAGCTCAACTTCCAAGATCTGCTATTGAGAACACCATTGCCATGTAATGATATCTGTCCCTTTTAAAAAACATTGCAAATAATTATACCTGCTTTGGTTCCATCTTCAGGTCAACACTAATTTCACAGAACCAAACAGAAATGGGATGCCTCGTAACCATCTCTGACCCAAATCAGTCCCATCTTCCTTCATCTCCAGAAGAAGAAGTTGCTTTTCTGTTGCCGTCAGGTCAATTTTCTGGACAGAACCCAGTCACTAGTGTAGTCACTAGACCAGGGGTCTCAAACTTAACTTACCTGGGGGCCGTTGGAGGTAGAGTCTAGGTGAGGCTGGGCCACATCAAGTATACCACAAAGAAAGGGTTTCAAGTATTCCAAAAAAAAGTGCAACTTCTTTTTCCTTTCCTATTGCAACACTATGCTGTCTTTATTAGGTCACTGATTACTCTTGTTGAGTCTGCCCACTTCCTAAGTCCTCTGTACCTTGCACTGGGTGAATATATTTTGGATATATTGGATATATTTTTCTTCCACTTAGTGCCAGTCCGGAATCACGTTTCAACCAAGTGACTAACGCGTTGGCTAACTTGTCAACAAACACTACCAGAAGCTGTCACGAGCCTGAGCTATGCTACCCCATAAGTGATGATGAAAAAAAATATAAAATGCCCAGGGCAACAACTCGCGCAACGACTCGGCAAAAAGGTGCGTGTGAGAAAAATGCACGGGCCGCACTAACACTAAACTTTGATGTCAAGTAGGGGGCCACAAAATATCGTCCCGCGGGCCACGAGTTTGAGACCCCTGCACTAGACAGTGGGAAGAACATCCTCTGGGCGTTGATGCCATGATGCACGTGACATTGGCCAAAGACCCACCCATACCCTTGTCCAATGCTACATCGTAATGCCATGCCTCAATACCATAATCTCTGACCCAGCTGATTGTGTAATTTGAGCCCCATGTTCCTTCAAATCTAGACAATCTAATTCCACAGACCTGATTGTCTGGTTCTCTCTCAGACCTGTGGGAGCATATGTCTTGGCGCATGCAGCATTCGCCAGAGACCTTCCGACACACTTGTCCAATGGTACATCACACTGGGCATAAAGGTAGAGTCCGGCAATTCACAGGCAAACTCTGCAGTGGAAGCTATGGATGCCATTGGTCACACTTTCTGTGCCACCTTTTCCGTCCATCGTCTTACTATAAATGGCAATCAAAGTTATGCAACACATGGCCTAAATGTGTCCTTCATGTCCAAAGAACATTCACAATTATTACAGGTCTTGGAACAACAGGCTGAAAGCTTTTCAGTAAATATACTCTGTTGCTGTCTGCGTCTGATAAGAGCAGTGCTATATCAGGCACACAGCACAGCAGCTTTTGGCAAGTGCAAGAATTGTTTGTATGTTTGACATAGAATAGAAGGCACACAGAGGGGGGAAACTTGTTTCTTTGGCTGGTCCACTGGCTGTATGCTGACATCATACAAGCTCCTGTGGTGATAGGAAAGGTCCCCCCCGTCGCTGTTGTAGCGAACTCTAGTAGGAGCTTGACAACATTTGAACATGGAATTTACAGCGATTTACATGACTGGGCATTGATTTCAGCTCCTTCACATGCCCCCAGCATTTCAGAACAAAGGGAACTCCCCTTTTTTTCCACGATTTTGAAACCAAATTATTTAAACTTGCAGATGTTTTTAATCTTTCAAATTTGGCTCGGTAGTTAATTTACAGATGTTTCTTTGGTGTAACAAACTCAGAACATGTGTGACCCACCACAGCCAAACCCGCTGTGTTGCGCATTTCTAAAATCGCCAGAAGCAGCCAAATAAGTTGAAAAAACTTTTCTCGAAGGAAAATTAGATATTTCCAGATTCTTGCTCCTTTGTTTTTTTTTTTCATTATCTCTCAACGTATTTTCAAAACCAAGTTTGATTCATAAATAGTATAAAAATTTTAAACCATGAAGCTAAATTCCTGTTAGATCACATGGGGAAACACAGTCCACTTACCAAGACGCTGAATAGCCCTGAACAATGCCAATCGATCGTTTCCTTTAAAGCGACCTTAAAGGTGAAGATCATTCATCCATGTTCCATGTGATGTGAAGTCACAATGTGAAACCGCTTTGATAGAATTCAACCTTTAAATCGTATTACTTTTACACACAAATGGAGACATCATTGTGGAGGGGGCATGTACCAACATGTACATCAAACGAAGAAACCCTATTATTATTATTACCCTAATTATTATTCCCAACAAGTGGCTAAATGAGACCAGAGGTTGTCGGGGACATTAAACGTCATCAACCCAGGCACGGATAGTTTTGGACTAACTGGTCCGCCTTTACAGCCTCTAGTTATGTTTAAACTCACACTGCAAGCTATTCTAACTCAAACTTTCCAGGCTTTTGTAGAAGAGGTAAGCGCGCAAAATGAAATTACAAGTTGAAAGCTTAGTGGTGGTGACGTTGAAGTCATGCGACCATGGTGTAGTGAATTTATAGCCTAACATTGGCATTTTACTTCTCGTGATTGGATTTTTGCTTCAAAAGTAATCAAAGTGGTGTTAATTTGTGAACATTACGCACCGAACAAAATACACAAGTATTATAAACTTTTGTTTGCCAGAGAGCTTAACTTCGCTCAATAATCCAAAATCGAATTAAGTAATCCAAATTGGCTTTTTGTCGAGGAAACAAGGGCGATGCTAACTTCCAGGGGGCAACTAAAATACGTCATCCCTGCAGTAGACTTGGGCTGATTTACGATTAAATTGTCTGTCAGCGATCTACCCCATCGATCGCGATTGGCATGGATGACAGACGTTTTTTGTTTTTTTTATCTGCCAGGAAAAATCTGAGAATCGAAACGGTGTCAGTGCAGTTTACCGTGTTTTGAAACCTGGAGTAGAGAGAGGGGCGGTGGGGATGGAGGGCAGGGGGGTGGCGGAGGGTCTCCCCCTCAGAGCTCAGAGCTGTCCAGAAACCACTGGTGATCGGGTCCCACTTCCCCTCTATAGTCCCGTACAGCAACTTTGAGGGGCAGGTGCTCAAAAAAAAGAGAAAAGGCACATGGACCTCCAGCTCTGGTTATAGGCATTTTGCTGCTCTCAGTTTTTATGTAAATACTTCACTTGTTAATAATAAATCCTACAGTTCTGGAAAGGGGACCACATTTGTCACATTACATTACGTTCTATGCGCGCGTGAAGCGCACGCGCGCACACGCACACGCGCTCTCCCCCAATTAAAATGTATATCACCGATCGCTGCCCCACAGCGATCGCCGATTGAAATTTTGCACGATCGCCAAAGCCTACCCTGCAGCACTCTATGGATGCTGAATGGGCAACAATATTAGCATTATACTGTATAACACTTAATATATATAATGTTCTATCTATAACTGGACAGTATGGGAGCATATTGTGCTCATGCAAGGTGATGCACGTCCAATGATTGGGTCACTGGGGACATGGGTCAGTAGCAGGACCAGTCCAGAGTAATGTCAGGCAAGCTAAGCGAGCAGTAGCTCACCGTAGTAACCTAAACCTGTAAACCTTTAACACCATGGTGACATTTGTTTTCATTAACCTTGATATTAGACTGTGTGTCATATTTACAAGGAATTTGGTCATTATACATCTTGTTCTTGTATACAGACACAGCTATGCTTAATTGATAACACTTTCCAATCCCCTTGCAGTATCATATTAGACCAATGGCAAGTAGAATCTTTGCTTTTTTAGACATGTCTATGCCCTGCAAACCACCACACTGCAGAAAGGCCCTACGGGTAACAAGTTAAAACGCTAAAATAATACCGCTAGAGCAACAAACAACAAAATTCACTGGGAGAACCCATAAAGATATGTCATACCACATGGGAGTCGGAGAGAAACTCATCCTTGTTACTCTTCAAAGTCCAAAAGAATATTCAGTTGCGATGCTATCAAAGAGCATGGACACAGGCTCGAGCGGGTGAAAATGGCTGCGCACCACCAAACCTGGGTTTTTTTTCCTGTAGAGAGATATGGGATAATGCAGTTTTTGATAACATCTTCATGCTGGTGAAGAATAGGCAATACGTTTCAGAGAGAGAGAGGGATTATATCTTTATCCAACATCTAGCTGATTTTTGGCTCAAAAGCCATCCATCCTAGAATCCTCTGAACTGGGGTGGGGCTCCCCAAACACCACGTCCAAGTTGAGTAATCAGTGCATGTTTTCGCCAAAGAGTGGATGCAAAAACAAACATAAGCCAATGTATAAGTCTCATTCACTTTTCCCCTGCGGACAATTTGTAAAGATGACAAAAGTGCAGCCAGAGTCCAGAATGAATGGTTGAGAATGGAAAACAGTTTGGCTGTGGCGCTCTTCGTCAGGTGAATCAATTTGATGCAGTGAAGCTTCCTCTGATGAAGCTCATCTCAATGTCATGTTTGCCTATCAACAGCTGATATTTTCCAACAAAGTGAGTGCTGCACTCAGTGGCGTCACTATGGGGATGGGGGGGATGGTGTCACCTGGTGACACCATCAGAGGGGGTGACACCACGGACAAACATGCGTCTGGCCTACCCATTCAAAATTTGCTGCGTGACCAGACTCATATCAATTAAATAGGTAGACAGCACAGCACTAGAAGATAAAATAACACGAGCAGTAATTCAAATGAGCTTGTTTCAAGCAGATCCAAATGAGTTAATCCCCCACTTACATTTGTTATCTTACCCCGACGAGTCCCTCTCTTATTTTGTTGTGTTTTCCTGTATTTCACAGACATTATAGGCTTTTACTAAGGCCTCGTCCAGTATACAGTATATGGATGTTTCTAAAAGTAATTTTCCCCCCCTCTCCGTCCACACGAAAATGCGAAAACAATTTAAAACGCTAACATAAGCACGCCAGGCCAGTAGGTGTGATAATGATGGTCTAAAACTAAAACCGCAGAAGAACATTAGGAGCATGTGCGTTGAGCTTCACAACACTGTATGGATGCTATTCCTAAAGTTGGAGAGACTTTTAAACTACTAATGGAGGCACAGAGAACCACACAACGGGAGTCATCTGTCGCTTGTAGGTTCCCAACGCAAGTTGAGCTCATGACATCACCATTTTCAAGAAGCTCTGTTTTACATCCTCCACATGGAGAAATGGAGTTTTTAAATATCTCCACCCTAGAAGGCTTTTTCCAGAACCTTTGTTTCCAGTGTGGGCTAAAACGCAACAAAAGTACTATGTTTAAAAAATATATCTGTATACATGTGGACAGGGCCTCAGGGTGCCTGTTTTATACTCCCTCTGCTGCTTTTAATTTTCTTCATTTGTGTTTTATTGCATGCCACCTGACTGCGTGGACAGATCTTTGTAACAGTATGCCTTAAAAAAGTGAATATGAATTCTAAGTATAGATTTACTAGCACACACACACACACACACACACACAACTTACCTTTATACTTACTTCCTAGGAATCTCAGACAACCTGTGACCTGCATGTGTATGGGTTCGTGTATCAGTGCATGAGAACTTCCGTGCAGCAGTGCATGTGTAAATGTGTGTGGAGGGTATTTGTGCATGTGTGCACGCAATTGAGAATTTGTGCATTCAGTGTATGAGTTTGTGTATTGTCAAGTGTGTGTGTCTGAAGGGAAAGGAGTCCACCAGTGATTGATCCCACTACGTCCACACACATACCACTGTGGCATCGTAACCCGTGCTGCCCCCCAGCTGAACCGGTTCAGACACACTTATCTCCTCAGCATGCACTTTATCACACACACACACACACACACACACACACACACACACACACACACACACACACACACACACACACACACACACACACACACACACACATTCCTGTGCTGATTGGTAAAAGCCGCAGAGGACTCTCTGACCTCTCGCCAGATCTCCCCCATGTCTCAACGCCAGCACACAAGGACACAAAGACACTTGTCCCCCCAGGCAGACGCACGCACGCACACACACACACACACACACACACACACACACACACACACACACACACACACACACACACACACACACACACACACACACACACACACGTGTGAAAATTGATTGTTCTCTGAGACACTTGAAAAGAGCCAAATTTTCAAAAAGAGTCAAACTTTTCATTACTAGTCTATAAGTTCAGGTTACATCATTCTCACTGCAGGAGTAGTTTCCATTGAGCCTAGCTGCTCGTTTATTGGGGTTTATTGCCAAAATAAGGAAGTTAGACCAGTGTTTTTCAACCACTACTGAGAGCTCACCAGGTGTGCCATGAAAATGTTTCAAATTCGCTCTAAATTACATAAATAATGGAAACTAGCTCTTGTGTTGCAAGATCAAAACTGCAAGGCTGCACTAATTTATCAGTTGCCAGAATTGCAGTTGTGTTCATCAGAATAAGTTCAAGTTTCACACTGAAAGTGAGAGCTATTCGTAGTGATATGAATTATTTTTCAAGATTAAACTCTTAACGAGTCACTCAGTAAAGAGTCGTTGAATTTTCATTTAAGAGATTAGTTCAAATTAGTTCTTATTTCTAACTATTAGCCAGTTCTATGTGTTTGTGACACTTTTTTAGTGGTTTACAGGATAGTGGTTGAGCTGCGGCAGAAAAAAAAAGACGACTTTAAATGCATCATGTCCCACGCCGCACTTCATTCATTCCGTATACACTGCAGGTTCTCACCGCATCAGCTCCTTCCCAACGAGCACGACCTCAATTCGTCGCCGCCAAAATCTGCGGGCTGCTCTGGTTCCTCCCCGCCTCCAGCAGATAGAAAGTAAATCAGATTCCCTTTATTTTTTAAACATATTTATTTATATTTATATGTTTGAATAGGGGGACGGGACTCTTGCTGCTATGTGGTGAGCTATCGGCTGAAGAAAAAGCAGCTGCAGTGTCTATCAAAATGGCACCCTGCGAGCCGACCGCGGCCAGTTGGTATTTCATCTTTTCTTTCGTTTTTCCTTCGTTCCTCTCTTCCTCTCCTTCCTTGTGCGTCGCTGTTGCGCTGGGTAACTTTGGTGCAGCGTGCCTGCATCGTTTTGTCGGGTCAGCGTTCTTTGTATTAAAGCTGGTTTCCAACCTCATCTGTCAGCGCCATGCTCGGACCCTAACATGGCGATGGATAAAATAATAAATGGATGAAAGATAGATGGATAAAATAATAAATGTGTGAAACGATAGATGGATAAAATAATAAATGGATGAAATGACAAACGGACACAATAATAAATGGATGAAACGATGAATGGATGAAACAAGATGTGTTATAAGGGTGTATTACAACTGTATTAAGTGTGTATTACACTGAAAAGAATTGTGTGTTGTGTGTAAATGTGTTTTATATATATATATATATATTTTGATGAATGCATAGTTTCATGTATATATTTATGCTTTTTTATTTTATCAATCCTGTGTGTGTCTGTCACTGTTTCACCTATGAAAAGTTAACAAAGAACATATTATTGGATTATTAGAAATATTGATATGACAAATTTCAAATTCATTCCAATTTTGAATGAATTTCTTTCAGTGTACAGGAATACTCCGGCATTTTGGAGGACATTAACCTTCCCCACATTATGGAATTTATCTCTGAAGGTCGTTTTAGATGTAATTAGTCAAACCTACTAATCAAACTTACCTAAGGTCTCATTTAACACCCTCTAACGTCCCAAATGACAGTTGTACTCTCATAATGAGGAATCGTTTGATTATTTTGGAGCAACAAATGATTCCATACTCCATTTCTATAGAGAGTTATTTAACATTTCATGAGGGAAAAAAGAGCTTGAATGTAAAAGTGAATAAATCCAAATTGTGACACACACCAGTTTCTTGGAGAAATTTGCTTTATTTTCTTACCCAGATTCAGAGATCAAGATTGTGATGTCTTTTTGTTTCTATGTCTTTCCCTTTTTTGAAATAGCGTACGGAATGAGCGACTTCCATAGTTTTTTTCTATCTTTCTTTATGTTTGGAATTTATTTGATGATGGGTATTGTTTTTTATTTGTGGTGGTGTGTACGTACAGCGGGTGGGGGGTGTCACCAGGTTGACACAGAAGAACTGCGTTCCGTGGAGGACCTTGCGCTGGGATGGCGCAGGTTGGAACAGATCTTCTTTAAAGTTAAGTATTTACTTTTAAGTCTGTTATTTGTGATCAAATTTTTATTTTTATTTTAGTTTATTTTTGCAAACAAAAATCAAGAGAAATGTAACAGCAAGAAAGAAAGAGGAAAGTACATCAACAATAATAATAAAATAAAATATATTTGAATAAATATAAATCAAAACCCACCCTCAAAACCCACCCTGGGAACATCAACGAACAGAAAAAGATACAATGGGAGAAAATAAAAACAAAAAACTTCAATCAATCAGACCCTTGAGCTCAACAGAGACTGAAGCTTCTTTGCAATGGAGAGCTTCAAGTATACATGTCCATGAACAGAAGAATCCAGTGATGGAAAGAAAGATCATGTGGGGGCTTCCAGCGGGTTGCAAACATCTTTTTCGCCGCTCTAAGGCATGCAGCAGTATGCATTTCTTTGTTTGTGAAATGTGAAGGAGTGAGAAATCATTAAGGATCAGCACCTCAGGTGAAGGGGATACAGTCACTGATTACAAGGTTGAGAGCTTACCATTTCCAGTAAATTGAGCACAGCAGGGCATTCTCAAATCATGTGAAAGAAGGTGCCCACAGTGTCCAAGGAACATAACATGCAGTTGGGATTATTCGTAATTCAAATGCTAAATCCCTTGTGTGGCGTTACTGTAAATAGGTTTTATGTACCAAATTAAAGTGAATCTGTTAGTGGCCTGGGTTTCTCGATGCCAGGAGAATGCCGGACCAGACAGCACAGCAATAAAACTCTGGAACCAAATTTGGCAAATCCGCTCACCACATTCTGTCCACAGAAGTTTATAAGTTTTTCCCGAAATGAATCTGTATACTGAGGAAATCAAACCCCTTGTGCCCCTAATGCCATTTATAACATTGTGCAGAGGATGGGGAGATGTTGAGGACTGCCATAGAACCCCATAGGTTTTCATGGCAGACCTCAGTTGTTAATAAAGAAAACGTGTTGCCCGGCAGATGAAATTGGTTGCATAATTTCTGAAAGGAACACAAGCCCTCATCACCACAGACATCGCCGAAGAAATTGATCCCCTTATTGCTCCGTCCGTGAAATTTTATGGAAAAGGCCCCCAATCAGAAGCCCAGCATTGTTAGATTTAGGGGAGTAAGTATTCCACTTGCAAGAAATTTTACATGCAGCTTCCACTGATCTCCACACTGCAACCAGCTGGGAAACTATGGGGCCATAGCGTCGGTTGCAATGAATGGTGTAAATGTTTGAGAAGAGTAGGTCTCGTCATTTTAAAGGGTAGATCAAGCTTTCCTCCATCGTCCGCCATGAAACAGCGACATCTGGGTTTAACAAAGTTGTAAGTGGTCGCAGTGTGAAGGCCCAGTAATAATATTTAAAGTCGGGAAGAGTGAGGCCACCATCCAATCTCTCGCGCTGCATTGTGGTAATCATGAGACAGAGAGTTTTCCCTGCCAAATAAACTTAGAGATGGCCGTCTAAAACCTTCTCCAGTAAATGATAGTGGGAATAAGCTGAGGGGGCAGCCCTGCCTGGAGCTCCTGGCGACCTTCAACAGGGGAGAAAAGGTTGCCTGTCATGACCACTGCCGTGGGATTGGCATATAGTACCTTTATCATATTAATAAATGGATTGCCAAATCCCATGGCAGCGAGCACAGACCATAACACTCCAATGATGTGAAGCAGTCTCCTGACATTGTCCGATGCAAGTCTGGTTCTTATAAAACCATGCATAAATTTTGACATCCAAATTAAGTATTGACAGGGGCCTATAGCTAGCACGGTTGTTGGGATCTTTATTCTCCTTTAGTAGTAGGGATATAACGGCAATGTTAACATCTCCAGAGATAACACCTTTTTCAATGGAAAAATGTATCATATCAAAGAGGAGGGGGCCCCATATGTCCAAGAGGTTAAATATAATTCTGGGGGAATGCCATCAAAACCTGGTGATTTGCCCTTACGCATTTTCCGAACTGCTTACTTCAATTAATCTAAAGTCAGGGGGGAGTCCACTTTCACTGCCTCATCAACTAAGAGATGAGAGATCTGGATGTTAGCAAAGAAATGGCCCCACTTAGATTCAACATGGTTAATCTAGGAGCTACGGAGTTCAGCATAAAAAGAACGGAATGTAGTGTTTATTTTAATAGGTTCCGACTGCATCATACCATGCCCGGACCTAAGTGTTGTAATGTCAGTGAATTGTTCATCAGCTCTTAGTCCTAAAGCCCGTAGATTACTCAGACTAGAGCTATTGAAAAAGTAATTATGTCTCGTCCTATGTATCTGGAATTCAGCTCAACGTTTAAGCAAATAGTTAATCTCGTTTCTCCCCATTTCTCCCTGTACTGCTGTGCTGTTGCTGTAACTGTGATGGAGAGCTCTATCCAGAGCAGCAAATCTCATCTCAAGATCTTGTATTTTTAGTTCCTGCGTTTTGCTTCGAGTTGATGTATATAAGGTAGTGTTACTTCTGATGAACCCCTTGACCGCATTAAAATCCTTGGGTCAGCAACTGTGCCACTATTGAAATCTGGAAACTTGCGCAGTCCAATCTGAAATTGTGTCTTGTAATCATCATTGTGAAGTAAAGATGAGTTTAAATGCCACCTAGGGGCCCTCAGTGGTGAAGGACCGATAGTAGCTGAACCCAGTACAGCTTTATGGTCAGTGAGGCTGATAGGTAAGTGTGTAACATTCCCATATCATGAAATAAGGTTTTTGAAACAAAAATTAAATATATTGTTGAAAAGGCTTTGTGTCTACCAGAGAAAAACAAGAAATGTTGTGTAGAACCAATTCACGGTCTCTGAAGTAGTGAAGCCAAATCAAATTATGATGCGCATCGCACTGTATGATCTGTCCACAAAGGGGATTGTCTCCATACCGAGGAAATCCTGCAGCAGCTTGGAAGCGAAGTTCTTCTGTGGGGCCGTTTCAGCTTTCTCCGGGAGTCAGATGATGTGGACGTTGTTCCTTCTGGAACGGGATTCCAAATCTTCACATTTATCCAAGAGTTTGCCCACAGTGTGTTATAACTCAGCCATTTTAATTTCAGCAATTTCGATGTTGGAAGCGACTAGACTGAAGTGCAGCGACAACTCCCTTCAGATGGAGTCTTCGAGAGCCAGGTTGGAAACTTGACTGAGAACTTTTCCGAAAATTGAGCAAAAGAAGTGCTTACAGCAACTTAAATGGTTGCAGCGAAAGATGGATCCAGCAGTGCCGTTTTCCCAGGCAGAGAAGCCGCATGAGAGTGGAGCTCGGTGACCGAACCAGCGGCCTGGCCACCTCTCCTTTGTTTTCCTTCCTCACATTTCTCCTCTGCTCCAACAGTGAAGGATGAAGACATGGCTGACTGTAAGTCACAAAAAAATCACAGGGGAAAAAAAAGAGGTCAATTTACAAGCAGAAATAAAACATTAAAATGTTTTGCTCAATAAAAATGTTGCAACATTTTTTTGCATACCACAGGTCGGATTATACTCCAATCCAGTGATTTTGGCCAGTATCAGACCTATATAGCGTCCCCAATCTCAACACAATGCTGTTTCCTATTGTTTGGTTATTGCTATTACACACACATGGATGATTTAAGAAAAAACTCTTTAGCTTTATTTTTGTTTCTTTCCGAGGAAAGATATTGCTGTTTTTTTTCAACCTTGATATACATACAGTTCATATTGTATCGCTTGTATATATTGAATATATCTATCGATCTTTCTATCTATCTATCTATCTATCTATCTATCTACCTATCTATCTATCTATCTATCTATCTATCTATCTATCTATCTATCTATCTATCTATCTATCTATCTATCTATCTATCTATCTATCTATCTATCTATCTATCTATCTATCTATCTATCTATCTATCTATCTATCTGTATACTTTGATTACCATGGAAAGATGCGGGGACCAAGACCAAGAAAATGAGAGTGAGAGATGGATGGAGTGATGTATAATTAACAAACAAACACAAACCCGCAACATCACCATGCTTGGACTTAGAGGGATGAGACTCGACAAACGGCTGGGTTTGTCTGAGTCTCCAAAATGGGTCGTAGGGATTTACGACTTCTAATTCCTGCCTCCAGCTTGTTTTTTTTCATTCATTTTTTTTCCTTCCACTATGCTCAATAGTGAAAAATGGGCCCGCTCGCTCACTGCTCACCAGGCGCAGTTGGCTTTATTTACATTAGGCCGGGTTGTTTACCCCAGCCTCTACAGCCTCAATTCCTCCTCCTGCTCCTCCCCCTCCTCTTCTTCTTTTCCTTTCTCCTGTCCTGCATCCTTCTTTCATTGCCCCCCCCCCCCCCCCCCCCGTTGTGATTTACCTCCAGGACCCCTATTTATCCACCGCTAACAAATTGGGTTATCATGCTCTGCCACTCCCCCCATCCCTCCTACCCTCCCTCATCCCTCCATCAGTCTCTCATCTCTTCATCCCCCCATCCTCCTCCTCTCTCTCCCTGCCTTGGCTCTTGACTTATGGGATGCCAAGTCAAAGTGAAAGATGGCGTCTGCCATGGAGGATGTGTGTGTGTGTGTGTGTGAGTGTGTGTGTGTGTGTGTGTGTGAGTGTGTGTGTGAGCATTAATTTGTGTTTGAGTGTAACCGTGTGTGAAACACATGCCTACCTGAGTGTGTTTGTGTGTGTGTGTGTGTGTGTGTGTGTGTGTGTGTGTGTGTGTGTGTGTGCACCTGCCTGACTGTTCCGCACCGTTGCAGTCTTTCTTGGTCGTGACCATATGACAGGTGGCAGGTGCCTGACAGGTAGAGGGCGTGTATGTGTGTGTGTGTGTGTGTGTGTGTGTGTGTGTGTGTGTGTTTCTGTGTGTGTGTGTGTGTGTGTGTGTGTGTGTGTGTGTGTGTGTGTGTGTGTGTTTGTGTGTGTGTTTTTTGGTGTCCCTGAGACATATGCACACTTACAAATTTTGTGACGAGAAATCTAGACTTATGCACTAAGTTGGCCACTAGCTGGTCAACTGGTAGGTTCTGACAGTAACATTGGTTTTCGGATTCAGTGTAATGGCGGAAATTGGTCCCGAGAACCAATAGAGCCCATTTATACCATCTTTATCCAGACCCGAAGACATTACATAATCGACACGATGCATTTCCAAGGGGGGAGAGACCCGGATCTGAGTCCGGTCCGGTATTTTCTGGATCCCAACATATTTATAATTAAAATCGTTGCTAACATGCTATTTTTTCAAGCCTGTCAATGTCTATGCTGCAATTAATATAATTTATTTGCCCCCCCCCCCCACATAACCTTAACACCAACCTAACCCCTACCCTTTTTGGTTAAAAGTTTTTATATTTACTGTCCAAATACTTTGCTATTGAGACCCTAGTCTAGATTTACTTGTGTTTGGGGAAAGGTTCCCTTAAAATCATTGCGCACATAGCTACACAGCAGCCCTTCCACACATCCCTCTGGTCATCGTATTACATATAATGACACCCGACCGCACCCCAATTGGCCATAATAAAATCACCAAGAGAACCAAATCTGTACGAGTCCCAGGTCCCAAGTCAGTCTCCGGGTAGGTTGAGTTTGGGTAGACTTGTGAGGACCTCCAGTTGACACATGCAAGTGCATGGGTGTGTCTGGAGAATTTTCTTTGTAAGTAGTGGTCTTCAGGGGCTAATGTGGCTTGACATTTTAAGCGTGGGTCACAGTGTGGGTGTGAAAGGCTACGTGGTGCTGTGAAAAAGCAGACCTTGTGCAGCGCAAACTCAGACTACAAATAAAGCCCATCTGCACTAAAAGCCTTAACGTCAATGGGGAGCTCCAGCGCAGAATGGCCGCTGCATAGACGTGCAGGTGACATTCATGTGCGGAGCATTATCTTCTCCTTGGGCTCGACATGCTGTGCATTAAACAATGCATGAACATAGAGGAGTTCCATCAGGTATACAAGACCGACTCCACAAAGAAAATGTCACCTTCACAGATACAAAGTTGCATTCTGGCAAAAAATCGACATAAATATAAATGTAACTTTTTCTATTTCAAATGAGGAAGAGAAGAGGGAAACTGAGAACTTATGTTACAGAAATTAAAAAGTCGCTTTAAACTGCAGTTTGTCAGTCGGTGGATTTAAATAAAGAGGCAGACAGACGCTGGTTTTTACTTGTACAACGCTCAGGTCAGAGATGTGCTAAGAAGCAGCTCTCTGAGTCGAACTGTTTATTTCCAGGGAGTTAGAGAATATATAGTCAGTTTGATGTCACAGATTTATACGTGTTCAAGATAAGTCTTGACACACCAAGGACAATGAGGTGTGTTCTTGCTTTTGCAGCTGCATCGAAAAGATGATAGCATACAGAGGATATATGAGGTTGTGTTCTTCATTATGTGTGTGCATATATGTTTATGTGATTACATAGATTCAGATATATTGTTACACTTATCTAACCAGATAACTGTGAGACTGAGAATACAAGGTACAGCAGAGAAGTGCCAAATATCAAACAAAATGTACACCTTGATACTATAGAATAAATTAATTAATTAATCACAATTCATAATTAACTTGAATGATATGAAACAAAGTCCATGCACCAACAACTACTTCCAGTTTGCTGTCTCCTGTCTACCCATATACATTTGTAAGTCATTTGTGTATAATACAGCATAATACATTTGTGGTTGCAAAGGTATTATGTTGTTTATTGTTGTTAATAAAAACATGGTAATAATAATATGGTAGCGGTAATAATAACAAATTGCAATTATTAAATTCATCATGCTTTTCATTCCTTAATAAGATTACTAGAAGCCTTATTTTTATATGCGTAATGGTTTGATGGTGGAAAGGGACGTTTTAGTAATTTGGCAAAAATATCTTTTGTTAATGTAGCTCCTAAGCTGGGGAAGGTTGAGTACCACTGGCGTAGTGAAATCAAAGCTTATAGGGAACAAAACTAAACGCTGATAGTGGCATTATCATATAGCAATTACAATGTAAAACCAACATTTACTTCATCATGATAAGTAAAAGCAAAAAAAGTTGTCTATTGCTCCTTAAATATGATTTTTAATAAAAACATTGTATATATATATAATTGTATCCCTCCTCTCTTTCAAATATCCATCTTAAGCTGGTGAATACATGAATGCATTCACCAGCTTGCCTTGGCAGCCGGGGGCCAGGGAGTGAGGGCCATCATGCTCGGAAAGGGGGGATATTTGGGATCTCTTCAAATACTAAGTATGATCTTTTTTTTTTTTTTCGTTTACTGTATGCAATCTGTAGATACATTTTTTTTTAGATACACCCTAACCCTTATTTACTTACAGCATTTGTGAATAATATTTGGGTAACTATTTTACTGATTACTGCGCTCCAGCTGTAAAGTTGGTTTTATTTAAATGTATATGCTACCAACTTCACCCCTTCAATTAATAGGAAGGGGATTTTATTCATCCATTTGCTTTTCAGTTAGCCTTTGGAATTATGTGTCTGAGGGAATCATGCGTGTTTCGCTATACAGTACTTACTTGGAGGGTTCAGCTGGAGCTCGGTTATTGTTAGGATTAGCTTTTCAAGCTTTTCTCACCTTAAACACTTAATGTGTGGATTGGGGCAGGGGCAGATTTATTCATTCTGTTGGTTTGTATTGTGTCTGTGTTTATTATTGTGGTGTTTGAATTGTATGGGGCTTTTGAATTTCATCTCACTTTTTATCCATAATGGTTAATTCAAATAACCCACTAAGGACAAATAGTTTCTCAGAATATTTCTAAATTGGAATGTGGAATCGCTCAATCATCCAGTGAAGCGCAAGAGTATATTCTCTCACCCAAAACAGCTTAAATCGGACATTGCATTTGGAAGGGGACCCACCTTCATACTTCTGATTACTCCAGGTTAAAAGCTGGCTGGGTAGGACAGGCATATTGCTCCAATTTCAACCTGAAAAGTAGAGGAGTAGCTATTTTAATCAACATAAACTTTCCATTTGCTACCGATACAGATACCATCTGATTCCTCAGGACAGAATATTATCGTGGTAGGTCAATTATTTGGGCTTCCGGTAAGATTAGCCAGGATCTACAGTATGCACCTAATTGGGGTGATTACTAGTTTTTACTACCATAAGCTAAACTACTAGAGAAGAAGAACAGAAGAAGAAGAACAATCTTTAATCATCACACAGCACACCACACTACAACACATGCACGCGAACACACACACACATGCACATGCTTTGGATGGTGGCCGGTGAAATGAGGCCTCTGCGTTTAACCCATCCTGGCTTGTCCTTCTTCCGGGGGCACAGCCAGGAGCAGTGGGCAGCATGTGATGTAGAAGCTCCTCAACAAGAGCTTCTACATCTAAATTAGTGTGCTCCATTAATAGCTTTCTTGAGACATAGAGCAGCTGATGCATGGCGATTCAGCATTCCCACTTCCTGGTCATACTCTTTTTTTTTTTCTCTCCAGTCCGCATTCTCTTGAGTTTTTTCTGCACAAAAGTTTTCTTCCTCTATTTGACGAGTGTAATTATGGCGACTTAACTCTATACTTCTGTCAGAGGAAGTTTTTGTTAATTTTATTGAAATCAACACTTTGATTTCATCTGAAATCAAAGTCTTTCTAAGTATCAATCTCAGGTATCGAGTATCCATCCAGCTGCTGAAATATCCCCCTCGGTTGTCTGGGAGGCTCTGAAGGCTAATTTAAGGGGCCAGATTATTCATATTGAACAACTAAAAATGAGTATAGAAACTGAGCACCTAAAACAACTATCAGACAAGCTGCTGAAACTTGACATGCCAAAAAGCTATTGACCGTCAACTGGCAACTTGTATAAAAGGCGTATATTAGTTAAGACAGAGTTTGACCTACAGTACTATCAACACGTCAAGCAGAGTATCTAATTTCTAGAACCAGGCATAATGCCTATGAACATGTCGAAAAAGCGGGGAGAAATTTGGCACATCCATTAAGTCAAAGGAATGCTATTAAGGCTATTGCTGAGATGAAATATGAACAGGACGTGAAATGTGCTGATTAGATCTTTTTTTTTCTTCAGAATTTAGATGTTCCAAATATAGATCCAGATGTGGCTGAGTGTTTGGAGGAAGGCCTCTCAATCACGGCGATATTTTCAGCGATTAAAAGAATGCAGAGTGGTAAATTTCTAGGTCCAAGTGGCTACCCTTCAGAAGTTTGCAGATCAACTTGCTCCGCTATTGCAATTTGTTTTTGATGAGTGGTTATCATGTGGGACCACTTCTTTATCAGCCTTATTATGCTCAAAACTCCTGTTATCACAACCAATTTCAAAATTTACATCTAATCCGACTGTTGCTCAATCATTCAATTTCTGGAATCAGATATTGAATGATTGTTGAATGATGTTTGCTCCATCAGCGATGTATAAGGCAATTATTTCTTGGTCTAGATTGACCTAGACCAGGCAATTGAAAGACCTTTACATTGACCTTTTGCCTCTTCGGAACAACTAGTACAAAAATTTGATGTCACTTTTTTCAGATATTTACAGCTCCGGAGTTTTGTGACATCTAATGTGGATAGCTTCCCCACATCTCCCACCCATGTTTCAATTGGGCTCTATCTTCAAATGCAAATCGGATTTTAAACAGGTGATGGGTTTGATCCATACGTTTCTCACTTCACATAGGCTCTGGTTGTTGGACTCGCTTAAGAATAGATGGGAAGAAGACTTAGGTGAACAAATCACAGATGCAACATGGAAAAATATAGTGAAGAGAATTCACTCATCTCAATCCGCCTGAGGCATGCGCCGGTCCTATTCAAGGTTGTGCACAGGCTTCATTGATAGAAACATGAATTGAAATTAGACCAGGTTTTGATCCAATGTGTGATCGTTGTCGGGAAGATCCAGCTACTGTTCTGCAAATGTCCAAAATTACCTGACTTTTGGGAGTTTTTTAAACCTTCTCAGAGATAATCGGGGAACCAATACTTCCATGTCCCTGTTTGGTGTGACCTTGTGAGTCATTTGTCTAAACAAATATAAATGAAACATGATTGTATTTTGTAGTTCACTTGCAATAAGACACTGTTTAAGTGGAATGACTCTCTTGCTCCTACTTATGGGCATTGGATTAGAGAGATCCTGAAACACTTCAAATTAGAAATGATTCGCTACACTATTGGAGGCTTGATTAGGAATTTCTTTATGATCTGGCAACCATTTTTAACCTTTGTCAAAGGCTGAGAAAACAACAGTGTTACCTCATACAGTAGCCATTTTATTTATTTTATTTAATGTATTTATTTTATATATTTATCCTTTTACTAATTTCTTCTTTGTTCATATGTTTATTTCTTTGTTTGCAAATTAGCATATGCATATTTTATTATTAACTTTTATCTCACCCTACTTTATCTGTTATTGACTGTCTGTAATCATTTTTGTGTAGTTATTGTTGTGATGGATATGTGTGTACATGTATTAATGAACACATGGAATTCTTTCTTTTTTTATTGTATTTTTTGTAATTTAATTGTTTAATTATCTTTTGCTTCTTTTGGATTACTTTTATGTTGTCTGGCGGGGTGGGACTGATGGTTGGGAGGGGTGGTACAGTATGTGTTTTGTTCTTTGTATGTTGTTCCTTTCTACAAATGCAAAATAAAATAAAAAGATTGATGAAAATAATATTGTAGTCAAAGAGTAATTGATGAGGGATTACCATAACTGTTAAAAATCATATTGTTAGTGGACTTATATTGATTGAGTGATCTATCATTTAAATGAGCTTTGCCTGAGAAAGTCTATTCTCCTGTATTAAGAGGATAGCGTCGTCTTTTCTACATTTGGTTTTGCCAACGGCAAGTTTGAAAAATAAAGGCAAAGGGCCCTATTCCATCAAGTCTTGCAAGCTTTCAAAACAGTTGACTCAATATATTCTTTACAGCTTATACCTTGGTGGGACATCTTTTCTCCTCTTCTCAGCTTCAACATAACATTTTATTTTTTTCTTATTATTTATGGCTTCTTACTGAGCTCAACGTGACTGCTTTTCCCATTCATTAAATGCCATTTGTTGTTGCCTGCTATTGCTTGAATTACTATTTTCAAGATTTTACCACCACAATGAAAAGAAAAAAATCTATTAAAAAAAGGTTAGATGGGGTCGTTCACGTTATTATTACATTAACACAAAAATGGAGCGACTACCCTTCGATGTTTGTAACTTCACTTCAGGGGTCTTAGGTGTGCTGTTTTTAAATTGTGATGTGAGAGTACATAGCTATAGGAATTACAAATTGCCACTGGCTGCAGGTTATTTATTACTTTTTATTACATTACATTTCGCAGACGCTTTTATCCAAAGCGACTTACAATTGTTCAATCACCAACGGACGCAGCCATCAGGAGCAATGAGGGGTTAAGTGTCTTGCTCAAGGACACTACAGCATGCTAGCAGGAGGAGCCTGGGATCCAACCAGCAACCTTTAGATTACTAGACCACCAGCTCTACCGACTGAGCCATTCCCATCCGAATCTGCACAATTTATCTTCCTGGGATGAGTGAATACTGTAGTCGCATCTGGCCCATAATTGCACAAAACAGCATTTCACCGCTCCTTAATTCAATCTTGGTTAAAGGGTGTCAAATAAGCAGCCTTTGGAAGTTTCTTATGATTCCATTGTTTAAATGAATATAGATAATGAATATAGAATATAGAATGAATATAGATAGTGCAACATGAGATTTTGACTGGAGCTATTGGATTCGATTAACGGAACCTACCACGATTAGGTGGCTGCATTAATGGTGATTAATTGGAGGCACTTAAAAAATGAGAGAGGGGGGATTGATAAAGGTTTTTCTTTGCCAAATGTCGTTCAACCAAGCCAAACTGCGATGTTAATATGCCCTGATACTGTTTAAGTGATGCCTAAATGGCATACTCTAAATACTCCACATATTTATTTATTTATATTTATTCATTTTCATAAATGAATAAAAAGGCTAATGATAATTTCATAACCTGTGTATTGCGCTGTGTATTGCGCTGTGTATTGCGCAGCTGTATTGTGACACACACACACACACACACACACACACACACACACACACACACACACACGCACACACACAAATACATACGTTAGCCGCATTTGCACCCAAAGCAACCTAACCCTTTTAGTCCCTGTTCCTTCAGCCTGTTGTTGTCTGTGTTTCCACTGTGTTTCCTTTGTAAAGAATATGCAAATTTGTACGCAGACTTATGAAAAAGAGAGGGCTGTTTTTACAAGTCATTTTTGCATGCGACTATACAACAAACCGCTCCACTCCAGTCCAGTAGATGGCAGTAATGCAGACGATTATACGACAAGCTGTTCCCTTCCAGTCCAGTAGGTGGCAGTAATGCAGAAGACTATACTACAAACTGTTTCACTCCAGTCCAGTAGGTGGCGGTAATGCAAAAGACTTTAAACTCGTTTGAACTCGATTTTTCTAATACTGTATATTATATATACAAAACACAAAACAGTGCATATTGTATTTCACTCTGTATGTAAATACTAGTTTTTTTTAATCTCTTTAATCTGGATATTTTGAGCAGTTAATCCAGTAGTTGGTCCTCCGACAAGTTTACAATATATATCAGACCTGGGTCTCCCTGTCACATCTTGACCGCAAGTGGTGGTGGCAGAGATTTACGACATCCGAAACAACAAACTGCTCCATTCCAGTCCTGTAGGTAACACTAATGCAGAAGACTATAAAAATAAAATGGATAAAGAAAAACAACCCAAGTGATACTCGAACCCCCACCATGCAAGGACTTAATTTAGACCCTGGTTCCTGTGGTGGAAACGCACTGAATTCCTCCGAAGCTTCCAAGTTCCTGGGGAAAGTTCCTGCGGCCGAAACGAGGCTATACATAAACATTTGAGCATATACTGTACACACACTCAAACAAACTTCTAAAAGGCAATTAGGCAAACGCCAAGCAGTCTATCTATCTCAAGGCCAGAAACTTAACACAATTATCTCTGTTTTCTCAAATGTTTTCCTTCAAAACTGTCTGTCCTATTCTTCCATTGAAGCAGCTATGAACGCCATTTTGTCCTCATAGTCATTGGCGGTGGAAAACAAACAAAACCCAACCATTTGCAGATATCTATATATACATTTATCAATGTTGTTTTATTGACATATTGCAAACACAACATAATGAGTACTTATCATAATGCACAAACACATTGTGAAAAAAAAAAAAAAGAACTTGCACATGTATCTGAATTTTGAAAGTGCTCAGGCACTTGATTTTAGATTATGCTCCAATGGTCAATATATCTTTGATTGTTTTAAGCATCTCTTATAAGTTGCTTTGGACAAAAGTGTCTGCTATATGAAGAAATGGAAATGTAGGTAAATTGAATCCATCAACAGTGGGTTGAATGGACACTCTGGTCTCCTTCCTGTATATTGGTAGGCCAAAAACATAACCTGTTGGCAGGATATGATCATATCAACAGCTACATTTGCAATTTCTGCAAAATATGAGTGGTGAGTGAGTACACCATTATCTGTTAAACCAACTAAATGATCTGTATCAGTAGCATATTAGAAACAGATGTAATTTAAACCGGACGTGAATGTAGCCCAGCCAGAAGTTGTTATTTTAAGCAGGGAATGGATATGGACGAGAAAAAAAAAAATCAAATTTACAAATATTATCTGTATTTATTAAGCTTGAATACAATTGATAGGCAGGCTATATAAAGATTGCAATCATGAAGGCCTGTCGGTGTATAATATTTTTGTTGAATATTCTAAATAAGATTCAAGATTCAAGATTCAAGATGTTTATTTATCACATACTTATACATACGGGCATATATGTACAGTATGTTGTGAAATGTAATTGCAACGCAACCGGAGATTATGCACAATAAGTACAAAGACACTAAGTAATTAAGTAACTAACTAAGCGAAATGAACTAATAAGTACATGGACACAATAGCTAAGTCATTAAGTAATTAACTAAACTAACTGATTCCTAAAAGGTAATTCAGTTAATAATTGGAATAAAATAAGCATAAAAAGTTAATATACTGAACAGGGAGGCAAAATAGAAGTAAGAGGAATAGACTATTTGTATATATACAGATATGTGCAGTAAAGTGGCCTGTGAATAGATATAGCGAGGTAGTCTGTGTTGAGAGATACAGTACAGTATAACACAGTATGACATAGCAATACAGTATCAGTACAGTATGCAGTAACCCAGTACAGTGATACACTATGCAATACAATGTACAACATACAGTACAGTAATGCAGTGGGGATCTATGTATGTCATTGTCAGTGGGGTAGTTGGTGGTACGTTGGGATGAAAGCACCAACCTCTGCAGGGACTGCCTGTCCTGAGCTGTGCAGTTCCCAACCCAGGCAGTGATGTTGCCTGTCAGGATGCTCTCCACCGCTCCAGTGTAGAAGGACTTGAGGATCCTCACCGAGACCCTGAATTTCTTCAGCAGGCTGAGGTGGTAAAGATGCTGCCTCGCCTTTCTCACAAGAGTGTCTGTGTGTAGAGTCCATGTTAAGTCCTCTGTGATGTGGACTCCCAGGTACTTGAAGCTGCTCATCCTGTTGACATAAGTCTGATTAATCACCAACGGCGCCTGCGTCCTCGGTTATATTCCCCTCCTAAAGCCCACAATCAGCTCCATAGTTTTGCTGACATTCAGGAGGAGGCTGTTGTCCTGGCACCAGAGTGACAGATCAGCCACCTCCTCGTGGGAGGACTTCTCAACGTCGTTTGAGATCAGGCCCGTCACGACGGTGTTATCAATACATACTCACATAGACCCCCTTCCGGCCATCAAGGTGCATGAGCGTAGTTTTCAGTACCAGGGATAATGCATCGTCCGTGGATCTGTTCGGCCGGTATGCAATTTGCAGTGGATCAATGGTGCGGAGGCGGGAGGCGCTGATGTAATCCTTAAACAGCCTCTCGGAGCACTTCATGACCACTGGGGTGAGGGCCACCAGACAGTAGTCATTCAAGCAGGCTGGAGATCTTCGGCACAGGATGGTGGACCTCTTGAAGCAGGACGGGACCACTGACTTGGCGAGGAAGGCTTGAATATCCTAGTGAGCACCGGAGCTAGCTGGTTAGCACAGGTCTTCAGTACTCGCCTAGATACGCCATCTGGGCCTGCAGCTTTCCGGGTGTTCATGCATCAGAGCCCTCCCATCCCCAGTGGCGTAACTCCAATTAGCCGGCGAGCTTGCAAGCCTCGAACCGCGCATAAAAGTGTGCGCTCGGTTCGTTTGCTAGGGAGGTGTCCACACTTGTGGCTGGGGAGGGACTGTTCGAGTAATAGTCCGGGGCTGCGGGCTGCGGAATAAAATAAGTCCCATCAGTTAACGCCTTTTTAAAAATAAATAAATATTTCCAACAATACTGCGTGAAATCAAATCATTTCCGTTTCTGAACGATAAGTAACATGTACAGCTGCTCTAATCAACATTTCACTCAAATAATTTTTTTATCAAATCAAAAACAAAATAAATATGGAAAGTAGGTCTAAATAAATAATAAGCTTTGTGGTGTTTCCCGTCTGCAGAGCATTTCTGCAGCTCTTCGGCACAAACAACTGGGTTATATCCTCTCCTGTCTGAGTATCATGGCTCACTCGATATAACCTGTCCCTAATCACCGAAAAATATGGGTGATTGAGCACGGTGTCTGGGCACGTCAATACGCCATCGATTTTAACTACCCCCTCAAAGGCCCCGCATAGGGTGTCGTCTTGTGACTGCTCCAGCAGAAAATGGTCGATAGGGAAGGTTAAAGGGACCAGGGGAGATCCTACTTGGGATCCTGCCGCCCCTGCACCCGTCATGCCTGCTGACGACCCTGTGTGTCACTGTGCGCCACGCAACACTCATATTTCCCAACTAACTATGCATTCCCCCAGCCTCTCTCATCAATGCGTCAAACCCTGGCCAATCCATCTAGGACAGAGTTAGTCTGCAAGTGGAGTTCAACTTCTCAACCTGCAATGCAACTTCATTCATTCTTAAATCATTAAGAACGGCTGCAATAACTTTGTCCTGTGGATGACCTATAGGATGAATAGAGCACAGTTTTTTGTTATACAGAGCCGTCACCAATCCCCCTCTTTGGAGAATTATTTTTCCATGTTTGGGTCTATAAACAACTAATCACTCCAAGAGTGGGAGATTCACCACGGGTGAGACAATTAAACATAGAACCAAACAACTTTTTCACAGAAAACATTAACAGCGGACAACAACATGTATAGAAAAACAGAATTAATCAGGTCCAGGAACACTGGAACAGCAATTGGGCACATGGCCTCTTCCTGTCATACTGTAGTTATGGAAGTAAATGAGGAAGGAAAGGAGAGGAATGCAACCAGGAGGGTGCTGGGGTGTGTTCAAAGCAGGTGTTGAGGGTGTGTGCGTGTGTGTGTGATGGGACCGCCTGTATGTGTGTGTGTGTGTGTGTGTGTGTGTGTGTGTGTGTGTGTGTGTGTGTGTGTGTGTGTGTGTGTGTGTGGGTGTGTGTTTGTGTATGTGTGTGTGTGTGAGGTGTCCACCGGTGAATATACAGGACTTATCCAAATTGGTTCTGGTATATAAGGTCAGGATTATGTTGTGGTGCCTCCAAGCAGCTGAAAGGGCCCTGAAGCTCCACCTCGAGCTCCGAAGCTGCATAGACACCCCACGGCTGCAGGAAAGCCCTGAGCACCCCGCCCTGCAGACACAGAAAACCCCTGGGCCCCCAGAGAAGCCAGAAGCCCGCGGCGCAAACCCCAAGCCTGGTCCCGAGGAGCATAACCCAGTCCCAGGGAGCACGAGGAAAACCCGCAACCCCAGGTCGCACACATACAACCCACCCCCAAGTGCAGGCAAAAGATGCAGCTGCAGGCGCATCACTCACGCCGCAGGTGCCAGGCACGGACCGCAGGCCTGGAGCCTGGCGGGCCAGCGGGACACACATGCCAACCCACGCCTGAGGCCCGCTGCACCGCAGGACATTAGATGATTATACCAAGGTAGGAGTGAGCCGATGGAAGAAAACCTAACAGGTGTAGACGCAATGAGAGTTGCAAGGTGTTTTTCCTTGTGGTCAGAGTGGCTGTGACAATGGCAAGAATATATTGTGTCTGTTTGGCACAGCAGTGCTGTAGCAGTGAACTTATGGGATCTGTGTAAGGGAGGAGCTCTGTGTGTGGCTGGCCTATCACGGAACGGTGTGGACTCAGCTACCCAATGAGGATTTTTCTTTCATCACGAGTATGGATATTGATACATTTTGCCTGGATGATACTCGTGCTCGTAAAAAACTGCATTGTCCGTACCAGATACTTGTTTCATCCCAGTATTTGGCTTAACCCCAGAAAATAAGTTTGTTTTCCATTGAAAATATGTCCTCCTGCAATCTCATGGCAGAAGGACACATGGCTCAGGTCTTTATCTGCCCAATGTGCATGATTTGGCCTTATACCGGTTACATTTGGGAAATTCTTAAATAGCTTCCCAGAATGCTAGAACCATATGGTACATTTGGCATTTTTACCTTCACGTTCTTGTGGCAACTTGGGCAAATGTTTCATAAGGTGTGGGTGAAGATGAGGATAGGTGAGGGGTTACAGCAATATAATCTTGGTTGGGCCAATCCAATTATAGTTCATAATGCCAAAAAAAATAGGACTAAGCCAATGAGACCGGTATTCCACTTTGGGGGATTGACATTCATCATATTTTACACAGCCTGAGGAGGAAGTATTGATAAAAAGAGATGAAGATGAGACAGGTTTTTGCAAGTTTTTTATTACTGGAAGTGACTTTCGTCAACATTTTCCTCCAGCTGCTGATAATTTCGTGCTGCTGAGCCAAGTTTGGGGAATAAGAGTCCGAGGTCAACAGTAGCAGTGAAGGAGTTATGGCTGCACCTTCCTTCTGCCCGCCTGCCGTCCGTTAGAGAAGGTGAAGCTCAACAACTCTCCACATGCTGGGGGTAATGGGGGTCCAAATGTGCCTGGGGCTCCAGCCCAGCTACACACACATGCATGCTCACACACTCTGCAGTGCACATACACACAAACTCCATCCCACTCACACACATACAGATACACACACACACACACACACACACACACACACACACACACACATACACATACACATACACATACACATACACATACACATACACATACACATACACATACACATACACATACACACACACACACACACAATCTGGTGGAGGGCGTCCCTGGAGGAAGGTGGGATCTCAGACAGGCAGGGAAGAGAATGGAGAAGGAAGGGCGCATGGAGGAGAAGCCTGGCACAATGGCCAACTTTCTCTTCCTTCCATCCACTCTCTTTCCATCCCTTTGTCTATGTCTCGTCAGCTCTCCTAAGCACTTTGTTCAGTTGATTTTGTTTGTTTGTCTGCAAACCTATCTTTAGAATAATACAATTTCTTGCCGGTGTTCTTTAAAAAAACGATGGGATATTTGCGGCTACGGAAAACAGTTGTTTTATTGACTGCACAGTGCAGTCAGCCAGTTAAACAGAATATCAATCAACCCCAATGCTAAAAATCAAGACAAGTAAGGTTGGGAAAGAAGAGAGCCCGGTCTGGAGATAATGACAGCTTCATCATTTACTGCTAACCGGCTGGCATGTGTCCTTCTTCAGGGTCGTCTTTTATGTGTCTGTATTTTTGTGGTACACCCTTGGTCAAATAATAAAGTTAGCCAAGCGTCCTAGGTCCCGCATTTGTCCAGTATCTCATTTAATGAATGTGTGTGTGTGTGTGTGTGTGTGTGTGTGTGTGTGTGTGTGTGTGTGTGTGTGTGTGTGTGTGTGTGTGTGTGTGTGTGTGTGTGCGCATGATTGCCCACAAACATTGGCACCGCAATCAAAGAGGAATCCATTCATTTGTATCAAAAGGATATGTGCAGTGATGCAGATCATTACCCAAAAGCCTTCACGTTGGGTTCATTCATTCGACAGCCTGTAGATATCACCAGCACCTTTTGACAATAGCTCACAGTACAGCTTTGCACAGCATGCCAATGAACGAGTGCCAAACCGTAGGCTCATCAAAAATAAATTGAAGTGGTTTCTGTTATGATTCACGTCACAGAGTCATCATGCATCACATCTGTGCATGGGTGAGAAGAAGGAGGAGGAGGACTGCTCCAAATATGTTGGCAAACACAAAATATTATGTTGCCTGAGACCAGTGCTGGTGGCTCTTTGAACACGACGGCATTTTTATTTAATTTTCCTTTTTTTTTACATGGCAGCTTCCAATTTGCTCTTTGACAGGCAGAGGTTTGTTGAGGGGCCTGGTGGCAGAGTGTGGGGATCAGCCTCTGCCAGGAAATAGTCCCATTCATGTTGTGTTTTCATGAATTTGATTATAGTTTATGTTTCGTCAGTGGTGGTGTGATGATGTCTGAAAGGGTCCTGATAAGACTGGACAAAAAAAATCAATTGTCCAATCTCTCATTTGGTCTTGAGTACAGCTGGAAAAGTTGGCAGTTGTACATTTGCACTTACTTAATTTACAATTATACAATATACAATTACTGTTTTTCAGACTGGCACTAGAGGCACGGTGACCACAATCTGACAACAATGACCACAAACACTACACACTATTCTTTACATTTGGCACAATCTTCTTGAATAATATCTCATGTGTTCACATGGAACACACTGCTGTTCAAAATGCTAATCTCACATTTCCTACCATCTAAACTGACTTTTCACATAGGCAAACACATGTTGCACGATTTTCAATTTGCAATCAGAGCTTTTACAAATGGGCTACAGGCGAGCTCTTCTCTTTTATAGCAATGCACTGCAAAAGAGGAGAGAGGGGCATAGCACGAGGAGTGAGAGTAAGAGGAGGAGGACAGGGAGAAGGAGGACCAGGAAGAGGAAGAGCAAGACCAAGGAGAGCCATAATCTCTGATGAAATCCGGGCCACTTTGGTTGAGCATTTTCAACCATGGTCTAACAATGAGCGAGGCTGGGCAGAGTTTACAACCCAATTTACGCATGTTCACAGTATTGTCCATCATCCAGACTTTCTGAAATGAGAATAGGTAAGTAATCTACTCTCATTACAGTATTGTAGTACTGCATATCAATGCAGTACTCAACGAAAACGAGCAACAGGTAAATCCCCCATTCCCCCACACACTGGATGGAGCCCTTGTCATCCACCTAGCCCACTCTCGACAATAAACTTGTGGCTTCTACCCCATCTTCTGCGTCTCTGTGAAAAGGGAGCCCTGAAAACGCCACTAGGATGGGGTGTGATAAGCACAACTGCCACAGTGGCTCCTGAACAGGGACACAGACGATGTGGTAGAAGACACAAGTTTATTGTAGTGAGTGGGCTATGTGATCATTTAAAGTAAATCAATCATTAAGCATAATTAATCAATCTCATACCTAAAGTAAGTGTGCAGTTAATCTCTTTCAGGGACCTTTAGTTACTACTTGAACCAGGCATGTGTTGGGGGGGAGGGGGGGCACCTGCACCTGCCCTTTGCCCCATGGTGCCCTTTTTATCAGACACCTTTTTTAAAGCATTTTTTTGTGTAAATGGGCATTGAGGTAGTGTAATGTGTGGAAAAGATATGCATATTCATGAAGTACGTGTCCTCAGCACACCCGTGATGTACACACAGCAAATCACGGGCACCCTGCTGCGCCTGTGATCTGTGCTCCGCTGTGCACTCTGCCTCTCCATTTCCTAATGGAATGAAACAAAACACCATGCGTAATGGGGACATTTCCTGCCTCACTCTCTTTTAACATCTCTGCACAGGTCAGCTTGAAACTAAATATCATAAAACAATGTCAACAAATCAATGCTTTATCTAATAATAGAAAAAGCATTGATTTATAGCTAAAATACTTGCCAGATAAATCAGTAAAATAATAAATTGGGAATAACAAAATAAATAATAGAAAATCAATATAACAGATAAGAAAAGGATTAACTGGTACATAAAATCAGTAGAAGGTGCAGTAGAAGAATGTTCTGTAGGTTTAACTCGCCCAGAGACGCATCCTCTCTGTTGCTTAACTGCTGGAAGCCCTCGAGTTGTCGCTTGTTCCGTCCCAGGTCGCAATACCCTTCGGTGGGGAAAATCTACCATAGTGAAGAGCTGGAGGTTAGGAGAGATGCAGTGTTGTTGGGTCTTTCATTGTCCCGTTCTTGGGGCAGCATGTGGAGGTAGCGTAAGAGTAAAGTTGGATAGTGGTACATCTGTGTGGGTGCCTCTGTCCACAGTTAGGGGTATAGGGAGGGAGACAGATTCCTTTCTGCCATGGTTTGCCAAAATGGCGAGAGTTTATTATATCGTGACCAAAAGGCTCGCTGGCCACAAGTATGAATAATAAATAATATTAATGAGAATATTATTGGACAAGCACAAGCACAAGCACGTTGCACAAGCCAGTGTATCATCAGTGCTGGTCCCAAGCCGGAATCAATAGAGAGGGTTGCGTCAGGAAGGGGATCCGGCATAAAAACCATGCCAAATCCAACATGCGGACAACAAATCTGATTTCCATACCAGATTGGTCGAGGCCCGGGTGAGCAATGAGCGTTACTGGTGCCGTTAGCCAACAGTATGCCAGTGAAAATTGTGCTACTGTCAGCCGAAGAAGAAGAAGAGGGGGAAGGCATGTCCAGAGACAGCAGGAGAGGAAGAAGAGTAGGAGAGTAGAGTTGAGAGTAGGAACTTTGATTGTTGGCACTATGAAGAATAAAGAGAGAGAGCTGGCTGACATGATGGAGAGAAGGAAGGTAGATGTACTATGTGTCCAAGAGACCACGTGGAAGGGGAGTAAGGTCAGGAGTATAGGAGCCGGGTACAAACTGTTCTACCATAGAGTGGATGGCAGAAGAAAAAGGTATCGGACAGAGTGATGAGCATGAAGTTCGAAATTGATGGGTTAATAACAAATGTGGTCAGTGCATTTTCTCCCGAAGTTGGGTGTGAGATGGAAGAGAAAGAAGTATTCTTTAGTGAGTTGGATCTCGTGGTGGAGAGCGTCCTCATGGGCGAGAGAGTGGTCGTTGGAGCAGATCTCAATGGGCATGTTGGCGAAGGGATCAGAGACATAGGTGATGAGAAGGTGATTGGTTGGTATGGTGGTCATGGAGAGGAATGTGGAAGGACAGATGGTGGTGGATTCCGCCAAAAGGATGGAATTGGCTGTTGTGAATACGTATTTCAAGAAGACTGGAGGAACACAGAGTGACATACAAGAGTGGAGGAAGGTGCACACAGGTGGACTACATCTTATGCAGGAGGTGCAATCTCAAAGAGATTAGTGACAGCAAAGTGGTGGTAGGGGAGTGTGTTGCTCGGCAGCATCAGATGGTAGTCTGTAGGATGACTCTGGAGGATGAGTACATAAGAGGGACAGCTCAGGTTGGACAGTTTGGGAAAAAGTGAGAGAGGCGAGATTGAGATAGTTTGGACACGTGTGTAGGAGAGATGAAAGTCACATTGGGAGAAGGATGCTGAGGATGGAGTTGCCAGGCAAAAGGAAAAGATAAAGGCCAAAAAGAAGGTTTAGGACATGCAGGCAGTTGGTGTAAGGAAGGAAGATGCGCAGAACAGAAGGTACTGGAGGCAGATGATCCTCTGTGGCGACCCCTATCGGGACCAGCCAAAAGAAGAAGAAGAAGAAGAAGAAGAAGAAGAATGATAATAATATTGGGCGCAGGAGGAATGGCATTCCGTACTCTGGCTACTGGTCGGCTGACGAGCCCGCGCGCCGATCCCCTCTGCAAGTCAGACAAACATTAAGAAAGCTCCCTGTCTTGAGTCAGCCTCGAAACTTGCAACCCACGTTCGCAGGTCCAGGCGGTTTTAAGTAAACCAGGAAAAAAAAGTTAGAAATTAAACTTGAGCAAATAAAACTAAACAAAAGGACTTTAGAGGATGGAGATTGGGGAGTAAAGAGAACCAGAAGAAGAGAAGCCCAGGAAGCCAGGAAGCCATGGACAAAGGGCATCTGCCGGTTTTGTCACAGGTGAGAAGGGGCGTGCCTTTGAGCTAGTCCCTCAGGGTGCCATCACATCTCTAAGCACATGGGCCGTTTTGATTTTACAGTTCTATTTTATACAACTTTTTAAGTTTGTATTTTATGCAGGTATTTCACACACTCCTTCCATTACCGTCACTCCAATGTTGAAACATTGAAACTAATGTGTGTGTCCTGAACTGGGTCCCGAAATCAAATCATTTTCGGCGATTTACCAAAAACATCCAGGCATTGCATACTTTTTGACATATCACTCATGATAAATTCAATGAAGAATAAACATTGGTTAATAACAACTTAACTTATTATTCAGTTACTTAACAAATTATTACTTGTACTATTCATAATAAGAAAAATATTTTAAAACACATCACTTAATTCAAGTAAAGGCAAAATACCAAACACAAGATGTGAGCTAGATGATGGTGCATATATTCTCCTCTTCAGCCACATGATAGCAACAAAGGTCCATGACAGAAATACATTTTAATCAGGCTATCGGAGTCATTTCTCATTGTAAAATAGTGGAGTTGTGAATACACTTGAATAGAAATATGTGTACCTTGAAATGAGTTTAGTTACAGATTGACTTAATTAATAACTCATGTTGATACAATTCTTGTTTAACACATAGGAAGATTGTAGAAAGGTCCAAGGGGATGTGCTATTAGTCTTATGGTCGGGCTCCGGGAGAGTTTGCACCTCACTGACTTCAGTGATAAACAATAGGGGAGGCGATGTGTGTGTGTGTGTGTGTGTGTGTGTGTGTGTGTGTGTGTGTGTGTGTGTGTGTGTGTGTGTGTGTGTGTGTGTGTGTATGTGTGTGTGTGTGTGTGTGTGTGTGTGTGTGTGTTTGTGTGTGTGTATACAGAAGGGCAGTAGGCTTTTGAACACAAAGGTTGTGAGTTGTTCTGTTGTCTCATGGGGTGTCCAGACACAGGGTCTATGTTGTGCCTTTGAGATGTTTATTGTGCCCGTCAGAGTGCAACGCGGAGAAGAGAAGACACAAGTTCATCGTAGTTCACTGACCCTCCTGTGGTTAGCTGAGTGGTTTTACATACGGTTGTTAATTGCTTTTCCAGACCTGGTGGCCTGGTGGCCAGAATGGAGCCATTGACAAAACACAGTTCAGGAACACATGCTTTGATCTGTTCCTCTTCACAGTAGGCAGGGTTAAAAACAGGATTATGAGACACTGTCCACTACTCTCTTCTGCATGTGTGCGAAATGTTTTTGTAAAATTTATCAATCAACTATGACTCTATTGATGCAAAAAGGAGCTTATGCATAGAGAGGGGCTCAGAGATTCTTTCCTTGCTGCATCGTGAGAGAAGACATCCAGTATGATGTTAACGAAAACATGTGGCCTGGTCATCAAGAATGAACGGACTGAATATAGTGCATAAAGAATTTTTTTTGCTTTTTGTGACATGGCTTTAATTTCACAGTGATTTGTTCGCTTGCTGGAATTCATTGTTATCCTGTATCCTGTTATTGAGTTTTGTAGAGGTTTCCAGAAATGGAAATGTAAATAAGGCCTTCTGTTTCTGGACATTCATGCTCTTATTGACCTTTTTTATGCATTGGTCATCTTTAGTGAAATGATTTGAGGAGAAAAGAATACAGCCATAGTGTGATATGTTTACTGGCCTTTTATGGTACATACTATAATTAAAGTATCAACAAATGGTGCAGATATATACAAAGGGGTTAACAGTGTGAGGGTATTAAATGTCATTGGAGGTCGAGACCTTCCCTCTTTAACTGGCAGGGTGGGTGAACATAAAGGAAATGGTCACAAACTTGTGTTCCAACTCAAAAATAATATATTTTCTTCCACAAAACTACTAAGGTTCTTCCAGACTGGGCATTCACAAAGCAATAAAGCAGGAACTACGGAATTAACACATTCTTATATACAACTGTTTATGACAAACATTTCTCATTTTTTGGTTGGCAGCCATCATGGACTGTCGTTCCTGTGCCAGCCACTGAGCACTCAACTTTGGACCACTTATTCATCTCTGGATTTAGAGATTTCAGAGCAAGGACAACTACTTATGACAGAGACCTCAACTTCTAAAAACTTTTCTAAGTGTTGGCATCTCTTCCTACCTTTGCTTCCTATTGCTTATGCTTTGAAAAGTTGTCATGATAGTCATCCCCAGAATTTCAGTATTGTATTTTATGACCTAAAGGTAACGGTATAGGCCTTTCATCTCCTTCAGAGAGATGTTTATTGTCCAAACCGATACAGACACGGTTTTATTGTGTTAATCAGACGGACCCACTTGATTACCATTACAAATCTGTGGCATGCCATTAATACTTCATTTTCATCCTTTCCCCTCATTGTAAAGCAATAGCCATCTTGGGTAAAGACCCAGTGGGTGTCATCCTGAAGAGTTTGCTGACTACTGCTAAAACATTTAACAGCTGCTATTAGACAAGCTACTCAACTAACCTTGTCTAAGAAATATCTTAAATTTTTAACAAAAGAATACATTGCTGAATTACTACCTGAAAAAAAACTGTGGAAACAAATTCCTTCCTACCCAAACCTCACCAGCAAGCACCTCTTCACCATTGCCATGCTCAATTCCATCCAGTATAACGATGATCTCATTTTATTGTTACTGCGGTGTCGGAAACAGTACCAGCAGATTGACAAACAGAGGACATGGTTTGAAAAGGGCAAAACGGAGGAATGACATTGCCAGGATACTGGAAAGACACCGAAACCAGAAGGAACAATGCTCATTCTGGGTTTCAGAGGATGGAGGCCTAATGGCCCATGCGTTATTGTGTGTGTGTGTGTGTGTGTGTGAGAATGGGGAGTGACAATACCATTCACAATGCATAGGATTTCCCTTCGCCTTTGATGACACTGTAATTATGTCGTAAATTTCCCCATCAATTCAAATAACATAGTTGACCGAAACTGAGTACATCTTTCCCAAGGGGGAATGAGTAGGCCCCTTTCCATATTTTTGAGCATATTTATCTTGCTGAGCACAGTTAAGGGTCATAGCATAAATGCACCATTAGCCTTCAAAATGCTTATAAGTCGCAGTGTATCACATGACTCTTTGTTGATTGCTTGGAATCCAACATTTTCATAACAAATAGGATCGGGCATGTTTGCCATCATTGTCTCTGCCAAACTATTAAAAACTGGGAGCCACTGCTAAAGACTGGTGGATCGGGTGGTGTGCTCTTACACACACAGGCACACAGAAAAGATTATTTGATTCTTTTTAGCGAGCAAATTTCCCTCCTCACCACAGAGCCATTCGAGTGCATAACGGGTGTTGTTTGGTTTGTTACGTGCACCACACGTGGAAATCGAAATGGAGGTCGACACATTACATTGTGACATATAACCCTGTATGCTAATATTTAGGATACAGGTTTAATCGATGGACCATCCAGCGATCTCTTTTTTTCACTGCAGGGGTGGAGGTGTGAGGGCGTTTTAAAGGCCATTACCAAGACTGAAACAGACTGGAGCAACCCCCTCATGTCAAAGTGAGGTGATAGGGGAGAGAGGGTGAGTGAGACCTTATGGGTCAATTACACATAGACATCAAGTAAGACCATCACTATGTACTGTATACCTGTGCGTGAGTGTGTGAGTGTATGAGTGTGTGTGTATGTGTGTGTGTGTGTGTGTGTGTGTGTGTGTGTGTGTGTGTGTGTGTGTGTGTGTGTGTGTGTGTGTGTGTGTGTGTGTGTGTGTGTGTGTGTGTGTTTGTGTGTACATGCCGTTGTGTTGGGTGTATGCCTAGGTCCATGGCTGATTGTGCACCCGCCTAAGTTAACCAAGCTCAAACCCTGGGAGCTCCTGCATCAAGATCCAGTAGACGGGCTGCATCCACCATCAATATACACCTGATGCTGTTTGACTTGAGCAAGCGGGAGTGTTGGTCTTTGTAGTGTAGTTTCTTTGTTGTTGATCATGTGCAGATGAAGAAGGAATCTCCGCTGACAATGACTCGATTATAATAATAAGTTTATTACAAGGAAGAACAGCATCAAACCAGACTTGCCATGGATCTCTGGGAGAGCAAGGCAGCCAAATGCATTCTCTCTCGAATGGAGGAAGACGCTGTCTTACATACTTGTACAGATATAACGTAACACATCTGGTTCCACTACATAGGTCACAGTTCAGCCCCTGTCTGACATAAATCCCTTCTTTCGGCAGTCTTTGTAGAGTTACCCTCATCTGGCTCTTGTCCCTTCCGGATAACAAAAACATCATAAGGAAGTTTCAATTGTGCCATATAGCAACATCCAATCCATCTATACGGCAGAAATAAGTATGCTTTATCACTACATATCCACCAAATATCTTTAAATGTTCCTATAGTCACATTACCCTGTAAAGTTTGATTCTTTACGCTTAAAGTTTTACTCTGTCGAGGATGTGGTGCATGAAAGGTCACTGTATATGTGTCATCAACCATCCTTTGTACACTTTGTCCAAATTGCATCATGTAGCTTTCACATTCTGATATTCCCATAAACATACCATCTCCACCATGAGTACCATTTGAACAAAAACAAGCTCTACCTTTCGCAGGTGTCTCTTCCATAGCATCAGGTGTTGCTGTTCTAATATCTTTATACTTATCTAGAAGATTTAAATATGATATTTTTTTCAACCAGGAACACCTACGTCCAGGTCTAAATATTTCATTCGCTGCTTGTTGTTTGAATAGCAGCCATGATAACGCATTACTTTGACATTCAGGCGTTGAAAGTTCCGGGACCGTCTCAAGAATTGAAGGCCATGAGCCCGGAGCTGGAACTCTTACCACACACGGACAATTCAAATTAGTAGTCATTCTAATGGAGTGAGTAATCTGTTGGAACCACAGATTTCTATTTGCCCATGGGTCTGCTATTTGCAGCACAGAGGAATCAAACCCATATGCTTTCCACTGGGTTTCTCGCTTCTGTAAAGCATGAAGATGTTCAGTCATGTCTTTTGATGTCCACTCAGCATCAAGAAAATCATTGACCACATCCGACAAAGTCATCTGAACTATTTCACCTGAATCCCTATCAATCTTCTCAGCAATTGGCTCTCTACTTACAGAGCTCTCCTTGCTATTGTTCAAATTAATTCCCAACTTCACCATAAGCTTCTGAGTTATATTTACCAACTTCTTAAATGATGGGGATGTAGTGATAGGTGTCAGCGTCTTATCTACAGACTTTGTAGACACCGAAATAGTCGTCATTGTTTTATTGGTAGTGGATCTCATCCTCACAACCCCGAATTATCGCTGGGCCCATTTTGTTGGGTCTCTTTCCTTTTCTTGGACGTAGTCCATACCTCAAAGTCTCTGGCTTTTGAGGCTTTTTCTTCTGTAGTTTCTTCTCCGTTATTTGCAGTTCTTGTAATTTTTGTAAATTTTTGTGGAAACCCTTAGTTCCTCGAGGCTTCTGTCTATATTCCTCTCAGTCTCTCTTAAAACCATTCGTCTGTCATCTCCTACCCCTGTACTGGCTGCTAACGGTTGAAACCTGAAGGACCTTCTTTCTCCGATTCTTCATCACTTTCACCCTGTTTACTCTCATCTGTGTCGTCCGTTCCTGGAACCATTTTCCCACTGGTCGATCTCCTCCTAGCCAACATCCGTCTGACTGCTGGGTGGTATCCTCCAATAGTGTCGTCTGAATCACTCACAATCGCTTTTCCTATTTCCAGACTTATGACTCGTCGGCTTCCCAAACGGTTCCTTCTCTTTGTACTGTTGGAGCTCAGGTACATCTTTATGGTAGTTTTAGCCTTGCCCATCTCTATTATTTGCTCATCCTCATCTTTGAAGAGATAGTTGCCCTCCTGTGAAATCACTGGGAGCTGGGGATAAACATCAGTGAACTTCACCTCCTTCTCATAAGGTGGGGGCTTCTTTACAGATGCAGTATGTGAGAAGGGTGCCTTAATCTTCTCCATTAATTTTTTTGTTTCCTTGTCATTTTTCTTGACTTCTTGTATACTCCATTCCCTTTTTTCTTTTGCAACTTTGAACAATTTCTGTCCCTCCTTTTCAAACAGCTGCAGAATCCCAAGTGCTGTTTGTCTTTTCTCTGTGCGTCTCTTTCCCTTCTTACCTTTCTTGTGATTTACTTTATATGTGGACACAAGCACCTGCATTGTTTTAATCACATCCGGGTTAAGAGTTCCTTCAACTGGCCACGGTTGTTCTGTGTCAGGCCAACGCTTGCTCCATTTTCCTGAGATTTTTGCAATATCTTTAATAAGGGGATTATTCTTTCACACTACATCAACAGGAGTGATTGCTTTTGTAATTTTAGTATCCATTTTTGACATCATAATGACCCTCTTATTTTATTTTATTGTAAATCGAATCGAATTGTTTAAAATTTATTTATAAAGCACCGTGAAATCACACTCAACCAAAAACAACGGAATTTACCAACCCCAAAGGAGACCAATAGCTTCCCACTTATGAATGCAAATTCACTTGTTCATCATCTGATGCATCTGAACAAACACATTTATCTTAAATGATCAAAATGATATCAATGTTCTATCTCAAAGCCTCAATCAAGGTAAACTATACTCAGATAATGAAACCAAGTTTCACAGCACTCAACAGTATTTAAATCAAATCAGCTTTTCCACAAGTGATCAATCAAATCAATAATACTCCATTGATTAGGCAAATGCCTAAATTAGTCAGTCTGTTGCAAAGTCTCCCATTAAATAATTCCAAATGTAATATATGAAAAAGAACTACTGTAAGCCTATATGTGAAAACAAGCTAAACATGTATCAATTATGTAGGTTATAACTAAAGGTATACACATATAGGTAAATGCAGGTGTCTATTGAAAGAGTTTGTGGATAAAACCGCACTGGCCGTGTTCAATCTGGATTCAGGATTCCTATGCGCTGTCATCCGCAAGCTTCCAGTGTCCGTGAAGCACTGCCAGATGTCTTGTCACCTGCCCCTTGGATGATCTAATTCAGACATTCTATCTCTGTCTTACCCCCAGCTCTCCCACAGCACAGTAAAAGAGAGGAAGAAAGAAAAAAGAAAAAGAACAACAGATGAGTTCAGTGTCTTAGGACCACTCTAAATTCTTATACACACTGTAATACATTCAATGAGACATGCATTATCAGCTTTCTCATTTCTCACGCATTTGAAATAAAATGCTTCTTCTAACATACTGAGAAAAAGAAGTAGAGGGGGGGTTTCTTCACAGCTCCTCTTGTCAGGAGGAGTTAACTAATTTCCCACTCTGTATGAAGCACCACCCCTTGCTCCACCTCTTAAATTTAGCCAAAACTTCCAGTATGGACTGGTCGTCAGCGAGTGAACATCCTGTTTTAGCTCCCTTAGGACCAGCCCAACCCAATGCAGTTGCGCACGGAGTCAAAAGGCACACACAACAGTCAGCTGCTTTCTCTCACCCAGCTGCCGAGACACAAAACCTATCTTCTGGCAGCCAAATCCAGCTTCTCCTTCTCTTTCAACAAGACTATCTATTCTTTTAACCAGACAAAACTCACAGCAAGCACAGTCACACACACACAACAAGCATGAAAAAGACAAAGAAAGAACCCACACACTAATCAAACAATCCACAAATCCTACTTACAAAATCAGAACAGGAGGTTTTTCTTTCTTTTTCTGAATGTTTACATGCATGTGTAAGCAAACTGTTGTTGTTTGCTCTACTCCTTCTCTCAGAAGGCTGATATTTTTATCAAATGTATGAACATCCAGTAAAAGGCTCATATTTTTTATCAAATGTACAAACGTCCTTAAAAAGGCTCATATATGTTTTATCAAATGTATAAATGTCCTGTAAAAGGCTCATATTATTATCAAATGTACAAACGTCCTTAAAAACGGCTCATATATGTTTTATCAAATGTATAAATGTCCTTAAAAAAGGCCAGTATATGTTTTATCACTAAAGAGGCAAAAATTACATTACATTGCATTTCGCTTTTATCCAAAGCGACTTACAATTATTCAAACACCGATGGACGCAGCCATCAGGAGCAATTAGGGGTTAAGTGTCTTGCTCAAGGACACTACAGCATGCTAGCAGGAGGAGCCTGGGATCGAATCAGCAACCTTTAGATTACTAGACCACCAGCTCTATCTCCTGAGCTACCTCTTGTCTCTGTTCTCTATTTCTCTTTTTCTTAATAAACCCCAATTTAGAGGGAAACTCACTTCACACATCAACACATCATCTCTCATCTCGGCACAATCTGCTTTTGTCAGTGCAGCCTACCTGCACAAAACACAAGCACTTCACAGACCACACAGATTCAAGATTCAAGATTCAAGATTTTTATTTGAATCTTGAATCTTGAATCTGTGTGGTCTGTGAAGTGCTTGTGTTTTGTGCAGGTAGGCTGCACTGACAAAAGCAGATTGTGCCGAGATGAGAGATGATGTGTTGATGTGTGAAGTGAGTTTCCACAGTTGATGTGTGAAGTGAGTTTCCACAGTTTTCACAGTGGCTCATATCTGTGAGAGAACACTCTTTCTGAGGTGTATAAAGTGGTAACTTCGCTGAAGCTGATGGCAATGGCAGGTGAGACCCAACAGATCCTGTTCATGACGCCGATTTGTAGTTTCTTTGTTGTTGATGATGTGCAGATGAAGAAGGAATCTCTGCTGACGCTGACTTATAATAATAAGTTCAATACAAGGAAGAACAGCATCAAACCAGACTTGCCATTGATGTCTGGGAGAACAAGGCAGCCAAATGCATTCTCTCTTGAATGGAGGAAGACTCTATTTTATATACTTGTACAGATATAATGTAACACATCTGTTTCCACTAAAATAGGTCACAGTTCAGCCCCTGTCTGACATAAATCTAAACATATTCCACCTACCTTCTCACTGGGGCCCCTGGCACTTCTTTCCTCACAGGGGCCCCTGGCAACATATGTTAGTAATTATATTATACAATGGGCTCTCTCTTGGGAAACCAGTGCCCTCTTCACCCCAAATATTCCAGACACCTTGTGTGGCCCATTCCATCTTACCCGTCCACCTTCCCTCACCATAGTAAAGTTCAAGTTCAAGTTCAAGAGGCAACCAGTTTGCCGAAGCACGTTTCAGACCAACTGGACGAAAGCATAACCCTCATTTTCAGTAGTGAGACAGCTCCAGTCTCGCCCTGGCTTTTTGTACCAAGTTCACAACATTTTCAGTAAAGAAACCTGCAGTGAACGAGCCATTGTCTTTTTCCCAACATCTTTAATACAAATTACTTCAAGGAGGTGTCACCATGCTGTCTCAATGTGCAGACTTTTCCAGTCTTTACATCGCCAGGAGGTCCACAGACACCCAATGGACAAATTAACACAAACCAGATTGTAGTAGGAAGTAGCAGTCATGTTCAGACTGCCTTGGCAGCTAGGATTGTGCGAAGATGACAGCCTGTGGGGAGTGGGTTGAGTGGTGAAGGGTGTTGGGACCCTCGTCTGCAGATGTGCAGATGTTATAGAATAGAACATTTTTTGACTGGTAACCCCACATTACCACCTGCTTAACGAGAGATGCCGTGGTAGTGTTGCCTTCAGACGTCAAAAAATGTGCAAAAAACTGCTGAACAATCCCATGAGCTGTGCTTGTCACATCATTGCATGGGGGCGGAGATGAATACAATTGAACTATGGAAGGATCTAATTGTAATTTGAAGTTCTCATGTCTATATTTTGCTTGAAAAGATGTTGTAACTGTCCATCAATGAGTCATCCATCCTCCATCGAAGTCACCGCCAACGATCGTGAATTTAATTGTAAACTGTTTAATTAGATGTTGTTTCAAGGCAGAGTGCACCATCGAAAGGGGTTAAATTGACCCTAGATTGAAAACCTCCTGCAAAGAATGATTTTGGCGACTATCGACTTTGGAGATAGTGGCGCCACCCCTTGCAGGCGCCTGCGCCGGCGCATCTGTTGACTTTGCCTATTTTAGTATTTTTTTCCGTTTTTTTATCATAATGTCCGCCAAAAAAGCATCGGCAGTTATTTCTTACAACCGCGATGCGCTCGTGGACATGAAAACTTCCCTAAAGGAACAACTTTGGGACTTTTTATCCGTGGGAACTAGAGTGGTTGACTGAAATTCTGTGCGCGAACACTCTCACAACAACAACACAACAAAAAATGGAGCCGCTGTTCCACGAGCGGGCCCACGGAGAAAGAACCGTGGTAAACGAGGCGGCATTCGGGTCAGAATGAGGATGCAATCGTACTGTCCACCTCTGCCAAGCATTCTTCTTGCCAACGTTCAGTCTCTGGAGAACAAGATGGATGAACTTCGAGCGAGAATTAAATTCCAACGAGACACGAGCAACTGTTGCATCCTCTGCCTGACTGAGACATGGTTGAACCCACTGGTGCCGGATGAAGCCATCCCTCCAGCTGAGTCCTTCTTGTGTTCCGCAGCGACAGATCGGGGGAGTCGGGGAAATCCAAAGGTGGAGTCGTCTGCCTCATGGTAAACAACCGCTGGGCCCCCCCCAACAACACCATGTCTCTCTCCTGCTCCTGCTTGCCGAACCTGGAACAGCTGACCATCTTATGCCATCCATTTTGTCTCACCTGGGAATTCAGCACGTCCTCATTACAGCCTTTATATTCCACCGCAAGCGGACACCGACACAGCACTGTCGGAGCTATATGATGTGCTGTGCGGATTTCAAAACAAACATCCCTACTTGGCTGTGATGGTGACTGGGGACTTCAACAGGGCGAACCTTAAAAAAGTTCTGCCAAATTTCTACCAACACATCACGTGTGCCACTAGGGGAGATAGAACTTTGGACCATTGCTACACACCTTACAAGAACGGATTCAAGACCGTCTCGCTCCCTGCTTTCGGGAAATCAGATCAAGCCACGATTTCGCTGGATCCCGTTTACAGGCCTCTGATCTCATGAGAATTGGTGACAAGGGAAGTGAAGCGGTAGACGGACAAATCAGAGGCTGCACTTCAGGACGCTCTGACTGACGTAGACTGGGACATGTTCCAATCAAGTTGAAGTGACATCAGTGAGTATACGGACATGGTGGTGATCTTCGTGGCTACGTTAGTGGACAGCATCGTTCCCAGTGAAAGTTTGGATATTTCCAAACCAGAAGCCGTGGGTTGATAAATCCATCCACTGCGCTCTGAATGCTTGCACGGCCGCTTACAATGACGGTCTTGTATCCGGAAATATGGACAATTACAAAGAGGCGTCATACAATCTGGTGGTGAAGGATGCTAAATGGACGTACAGAGAGACTGTGGAGCTACAGATGGAGCAACAGGACACCAGACTTGTTGCAGGGGCTGCAGACTATAACAAACTACAAGAGCAGCGCCTCCCCAGGCGCGAGTGTGGACGCCTCCCTAGCCAACGAACTCCTTTTATGCATGGTTTGAGTCTGAACACCGCTAGCTCGCCGTCTAATTGGAGTTACAGCACTGGGGATGAGCGCACACTCTCAGTGTCAGAGCATGACGTCAGGAGGGCTCTGATGCGGGTGAACACCAGGAAAGCTGCGTGCCCAGATGGCATATCTGGGCGATTACTGTAGCCCTGTGCAAACCAGCTAGCCCCGGTGCTCACTTCAATATTCAACATCTCCCTGGCTGAATCAGTCGTCCCGTCCTGTTCAAGAGGTCCACAGTCGTTCCTTTCCCGAAGATAGCCTCTCCAGCTGGCTGAATGACACGCAAATGAATACTCCGCAGTGTGCCTGGATCCTGGACTTCCTCTCAGCCCGGCCCCAGGTGGTTAGGGTGGGGAAGCACATGTCCAGCTCCCTCACTCTGAACAAAGGTTTCCCCAATGGCTGCGTACTCAGCCCCCTACTGTACTCCGTGTACACACATGACTGTGTGGCCAGGTCCAGCTCCAACACCATTATCAAGTTTGCTGACGACACCATTGTCATGGGCCTGATCACGAGGCCGATGAGAAGACCTACCGTGAGGACTTACCTGCAGGACTTATACACCAGGAGGTGTAATAGCAGAGCCCACAGGATCATGAAGGATCCTCACCACCCCAACAATCACCCCAGCTGCTGCGATCAGGCAAGCGCCTCCGCAGTCAAACAGCGAGAACAGAGGGACTGAGACAGAGTTTTTTCCCGCAATCCATAAGAACTGTCAATGCTGACCTCACCAGGGGTCCTCACTGAGCCACACACTCCACTACCTTACTGTATTGTATGTAGCATACTGTACCGCATACTGTGTCACTGTTCTGGGTTGTTCGGTGTTACCGTATTGCTGCGCTGTACTGTTGTATACTGTGCTGTATATCTCACAAACATGACCTCACTTCATTCACATGTCACTTTAATGCACATATCTGTATATATATAATTAGCCTATCCCATATACATAAGCCTATTCCCATTATCTATTTTATTTTGTTTTATTTTTTTTTATTTTATTCTATATATTTTTATTTTATTCGATAGTTTTCGATTTATTGCATTACGTTTTAGGAATCAGTTAGTTGATCAAGTAGAAATTCTTAGGTAGCTACTGTGTTCAGTCTAGGACATATTGTGTGTCATCACGTTGCATTGACATTTCACTGCATATGTGGATGAAAGTATGTATATGTATGTGATGAATATACCTTTTGAATCTTGAACTTTGAAGAACTCCTTCTCAAAATGAGCTGTTATAGGTGCAATTTTTACTAGGAGAGTTTAGAAAATTTAATTCAGCCTCAAATGATATGAGAAAAAAGATGGCAATCTGGAACAAAAGACTGTTCTCCCCATCCTTCTAACTTGGTAGTAAAGACTATTTAGAGTTTGCCATTTTGTGGCCAGACAAAGCATTTTTCTTAGGGTACCTTTGTTAACCTACAGTATAAGCCATGTGGAAGAAAATTTTTTGGAGGAGAAAAAGTTAACAATAAAAAACTTAAAATCTCACAGCTTTCCATGACACATAACAAGTAGTCAGGACATTACAGTGTCTCCTTTACAAGAGCATGGTTTCACATGACACAGAACCTGTGAGAAAGTATCTAAGTTGCCAAGTTTGTGGAATCAGACTTGAGAAAATCTTTAACCTTGTCTGCAGTTTGGTAGACTGTCTTACTTTTCAGCACGTGTCAAACTCAAGGCCTGCGGGCAGAATTTGGTCCGCCACGTCATTTTACGTGGCCAGCGAGAGCTTAAAAGGCATATGATTGTCTTAAAATAAAATTCCATGCTGCTTTACGGTGTACAGTGAACATAAACTACTTCTCCCACAATGCATGACACGCAAAATGACGGAATCTTGCCTCTAGATTGCAGTGTTTCCATATTTCCATATATTCATTTAACTCTTTTCTAACGGGTGATAGAGTTGAAAACGATCTATAAATAATCCCAAAATGTCCAACAAGAGAAAAATTGATGCAGAGGGAAGGCAATTTAATGAACGACAGGAAAGCAAATACATGTTTGTGCTTCAAGGAGAAAGACCGGTATGTCTTCTGTGTAACGAGGATGTGTCAGTGATAAAGGAATACAATTTACGTCGGCATTTTGATATGAAATACGGAGCCAAGTATGCTAAATTTAGTCTCCAAGAAAAACATCAAATTATCCAAGAATTAAAAGGCAGACTGCAATCGCAGCAGAATATGTTTACAAAATCTACAGTCAAAAATGATGCAGCAGTGAAAGCTGGCATTGTTGTGGTGGAAGAAATCACCCAAGCTTCCAAGTGTTTTTCAGAGGGTGCATTTTTGAAGCGGTGCGTTCTATAAGTATGTGACCAAGTGTGCCCCGACCAGATACAGACTTTTAAAAATGGAAGGAAGGAAGGAACTAGCAGGTCATCTTACAACACAGCTGGCGGAAGAGACATGCAATTATCTAGCATTTTCATTAGCTGTTGATGAAAGCACAGACAACATGGATACAGTGCATCTATCCATTTTATAAGAGGCGTGAAGGCAGACTTCACTGTCAGTGAGGAGCTCTTGGATCTATCAGCCATGCATGGGACGACGATGGGGAGGGACATTTTTGATGCGGTGGAAGTAAAGGAAAACAAAATTACCCTGGGAAAAGTTGGTGGAGCTAACTACCGATGGTGCACCTGCAATGTGTGCTTTACCTCATTAACTTCACCCAGAACTTGACCAATATAGTTGTGAACTGAGACAACCCTTCTTGTTATTTTGAGTTAATCACATATACTAATTTGTATGTGGAGAAATGTATTCAGTGTGTTACAGGTGTATGTGTTCATGCAGCCAAATGTTTACTGTAATCGAAACATTCTCTCATTAGTTGGATGTATGCCCTCTGCAAGGCTGTCTGCAGCAATTTGTGTTTGTGCCACATCTATCACACATGTTCTTAGCAGCTCACAATTATTTGTTGTACCTATGTTCTGCCCCTTTCAACTGTGAGAAAAAAGTCTTGAACAACGTTGATGTAATAACTCGTGTTTAATGATATTTGTCTTTGTTATTCACTTCAAAAGTTTGATGTTTGATTGATGGGGTATTATGGGTGTCTTAACCTAATGCATTTAAGGGATTTATGTTATCATAACACAGAGCAATGTGCTTACATATATTTTTACATTTATGTAAATGCATGTACAATATTTGTACACTTGAATAAATAATTATCAAATGCAGAGACAGTTGTTTACCAATTAAGGAGTAATTACATTTATACATTCTTACAGTTACAACCGGACCTTTGAGGGCAAACATATTGTTGACGTGGCCTGGGGTGATAATTAGTTTGACACCCCTGCTTTACAGCCTTCAATAGGAGACATCAAGGTGACTGGGAGAACCACACGAGGGCCTGTACAAATCACGACCAATTACTGGCGTGAATACATGTATCATTTTCAATTTGAAATGATGCAAAGATGGCCATAGATATTGACAGATATTGCTGTTTTTTTATAAGGTTTCATTAAATTATCAGACCTTAGTGCTCCACTTCACCACCCCACCCCCTGCTCCCTATTTCTCTCTGTTGGTTTTTCAAACCTCGGCACACTGCTTCTTTTTTCCTCCCGCTCATTGATCTCTGCAGCCTCCAATTAATGGAATTTTTCCTGCTGTTGAATAATCATGTGTGGCTACCCATGTGCTCATTAACAATTTGTAAAACAAATAAAGTGAAACCGCCAAAGATCGAGGCCCATAATTTCTTTGACCGCCCGCCTCCCACTCCGCCAGGACACAAAAAATAACGCCAGAATTATCTAGGCTCGACCTTTTTGTCACAATTCTTCAAGGTAATTGAAAACAACATATTCAAAGACTCATTTTTGGTATTAATGAAGCTATAAGGTCTGATAGTTTAATAAAACCTAATAAAAAAACACCTGAAGCAAATTGCAGTTGATAAAATATCACCAAGGAATTATTGTACAATATATTGCAATAATACTGTACTGTTCATTTTACTTACTCATTCATTGTTATCCATGCGCAAATTATTGGTTACATAATCATATTTATTCATCCTGTACAGTATATCCATTTATACTTTATTTTATATCCCCTGCCTGCAACCATAGTGCCACTTAGCACCAGCCAAGGACCAGCACCAGCCTTTTAACCTAACTCAACCGGAGCTAGGAGGGACCCAAACGCACGACACAGAGAGACGGTAGGCAGACGAACGATGTTTATTAGACCACATGGTGGAGATGGCCGGAGGGACCCAGTCAGGTAGGGATGGCGCAGGGCAGGGCAGGGATGATGACGACCGGGAAGGAGGGGTCCAGGATCCAGGTGGAGAGACGGGGAACCGGGCTGGATGGAGTGGGACGGACAAACTTGGTCGACATGAGGAAACAAGCAGGTTAAGGGGAGACAAAACAAGGAGACATAAACTAGGAACTTGGAACAAGCGCTAGGACTAGAGTTAAGCTAGTTGACGGTCTGGCAATGATTGACTGGGGAGCTGGAGAATAAATACTGTGTGGGTGATGAAGGTAATTGATCCCATGTGCGTGAAATTGGCCACAGATGGGTCAAGAGCGGCCTCTAGTGGTGCTGGGAGAACACATTCCTTGCGTAGAAGATAACCTTTTGTATATTTGGCTATTTTGGGCTATTTTCCTTGGATATTTGACTATTTTTGCACATTTGTGACATCGTCTGATGAAAGGTGTGCCATGTCAGCAGGCGCAAAGTCCCGCAAATGAACACAAAAGTTATTTTTAGTGTTTTTTTTCTTTTTTTCATATTACAAAAAGTTTAGATATTGAAGAACCCACTCACTATGACAAACAACAGTTTTTGGATGAATAAATACTTTTACAGCATACTTAGTTTTTCACCAAAGTATGCTTGTTATTGTCTCGTCTGCGGCGCGTTGTGTGGGTGTGGATATCAATTTATATCTTTGGTTTCACTGGCTATTGTTTCAGAGTTTCGGGTGAAACCTCTCCCATGATTAAAAGCCAACGCAGCATTATAGTCAGCAACTTGTTTTGGGAACTTGATCTATCTATTTCTAGTATTCTCTATTTCTTTCATCTATTTCTATATATGATGAAAGAAAGTTTCACAGAACAGCATCCGCCGTTTACAGCGCTATCGTATGCCGCAACACTTCTTGCTTTGATATGTCTTGTTAATGTTGAGGGTCTGTGTGATCATAACTAATCATGTTTAATCATCTGTGTGATTATGCACAATTTAGCATTTATTTCGTTTTATATCGCTTTCTCGGTCAAAAAGTCATTGGCAGTGATCTCCTATGACCGCAGTGCATTTGTGGATACAAAAAAATTCCTGGAAAAACAACTTCGGGACTTTTTACAGGGCAAACATTTAAAAGTGCTGACTAATTTCCATCAACACATCATGTGTGCCACCAGGGGAGAAAGAACATTGGACCACATCTACACACTGTAGGAGAATGGATACAAGACCGTCTTGTGCCTTATAACAATGGTCTTGTATTTGACAAAACGGACAGGTACAAAGCGGCGTCATACAAACTGCGGAGGTCGGTGAAGGACACTAAACACAGAGACACAGTGGAAACACAGATGGAGCAACAGGACACCAGTGGCTTGTGGCAGAAGCTGCGGACTATAACTAACTACAAGAGCAGCCCCTTCCAGCCATGACTGTGGACGCCTCTCTAGCCAACGAACTGAACTCCTTTTATGCGCGGTTTGATGCAGGCAACAACACCGCTACCTTGCAGGCTAATTGGAGTTAAACTGCTGGGTGAGTATATATCTGGGCAAGTACTGAAGACTTGTGCGAACACGCTAAGCCTGGTGCTCACTAGGATATTCAACGCCTCCCTGGCCAAGTCGGTGGTGCCGTCCAGCTTCAAGAGGTCCACCATCATCCCTGTACCGAAGATCACCTCTCCAGCCTGCTTTAATAACTGCCGTCCGGCGGATCCTCACCTTGGTGGTCATGAAGTGCTTCGAGAGGCTGGTTAAGGACTACATCAACGCCTCCCTCGCCTGACCCACTGCAGCTCGCATACCGGCCGAACAGATCCACGGACGACGCGGTCTCCCAGGTACTGCACACCATGCTCATGCACCTGGATGTCCGGAAGGGGGGCTATGTGAGATTGCTGTCCATCGACTACAGTTCAGCTTTCAATATCATAGTCCCCACCAGACTGGTTGTCAAGCCGCGGGAGCTAGGACTGAAGACTCCGCTCTGTGCCTGGATCCTGGACTTCCTCACAGGCAGGCCCAGGTGGTTAGAGCGAGTAGACACACGTCCAGCTTTGTCACCCTGAGCATAGGATCGCCCCAGGGCTGCATCCTCATCACCCTACTATACTCCCTGTATACACATGACTGTGTGGCCAGGTCCAGCTCCAACACCATCATCAAGTTTGCCGACGACACCGTCGTCTCTGACTCTGGTGCCAGAACAAAAGCCTGCTCTTGAACATCAGCAAAACCAAGGAGCTGATTGTGGACTTTAGGAGACGATTATAACTGAGGACGCATGCACCGCTGGCGATTAATGGGATTCGACAGGGTGAGCAGCTCCAAGTATTTGGGAGTCCACATCAAAAAAGGACTCAACATGTACTCTACACTGGTGAGAAAGGCAAGCCAGCTTCTTTCCCACCTCGGGCAGTTGAAGAAATTCAGGGTCTCGGTGAGGATCCTTAAGTCCTTCTACTCTGGAGTGGTGGTGAGCATCCTGACAGGCAACATCACTCCCTGGTTTGGGAACTGCACTGCTCAGGACAGGCGGGGCCCTGCAGAGGGTGGTGCGTTCAGCCCAACATACTACCCAGTACCCTTCTGACAATGACAGGTTGTAACCCACCAGATAACTGCTTCTGAGGTGTCAAAAAGTTTAGGATCTTTCGGGGGATCCTCTCTGCTAGAGGAATTTAGGTGTACCAACATTCAAATAAGCATATCTTCTTCAAATATTTTCAGATCTCAGTCTGACACATAATTTGAAAGTTTATAATCTGCACTTTCAATAATAATATGAAAATCTCAAAAATTACCCTGGCCTGCTTTGGAACCAAAACACCAGACTGTCACATTTGGCGATTCTTGTTTTATGTTTTCAGATTGTTGTTTTATGCCATTTGTCTACACAAAAATGCACCAAACTTTACCATGAGAAATTCCTCCTCTATAAAAATGTACTTAAATGGCTAAATATACGGATTCAGATTCTGATGACATTAATCAAGGGGGTGTCTGTTGTTGCTACTGGTTGCTAAAACCCACCCCCCAAATTATTCAAGGACTGACATTGCTCAGATTTCTCTTGACAAGGTCACGTCAAGACGTCATGCATGCAGGGATCGGTAGTTACTATTATGTCATCACATGTACATGTACTGCATGATGGACTGACGTTGTCTTTGGTAGGAATTGTAATTTTCTGTGTTATTACACATCGGCGGCCATTTTCTTTTCCTGAATTGGTTCTGTTATCATGATAGAGAGAGTAAGGTTTCCTGGGCATAAAATGCATTATGACCTACAATCATGGAATTTGTAACAATAATAATGTGGATCAATAATCAGTGGACCAATATTTGACTATGAGTAAAAATATACCTCAAATCATCCAAGGCCTCACGATTCCCCCCCTGCGATCTCTGGTACCCCGCCATGCAGTCTAGCACCCAAGCTTGGGAAACACGGCTCCAGTATGACAAAGTGGAAAGACGCTCAATGAGGTTTAGCCCCTGTTTTTTAACAATAAATGGATGAATAGAGAGAACGAGTGATTCAATGTAAATCAACCGTTACCACTTTAATGCAATTATATTTATCGAAAGTTAATATCTTTATTAATATTAGGTAATTTATTAATATAAGTAATATCTTTATAAGTAACGTTTACTTCAGGGTTAGCTCAGTGTACATAAAAAAACAAGGATCCCAATTGCAAGGCTAAAACATCACCAGGATTAAATATGAATCCTCACAATATTAATTTATGTTTTCATTTCTGTGTCTTATGCGTCAACGGGCATTCTTAATCCCTTTTTTTCATACCTGAAAGTGTAGCTCCATTTTCCAGGTACCACCGTGAAGTACGCTCCGTGCTGATGAAGTCACCGCAATTTTCCACATCCCCACACACAAGTACATCCCCGCGAAGGCTCAGGTGACAGTTCATAAGGTAATAAATAAATACTAAGCTGTTTCATATTTAAAATGTGAAATATCGACCTTTAATGGTAGAAAAAAAAATGAGGCAGAAAATCATATAACAAATATTTTTTATAGTCGGCAAAAGGTGTGAGAACTTTGAATAAAGATGTAAAAGCAAAACATGTGCTGATGTGTGGCTGCCCATGTGGGTGGCTTGTATTTAAATTTTACTTTCTCATCACTAAAGCTGCGTGCACAGGTGTGATACACCTTGTTCAGCGCAGGCAGCCAGACAAAGAGAGAGAAAGAGTGAAAGAGCTCCATACTGCAGTGTTACTTACCTCCGAGCAGGTGTTCAACAGTAGGATCTGATTAAGCTGTACGGCTCAATGCCATCGATTTCCAATTTCCCTTCCTCGTCTACCCACCCCCGACTGCAGTTATTATATACCTTTTTTTGCCACATTTTGTCCAGCCCTTGGCCCTTAGCCAATCAATTCCTCCACTGCTGTCATACTTTGTGTGTGTTGTTAGGGTGGGTATGTCCACCCCCCCCCCCCCCATGTAGTGGTGGACAACTGGCAGTAGTCTCTATTCTCTACTTTCACCTGGGATGGGAGGTCATGGATGTGGCTGTGAGGTCCTCGCTGGAGTCCAGCAGAAGAAGAAGAAGAAGAAGAAAGAAGAAACAGTCTTTATTCATCACGCAACACACCACACTATAACACATGCTTGCACACACACACACATGCACATGCTTTTGATGGTGGCCGGTGAAATGGATTCTCTGCGTTTGACCCATCCTGGGTTGTCCTTCCTCCGGGGGCACAGCCAGGAGCAGTGGGCAGCATACGCAGACGCGCCCGGGGACCAGGTGATAAATGTCCATTGCTGGTCAGACAATGATGGTTGCATGTTTGTGGTGGGGGTCCTTACTGATGTGAGGTGGAGGAAACCCCATGTGAGCACGGGGAGAACATGCAAACTCCACACAGAAAGGCTCCTATTTGGGAGATAACTCGCACGGTGCCAACAGCGCCCCAGGCGGGAATTGAACCCAGGACCTTCTTGCTGTGAGGCATGGGCCTGGCATGGGCTTGGTTGGGGTCATGAAGATAGGAGCTTCCTATGTGTCTAAGAAACCCTCTATGAATTGCTCAACACAATAAGGAGGAGGAAAAAGTTTACCTAGCTTTCTTCCACGTCTCCTCCTACACACTTTGAACACTGACTTTAGCCAACAAGACCTCAAAACTTTTCATACCCAGTGGATAAACCCATGAAACACCCTTCCTAATGCGCCACCCCTCGCCTCCACTCCCCTGCATTCTGCCCTCACCTGCACCATCTGTGGCAGGAGCTGTGCTTCCAGAATTAGTTTCCATGACAGCAGTGGCACCTCTATGAACAGACCCAACCGGGTGCAGAGTTCCATCACATGCACAACTTTTGGAAGCAATGTCACCTCATTCAATGGACCATGAGCAAGTTAGTATGAGGGCTGGCACTCCATAAAGACCACTGTAATTCTTCACTGTACAAATCACAAATTTGAATATGGAGTCGTAGCTGCAGACAAGACTAATGAGCGCTATCTGCACAGGGTTACCACGGGTGTGCAACTGAAAGTGTGTGATCCTCACAGTGAGAACAGAGGGAAAACTGCTATACACTTTGCTGGCCTCGATTGCCACACAGGCAAAAATCCAACTATAACCATCTATCACGACGAAACAATGTGCCTTCTCCGTTGCCATTTGTCTTAGACTCCTCCACGGACGAGTGAAATCTCTTTGCTGAACTGAACAAACGCCTTGATAGAGTGCCAGCCCCATGTTTAGCCTTGCATGGGAGATCCATCAATTCCCCTCAGTGTAATGTCGGATCAAAAAAGTCACAGAGACAAATAGTATGTCAAATGAGATGGAGGGGTTAACTGGCTCAATGGGGACTGTGGTTCCACGGTGCCCGGCATGCAGCCGTTTCCCCTCGTGGTGAATTGAAATTCCCTGGTGTATCCGGGGGCCGTTGATGACAAGGCCTTTGTGAAAAGCCCTGTTGAGGGCTTATGTGTTAATTAGCCAAACACGTATCGAAATAAATCGCTGGTGTTTTGGACTCAAGGAGTCTTCATAAGTCCCTGCTTCACAACCCAATAAAGGTTCAGGGTAATGCTTCTTTAGACAGGCAAAGGCGCTGGGGCTGAATCCTGAATCCTGAAACCGGAGCTTTACTCATTAGAGGAAATAGATGCACAGCGATGTGGAATGGAAGGAGAGATGATATCAGAGTGTATAGAAAAGAGATGGGGGAGGAGGAGAGACTTTAAATGCTGAATGCTGGTTGGCTAGAAACGATGGAGGAGAGGGAGGAGGTAAAAAGAGAGATGAAGAGAAGGCACTAATGCACAGGGTGTGTAATACATGTGTAGAAGTAATCTAGGCTGTTTTGAAAGCTGCGCAGGTGGCCGCGTCAATGTGGAGCAGTGGGTCATGTGGCACCTGTCTGCATGAACAGTTACAGTTTGCATAAATCTGCAAAGGCCTTGTTTGGGTCGGCTTTCGTCATGGTATAATTGGAGTACGCCAAATTGCATGTAAGTGAGGTCTGCTATGAGTGGCCCTCAGATGGACTGTGCAGAATTCTGTCTGCCCTTGTGCCTTAAGAGAGGTATAACAAAAGTGAGTAGTGAAAGGTTTAACTCTTTTTTCAGACCTGGTTTATTTTTCCTCTTTTGATTTTCAGTCTTTTTTCATTTAATTCTGTCAGCTCGGTGTTGTGAATGCAATTCTCATTGGAATCATTGAATATATGAATATTATGAATGACTGTTATGAAAATATGATAATGATTTATTTAGGCAGAGGAATGCAAACAGTAGATCCCAGAAAATCCTTTAGTCTGACTCCCTCAATTATTCATTTTGTAAGAGACATGCAAATGTGACCCACCGCAGCAAAACCCGCCATTACGCGCATTTCTAAAATGCCAGGAGCAGCCAAATAAATTGAGAAAACCTTTCTTGAAGGAAAATAAGATTTTTCCAGATTTGTGTTCCTCTGTGTTTTTATTTTATTTCTCAATGTATTTTCAAAACCAAGTTTGATTTTCAAATAGCAGAAAGATGTTAAACCATGGAGTTAAATATTCCCATTAGATTACACGGGGGCACAGATTTTACTTACCGAGACGCTGAATAGCGCTGAACAAGGCCGATTGATCGTTTCCTTTATAGCGACAATCCAGGTGAAGATCAATCATCCATATTCCATGTGATGTGAAGTCACAATGTTAAACCGTTTTGATAGAGTTCAACCTTTAAATCGTAATACCTTTACACACACACACGGAGACATCGTTGTGGAGGGGGTGTGTCACTAACGTGACTTCTGTAAACAAGACGAGGATCCGGTTTCACTTGTCTATGAATACTCTGTGTTGTTATGGATGAGGAGAAGCAGGTGGAGGAAGATCTAAATCATATCGCGGACCTTATTCTGACCAGTGCAATAGATCCAAGTCAGTTTAAGCAGCGCATACTGGACTTCATTTCCCACGATGATAGTCAGTTCTCCGACAGCGACGCTGAATCTGATATTATCCCGCACTTTGAGAACATTATAAACCGATTTCACCCTGAATGTGACGATGAAACTGAATTTTTTCAAGAACCACCGGAGAAGACTAACGATATGCCCGTTGTTGTTACAACAGAAGAAGTTGATGAGGTGATGAAGTCCGTTGAGGCTGGTGATTTAAAAAATAAATAAAATAAAATAATTCCACTTTTATAAAACATGTATATTCTTACTGTTAAATAAAAGCATTTTTTAAAACAAAACTAGTTGTGTGTTGTTGACGCTGTTCAACGTTCCCTCAAAACAGAAGAACAAAGCAGTGATTGGCCCATTCAGCATTATGTTAATTAGTCATGTGGCTTTGGCTTTTCCATTTGCATTCTGGGAGCTAGCTGAATGCAAGTCTCCGCGAAACTTTCAAGGTGATTATCTCAGAAACACGGTTTGCCACACCCTTGTCAAAATTCTCTGAAAAGTTTGGTTTGTGAGTCAAAGATTCACTTTCACATCGGAGTGACTCCTGGCTCTTGAGTGATTAAACAATTTGTTTGATTTGAAGAATCGTTCGCTATTCTAGTCATGATCTCCGCCTTCTTCTACTTTCCCCTCCCTCTTCTTACCTGTCCCATTAGCCCAACTCTATTCACCTGCGCACACAGCTGTTCCAGATCTGCAATCTAACCACTATATATGCCTCTCTCACCAGTCACCCATTGCCAGATTGTCCTTCGATGCTTGCACCAGACTCTCCAGCGTTCTCCAGACTGATTCCCTGCTACCGACTCTGCCTCGCTCCGACCACGTATCCTGCCTGCCACTCCGCCTGTCTTCCATCTGCTCTACAAATAGAATACATTACCAAATATCCCTGCCTGTCTTTGTGCTGCAATTGGGTCCTAACCACACTCGTTACAGTACAATCTGGCCAACAATGGACCCAGCACACAACCCCGAGTTGCTGGCACGCCTGGGAAGGGTGGAGTCACAGCTCCAACACCAGGAGGCTGTCCGAGCCTCCACCTCAGCGGATGTTCGGCTAGCAGCGGCTAGCCAGGAGCAAGGGCTCGCCACGCTAGCTGCCCAGGTCCAGCAGCTCGCCATCGCTCTTGGTCAGTTCATCCCGCCGCCTGCTTCCCCGGACCCACCAGTACCTGCACTGGGTCCTCCCAGCCTGGGTACTCCCTGGAGCCCCGGGTGGGGGATCCAGAACGCTACGCCTGAGACGCAGACGGCTGTAGTCCGTTCGTTACGAACTGTTCCATCCTCTTCGCTCTGCAGCCCCACACCTTCGCCTCCGAGGAAGCCAGGGTGGCCTTCACCGTAAATCACCTGACGGGCCGCGCTCAGCTATGGGGAACGGCCGAGTGGGAACGACGCACACCAGCCTGCTCCTCCTTCCACGCCTTCGCCGCCGAGCCCCGCAAGGTGTTCAGTGGACATCATGAGGTCCTGATGCTGCTGGTGGTCTCCTGGGTCTCAGTCAAGGGTCCCGCTCCGTGGTCGATTACGCAATTGACTTCCGCACCCGGGCTCGACTGAGCGAGTGGAACCCGGCAGCCCAGATTGACGCGTTCCTGATGGGATTAGCAGAGTACGTGAAGGATGAGCTAGTTTCCCACGACCCGCCCACCTCTCTCGATGGCACCATTGAGCTTGCTTCCCGTATGGACCGACACATCCAGGCCCGCCAGCGAGAGAGGCATCAGAGGCAAGTGGAGCGCCGCCCAGCAACCCGTCTTCCAGGTTCTGCCGGGGCGCCAGCTCTTGCGAGGCGGGTTGCGGGTTGCGGGGTTGCCCATGCGGGTTGGCCGGTCCAGCCTCACCCCAGAGGAGAAGGAGAGACGCCGGGTGGGGAACCTTTGCCTCTACTGCGGTCTAGCTGGACACTACATTTCCGGGTGTCCGGTAAAAGGGCTGGGCTCGCCAGTGAGGGAGGAGGTCCTGGTGAGCCACACCTCCAAATCCCCCTCCAACCTACGCTCCCTCTGCCAGGCTCGGCTGCGCCTGCCCCAAGGCTCACATTCCCTCGCCATACTTATTGACTCTGGTTCCGATGTTAACATCATCGACGATAACCTGGCACGGCAGCTGGGTGTTGGTCGAGTTCTCCTGCCTTCTCCGGTACCTGCCACTGCCCTGGATGGCCGCCTCCTGGGGACAGTCACCCATCAGACAGTGCCCATCCGCATGCTCCTGTCCGGCAACCACCACAAGACGATACAATTCTGCATCCTGCACTCACCTCGTCACCCTCTCCTCCTGGGGTTGCCCTGGCTCCGGCGTCACAACCCACACCTCGACTGGACCACAGGGGCTATTCTGGGATGGAGTCCTGCATGCCATCAGGTCTGCCTGAAGCAAGCCGTCGCACCTCAGCCACCCAACAGCTCCAGCTCCGCACCCAACATGTTGGGGGTCCCCACAGAGTACCTCGACTTCAGAGAGGTCTTCAGCAAGGCCAAGGCGACATCCCTTCCCCCGCACAGGCCATTGGATATTGCCATCGACCTCCAGCCCAGCTCCACCACCCCAAGAGGCCGCCTGTACTCCCTGTCCGCCCCGGAGAGAGAGGCCATGGACACCTATATTAACGATGGCCTGGCGGCGGGCATCATCCGTCCCTCCTCATCCCCGGCGGGGCGGGCTTCTTCTTCGTGGAGAAGAAGGACAAGTCGCTTCGCCCCTGTATTGACTATTGCGGTCTCAACAACATTACGGTCAAGAACCGCTATCCCCTGCCCCTCATCTCATCAGCCTTCGAACTCCTGGAGGGGGCCACGGTGTTCACCAAGCTCGACCTACGCAACCCCTACCATCTGGTCCAGGTTCGAGAGGGGGACGAATGGAAGACGGCTTTCAACACTCCCTCCGGTCACTACGAATATCTGGTGATGCCCTTTGATCTCACCAACGCCCCCGCCGTCTTACAGGCCCTGGTCAATGATGTGCTCAGGGACATGCTCAACAAATTCGTCTTTGTGTACCTCGACGACATCCTGATCTTCTCCCGATCCCAAGCTGAGCACGTCCACCACGTCCAGACGGTGCTGCAGCGCCTCCTGGAGAACTCACTCTTTGTGAAGGCGGAGAAGTGTGAGTTTCACGTCCCGTCCGTCTCCTTCCTGGGGTATGTCGTAGGGAGGGGGACCATCCAGATGGACTCCACTAAGGTCTCTGCCGTCACCACCTGGCCCGCCCCGGACACCCGCAAACAACTCCAGCGCTTCCTCAGTTTTGCCAACTTCTATCGGAGGTTCAACCGAGGCTACAGCACGGTGGCTGCCCCCGTCACAGCCCTAATTTCCTCCAAGGTGCCGTTTCGGTAGTCCGCCGCCAACGACGCCTTCCTGGCCCTCAAGGCACAGTTCACTTCAGCCCCCATTCTGGTATTGCCTGACCCCGAACGGCAGTTCGTGAATGAAGTGGACGCCTCGGACGTGGGAGTCGTAGCTGTTCTGTCCCAGAGAACCGCCTCCGACCAGAAGCTTCATCCCTGTGCCTTCTTCTCCAGGCGTTTAACCCCGGCCGAGAGGAACTACGACATCGGGAATAGGGAGCTTCTAGCCGTCAAATTGGCCCTGGAGGAGTGGCGACACTGGCTAGAGGGAACCCAGCTGCCGTTCCTGGTGTGGACTGACCACAAGAACCTGGAGTATATCCAGTCCGCCAGGAGACTGAACTCCCGTCAGGCCCGTTGGGCGCTCTTCCTAACAAGGTTCAAATTCTCCCTCTCCTATCGGCCGGGGTCACGCAATATCAAACCTGTCCCACCGCCCTGTCCCGGCAGTTCCAGGAGGAGGAAGACGCTGCTGACCCTGACACCATTCTACCGTCCTCCCGTCTAGTTGCCACACTCACCTGGGAGGTGGAAGAGAAGGTCAGAGCCGCCGCCCAGGACCAACCTGAACCCAGCGTGTGTCCGCCCGACCGTCTGTTCGTCCTGCCTGACCTCCGGTCCGAGTTTCTCCAGTGGGCCCACAACTCCCGACCCACCTGCCACCCGGGGATCCAGCGGACGAAGGAGGTCGTCCAGCGCCGCTTCTGGTGGCCCTCCCTGGGTGAGGACGTCCGAGGGTTCGTCAATGCCTGCCCCACCTGTAACCAGCACAAACCCTCTCTTCTTGCTCCTGCTGGTCTCCTACACCCACTGCCGGCTCCTCATCGCCCCTGGTCTCACATATCCGTGGACTTCGTTACCGGTCTGCCACCGTGTAGTGGCAACACTCCCATCCTGACTGTGGTGGACCGGTTTAGCAAGATGGCTCACTTCGTGCCTCTACCGAAGCTCCCGTCAGCCAAGGGCACCGCCAAGCTATTATTGTACCACGTCGTCCGCCTCCATGGCATCCCGGTAGATGTATCCGACCGGGGTCCCCAGTTTGCCTCTGTCTTCTGGAGGGAGTTCTATGCACTCCTGGGGGCCACCGTCAGCCTCTCTTCAGGGTACCACCCCCAGTCCAACGGCCAAACAGAGCGGAAGAACCAGGAGATGGAGACGGCTCTTCGCTGCATGACATCACAACACCCGTTGTCCTGGTCCAAGCAGCTTTTGTGGGTGGAATATGCCCACAACACCCTGACCAGTTTGGCCGCAGGCCTCTCCCCCTTCCAGTGCGCCTACGGCTTCCAACCGCCTCTGTTCCCGGCCCTTGAAAAGGAGGCTTCCTGTCCGTCCGTCCAGGCCTTCATTTGCCGCTGCCGCAGGACCTGGACCCGGGCCCGGGCCACCCTCCTCCAAGCCGCTGGCCTCAACGCCTCTGCCGCCAACCGTCGCCGCTCCCAGGCCCTGGAGTACCAGCCGGGTCAGAAGGTCTGGCTCTCCACCCGGGACCTCCCCCTGAAGGTGGACTCTAAGAAGCTGGCTCCTCGTTTCATTGGCCCATTCAAGATCGAGAAGGTCATCAACCCGGTGGCAGTGCGGCTCAAGCTCCCCAGGTCCATGCACGTCCATCCCACCTTCCACGTGTCCAAGGTCAAGCCAGTCCGGGAGAGTGCTCTGGTCCCCTTGGCGCCTCCCCCGCCTCCTCCGCACTTCATTGACGGGGGTCCTGCCTTCTCTCTCCGCCGTCTCCTACGTTCCCGCCGGCGTGGGAGAGGCCTGCAGTACCTGGTGGATTGGGAGGGTTACGGCCTGGAGGAGAGGTCCTGGGTCCCTGCGAGGCACATTCTGGACCACACCCTCATCAGGAGCTTCCATCAGCGCCATCCTGACCAGCCCTCCAGACCGGGTCAACCCTCCCGACCGCAGACCCCACCACCTCTCTTGTCTGCGTCCTCCAGTGATGTTTCAGAGGCGGAGGATGTCGACCCTGGGGGTCCCTCCTCCGATGAGGACGTGGCCCATTTAGCGGAGGACAAGGAGATGGCCGGGGTCTCCAACTACTCCGATGAGGATCACGTGGCCTATTTAGCGGAGGACGTAGAGATGGATGGGGTCTCCGACGAGTACTAGGGCTTTGTCAATAACACAATTTCAAAGATTTTTTTTGGCGGGGGGGGGGGGGGGGGCAGGATTAGGATTTTACATTCCTTCTCTGCTATTCCATGATTTCTCTACAAGACCTGCTTCTGCATTTTGTGTACTTTGTCAGCTTTATCTCTACTCCCTTGGCATTATTTAGTAGAGGGGTTTTCATTTTGTGTGTGCAGAAACATTCCAGAGATTTCCCCATGCTCATATTGTCTAATCTGGGCTTTTCATTTCTTCCAGTTAAGCCTTCCCCCGATTCAATGACGCCACGATGGACCTCAAAATCGCTCGTTGATTTAATACCTGCCTATGGGTGGATTTGGTCGTACTTAGACAAAGTGGTCGTGAAGTTTTTGTATAGACGTAATTTGGTGAGGGAGAGATTCCTGTCTGCCCCCATATCTGGTCACACACATCTTTTTTCTACAGGCTGCTGCCGCCACCCAATCTCATGTTTATTATATTTGTGCTTCCAGTGTGGAATAAAAACAGAATGCATGTGGCTCCCTAATGTGCCCTGAAGCAATGCGTTGCTGGATTTGGCACACCCAACTGCTTACATCAGAGTTTTTCAACTGCTGTGCCCTGGCACACTAGTGCACCGTCAGAGCTCGCCAGGCGTGCAGGGAAACTTTTCATTTCCATTTGAAAAAACAAATGATGGAAATTTGTGTTGTACTTTAAAAATTGTAAGACTGTACCAATTTCTGTAATTCATCAATTCCAGCCAGAAAGGCAGCTGTGTATTCTTCAGAGTAAATGTCACTCTTTAGGTGACTAAATTTTGAGATTCGGCTCTTGACATGTCACTTATTGAAAAGATTATTTTGATTTTCGGACTCTTTAGTTTGGTTCAGTTGTTGTAACGCACGGTGAGCGAGGGAGGACTTTGTGTGAACAATGAGCAAAGAGTCGGCTCTGAGCTGTGAATGGAATGCTCCCAATAATCATTTAATTCTGCGAAAAATTTTATTTAATTTATTTTTTCAGTTATTATTTTCAGTTTTGAATTGAACATTCACTCATTTGCTGGAGTGACTCCTAACTCCTGAGTCATTTGAAAGATTTGCTGAAGATTTTAAAGATTCGCTATGAACAAATCTTTCCAGAGTCTTGCATCACTAACAATTAGTAGGCCATAATAATAAGCACAGTTCTGAGTTTGTGACCGTTCTAGTGTGTAACAGTATAGTAGTGGGCCCTGGGATTATTTAATGGTATGAATTGGTTGAGAAACACTGGCCTACCCCTGGGCCACACCAGAAGCGAAATGTCAGCGTCGCGAAAGCGCTTTAGATACGCTGCAATGTGAATCAATATAGAAGGTCACACAGAGCGGAAGCGTCATCGTCGCGAAAGTGCTGCAAAAGCGGCATGACGCAAGGCTCCTAAACCCCTGAGGTTTTTTACACCCCCTCGATTTTTCCGGGTGCAAAACGTAAACTAGAGTGTCGATTCCCATAGAGATCCATTCAAAAGAGGTATTTAGTGAAAATATTTGACAAGCAAGCCTGCTATGCTTCAACCACAGATATAAAATCACTGATGTGTGGTCCTAACATGGACTACTGAGTTATATTAACAAACAAATACATTTTCCTCCACAACAAATTTAACCTAAGGTGAAGGTGAGCCCAACTTGTACCCTCAGTCATATTTAATATTTTCCAGGTTCTCCTTGCTTAACAACCAAATTCCGTTTTTAGGACAAGGTCATTAAGCGAATTGGTCAATAAGAGAGGACCCATCTTATTTCACGGTAAGCGGGCGTTATAAGCAATTGCGAATACTAGTGTAGTGAATACTGATCAACTGCGGGAACAAGACTGAAACTGAGAATGGTGATGCGTGGTGAGGTGCTTGATGCTGAGACACCCTGCAGTATTGTACGCAGCGCCCAATACCGACTGGTCGGAGAGCTGGTTGGTAAGTGAAGAGTACCTGTATTTAACAGTGGAAGCAGAGTCTCCACTGTGAAAGCTATTATCCCACGGATCCATGTGTCTTCTATTCGCGTCGCACCCCCATCACAGCACTTTTCCTGTCTTCTCTCCTCTCCCTTTCCTCTTTTCTTTTTTCCTCCGGAGACAGATGTTTGGTCAGCTTTTGACTCGCGATATTTGGGGCTAAAATGTAACACTTTGCCTGCACCGCTCCACTCTTGCTTTTCTTTGGTCAACGTCACATGTGGAATACTAAATGTGAAATGGAGGTCTAGAATTATTAACCAGAGAAATGTGACCTTTTGCTGTTTTATTACCGTGGCATCTCGATATTGAAAGAAAATGGACGGCTAAAGAACAATGTACTTAACTTAAAAGATCAAATCAAATGTATCCAAAATCTAATCTAGTCATAGCTCGTTTTGGAGATTATTCTGTTTACCAGTAACTCAGTAACTAATTTTCCTGACCTTTGTTCTCTTGGTATGATAAGAGTCAGAAGAGTCGCTTCAAACTCACTACTGTTGACTGAAGCCAAAAACCCTTGAAGGTCCTCAGGCACATTCATCAATGAGGACTTCCCCTGACTTGTTTGGCAGAGATGAGAAGTCCTACTGCTGGAAACCAGAGAGGTGATATAGCAAACCAATTAGCTAGCTAACTATTATTTTCCCTCTCTCAAATATGAGTTTTAATAGAGAATTGTGCTGGTGGACTTCATTCATGATTCTCCGACTGTGTCTCAGTTGGCGAGGATATTATTGTTGGCGGAATTTTGCCCAGACACCAACATTAATGATTTTATTGAACAACATGGAGGAATAATGGTGCAATATTTCAGAGCAAATCCCATAGAATAAAATTAGATTTTGTCAGCACCTTTTTATATCACAGTTACTTCTTCTTCCCAATCGTCCACAATCTCTCACGAGTTACCAACCCTACAGCAAATTTGATGGAGCATCAGCAAAAGTCTTACCAAGCAACTCATTGTGTCATCTGGGATCCTGTATTATGGTCTATCAGATATTTTCCCCATTTTCCAAGGTTAACAGAGTAAACTTACCAAGAAAATTATCTGACAAAGAAACACGAGTGTGGCGGACCAAGGGGCTTGTCGTGGCCGCACAGCTGTCCCGAATCGGCCAAATTAGCTCCCAAGCAGCACTGATTCGTCCGAATCGGGGCAGTAAGCTTTTTTTAACGTTTTTTTAACGTTTAGCGTGCCTCTAAATTTTCATTATTAAAAGAAATCCCACAATGTGAACAAACGAATACCAAACGGCCTTGAACTGGCCTTCGCTGTCTGCCTCCTCCTTCCCACTCTGAGAAATCCAAACATGTGCATATTTAGAAAATGTGCCCTCAAGTAGGTCATGGGTTGACCTATAAATTAAGAATGATCTGCATGTCAAAATGTTCATGAAAGCAATTAGCTTTAGCTTTAGCGCATGTTTTCCAACTGCCAATACAACAAAGAAACGCAACCAAAATTTCAATAAGTCTTGGTTTGCAGAAGCCCACAAGATAAAAGAAGAAATGAGGAAAAAAAACACCTCTGAAATCCCACTTCCCCTAGCCAAGGGATCTATGAAACCCTTATAAATAAATAAATGCATTCATATAATTAGATCTGCGGAAAAATAAATACTTCAATAATGCATTGGAAGAAGGTTCAAAAGATTTGAAAATTGCTTGTAAAGTTAGTAATGAACTCTTGCAGGAGGGTAAAAATACCTCAGAGCTACCTTCAGTTTATTTTTTTCTGCCTCCAAGGATCTAAACTCCCATTTTCTCCCAATTTATGACATCAATGTAGGACAGCAGGTATACTTATGCGCAAAGTAGATTTGAGGTTTTCCAATTTACCAAACCAAGTCTTATTTCCAAAAAATGTCACATATCCTTTCCTATTGAACGAAGATCTCCAGATCTTCTTCCCACCAACCATCTCACCAGCAGAGGTCAATTTTCAATAAGACTTAGTGAGAACATATCTGATACACTGATAAAAAAAATGAAGTGACAGAAGTACAAATTAAGGCAACTAATTACATGGGATATTTTGTTTTATCATCATAGCCTGTTTAAGTATGATTACCTTCATTTGGACTTTTATGAAAATAAAGCCAGTAAGTAAAGCCAACTTGATTTTGTAATTGCTAATGAGATAAGCCCAGTAAACCATAATTAACGGGGCTCATCACCATTTCTTTAAGACACAGAGACATAATTTGAAAGATACATTTACTTTTTATAAACATTTTGACAGCTAAAACAGCAGGTCCAATAAAACAGTCAATTGTGTGTTATTATCCTCTAATGTCAAAGTTCAAGTGTGTGTGCATGTTTGTGTGCTTGTTATATGTGGCCCACCACAGCAAATCCACAATCTTGCGCATTTCTAAAATGGCCAGGAGCAGCCAAATTAGTTGAAAAAACCTTTCTTGAAGGAAAATTAGATTTTTCCAGATTGGTGTTCCTTTGGGGTTTTTTTTTTTTTTACCTCTCAACGTATTTTCAAAACCGAGTTTGATTTGTAAATAGTAAAAAAATGTTAAACTGTGGAGTTAAATATTCCCGTTAGATTGCATGGGGAAACGCAGTCCACTTACCGAGACGCTAAACAACGCTGAACGACGCAGATCGATGGTTTCCTTTAAAGCGACCGTCTAAATGAAGATCATTCATCCATATTCCAGGTGGAATATGGATAAATGCCATGTGGCTTTGGCTACCCTATTTGCATTCAGGGAGCTAGGTGACTGAAGCCAAGTCTCGGCGAAACTTTCAAGGTGATTATCTCAGAAACACAATTTGCCACACCCTTGTCATTAACAAGTCATAGCTTTAGAAATATTTGCTTGATTTGCACAAGTGACGCCTTGTTTGGAAGCTCTGATTCTCCTGTTTTAAATGATGTGGAAAAAAAAGTTGAAAGCCACCAAATGACCCTAAAGTAGGCGGTGAGTCACATATGTTCTTCTTCTTTCGGCTGCTCCCATCAGGGGTCACCACAGCGAATCATCTATACTGTCAAAAACCTCAATTATTTTACAAAAGTAAAGAAAATTTGTGACCCACCACAGCATCTTGCGCATTTCTAAAATCACCAAGGGCAGCCAAATAAGTTGAAAAAACTTTCTTAAAGGAAAATTAGATTTTTCCAGATTCGTTCCTTTGTGGTTTTTTTTATCTCTCAACATATTTTCAAAACTGAGTTTGATTTATAAATAGTATGAAAATTTTAAACCGTGGAGTTAAATATTCCTGTTAGATTACATGGGGAAACGCAGTTTGCTTATGGAGACGCAGAACAGCGCTGAACAACGCCGTTTCCTTTAAAGCGACCTTCCAGGTGAAGATCATTCATCCATATTCCATGTGGTAGACCATTCTGATAGAATTCAACCATTAAATCATACTTCTTTTACACACACGGAGCTATTGTTGTGAAGAAGAACCCTTCGCGTCACGCACTTACGTCCCTTGCATAAATAGACGGTTAAAGCGCAGCACAGGGGTGTTTTGGTCTCACTTGTCTGTGAAAACTTTCTTCTCCGTATCATTATGGATTACACAAAGCGGGTGGCCGAAGCTCTGAATCAATTTTCAGACCTTAATCTAACCAGTGCGATAGATCCAAGTCAGTGTTAGCAGCGCGTACTGGACTTTATTTTCCGCGATGACAGTGTCAGTTCTCCGACGGCGACGCGGAGAACGACAGCGCTGCTGAATGTGAAACAGAATTACTCCGAACTTGTAGAACATTTCAAACAAGCTTTCAAGCTTTTTTAGAACAAAATTAGTTGCGTGTTGTGTTGTGTATGTTAACCATGATGCTTTGTTTGTCCACCAACTCCATTTGCATTCTGGGAGCTGGTTGAATGAACCCGGTGTGGTTTAAACTTTGGGGGTGATTATCTCAGAATCACAGTTTGTCACACCCTTGTCATTAACAAGTCATAGCTTTAAAAATATTTGCATGATTTGCATGAGTGTCACCGTGTTTGGAAGCTCTGATTCTCCACTCTCAAGTGATGCAAAAAATTCTAATGCCGCCAAATGACCCTAAAGTACGCGGTGGGTCACATTTTCAGTGCAACCATTCTGGAATTTATCTATTGGACAAAAACATTAATCTTTCTTAATCTCATAATAAATATGCCAATCAAATCCTATTCCACAAGGCAACCCAACTCTATACATTTGAATGTTAATTAATATGTACAATCCAGTGACAAGCTCTCATACACAATTGCCAAAATCAGTTCCTCCTAAAACCAACACCTATTAAACAGAAACCATAAACCAGGCCATCTGCTGATGAAAGGTCTGAGCATACCATACACCCCTTTCCCACTGCACCAAAAACATGGTCACATCTAACAATCGGCACTTGTCACCAGTGGGAAAGGAAGAACCCGGGTCTCAGTCCCATCTCAAATCTGATTGGCTCTGATGTGAACAGGACAACCGGGTTGATTACAAATTTTGGACTTATTACTTGCACGATGCGACATTCGTTAAAATTACGGATGCTAGCGCAGAAATAGACAGGAAAATGTGTGTATCATTACATCATTTAATTTCCCATTAAGAATCAAAAATTAGAAGTGTTTGACTTTTTTCCGCATAGGGGACTGTAAAAATTTGGAAGTGTGGTTAGGGTTAGGGTTAGGGTTAGGGTTAGGATCGCACCGTCGGGAGCACAGCCAAAAAAATTAAGCTGTTTTATTTACGTTTTATAAATTACAAAGTTCAATAGCTTTGTAATGACCACTCAAACAAGGTCCATGTAATTATAGTTTCAAGTTTATTGTCAAATACTTGATAACAATGCAAACATTATTACCAGTAATGAGATTCTTAGTTCAGAGCCAACTCAACTTAACATAATATGTAAATTAAGGGCATAGTAGTGATTAAAATTAAAAAAAAAGTTAAAAATAGAATTTTAAAGAGTATTTAAACCGTTGTGACAGAGTCGCCACCATACGCCACCCAAGTGGCGTTTTCAGGGACCTCCGGCACAAAGACACCGAAGTCGGGGGGCTGTAAACACCAGTTTATTGTCGAGATGAGGCTAGGTGGAATTAGCCAGGAGCAGATGGAACATGGCATGACACAGGGCTCCCATGCTGAATGAGCGTGTGGATGGGGTTTTAAACCTGATGCTCGTTAACCCAACCAACATGCATAAGGTGTGGCTGCTCAAGCCACCCCATCCACCACAACCATTTTTAATAATACCCCATTTAATAGACGATAATACCCCATTTAATTTATACCCATTTAATAATACAACCATTTAATAATACCCCATTTAATAGATTGATTTACCAAATTCCAAAAAACAACAATGGCACAATATAATCTTAAAAATCAATCGATTAAAGTAAATCGAATAAAATCCATATTAGGGATATAATTATAATTTGCACAAACGTTAAAGTGTATGGATCTTTCTGAACACTCAAGATTCTATTACTGTTGATACAGTTTAAACTCCATGATTTACTCCACAGATTAGTTAGTAACTATTAATAAACAATTATTACGATTTTTTAAGAAAATCTGTATGATGGTAAATTGAATAAATTGGGTTAGGGTTAGATTATTGATTCCCACTCTACAGAGAGGGGGAATACAGAGAGAGGCCATTGGTCGGATGGAAATGTTCACCTCTCAGTGAAAAAGGGGTTGATTGCTCCATATGAATGTGGAGATTTTAGTCAATGGGTCAGCGTTTGCATATGTATGGGTTAGGTGTGGGGTCTTACAGACCTGTTGGGTGACACACTGATCGGCTATTAAGTCCAAACAAAGAGATGGCCCAAGGCTTTACCTGCAGTCTGCTTCTGTAGTAAGTAGTAGATAAAACAGCAAAAACATGTGATAAACAACAAGGGGTGATGCAGCAATAGAGATAAAAATGCATTAGTTGTCGTTCTGAAATGCAAAGGGGATCGAGGGATACCAATAATATTCTTCAAATAAATATTTCCATACAGTAGCAGTAATAAGTAATAATAACTTATGCAATTCTCAGAGTTAGGTTTACCTCTCACACAATGAGTTAAAAAACAACAAAGTGTTGAAGACATCATGATTGTATTCATGAATTTATCAATTTACAGTAAAGCAGCGGAAATGTACATTTTGCTTAACCGCTTACTGTACACATGCTGTATGACAGAATGTGTACAATATATGAATTACATTATCTTCTAAACCTTACACTACTATTATGTACATTATCACCTCAACGCTAACCCTGCTATTTGTTGCTGTTATTATGTCATTCATTGTCACAAGGTCATACAATCGTCATAGAGAACACAAAGGGATGTTTTTTGGAATCTTTGTTTTTATTTTATTCAAGCGCAGTATGGAACCAGATGAGAATCACACATTATTCTTTTATGTTTCACTTTCAAGTATGCCCTCCTTGATTCTGCACAGCAAGTCTGAGAACTTTGTATCGACCTGAAATTTTTATATTACAGAAATCTGGGGTCAGTTTTGTTTCCCAGAAGACCTCTATGGCTTGTACAAGCTCCCGCTTTGTGTCTAGCTTAGCCTCCTTTCTGATGAAATTTTCACCCAGTGCCGAAGAAGCTCCATCGACTCTGGAATGGTCTTCACCCAGTTGATTCCCTCTGATGCAATGCAAGCTGCAGCAGCGACGGCTTTACATCGTTGTCCTGGAAGAAGCAATGATCCGGCCCAAAATGTTCCCTGGTGTATGGTGCCTCAAATTCTTTGATTAAACTGTTGTCAAAATAGTGTCTGTCCATGATTCCCTCAAAGATGACTAAAGGACCTCCACTGTAGTGTGAAATTAATCCCCAGACATTGAGTTTCAAGGGATGTTTAGTTTGTGGTTTGGAAACAAGGTGGTCCTTTCTGTGGAATCTAAGCCTTGCATAGTGCTCCAGAGCTACTGTTGTTTCATCTGTTGTATGTCATTCCACACTTCATTATCATTGGACTGAAATGGGTCTTTCCAAATTCCCCACCAAGGTTTCTGCAGGCACGGCGTACACTGGTCAGTGCTCAGATGAACACTAAAATCTGCCTCAATTTTCTGCTGTACAGCCTGGGCGGTCATCTCATCGTTAGCCTTTGTCCCTTTATCAATGGCAACCAGGAAATTTCTGTGGAAGTCATAGACAAAAAAATCAAAAGGCCAAAACAAAACAAAACAAATCTACTGTAGGTGGTACGGCTAGAGGAACAAAATTAGAATAAATGAATAATGAAAATAATCAAATTAAAACAATAACACTATTTTGAATGCTGAAATTGCCATTAGGTTTGGTATTTTTTTTCTAGATAAAAATTGATAATACAACATTGCCGACAAAGTTGTTTGTCTGTCTGTCCTAAAGTTCAGAGAAGATAGTAGATGCACACTGTTTTGAGGCTTTTTTTTAATTATTTTTTTCCAAAAGTTCTAACTGTTAATGCCTTTGGCTACTTGCTGGTGCAGTTCCCTCTGACCTGGGCAGTGGGGTTGTCCATAATGTCGTTGGATCTCTTGCCCCAATATTCCACTTGCCTGCATGAGGCTAATATGGCGGGACCTCCCTTTGTTGATGAGCGTCATCTCTGCTTTTACAGTGCAGTATGTGGCGATCAACATGTACCGGTTTACAGTATTAAAACGAGACGTTGCGGTTGGACATTTGCCGGAAAGCATTGGGCAGATACAAATGAGCAGCGTCGGGTGCCACAAACAATAGGGGGAAGATAATAGTGATGGTGTTCCGGCTGTTCCTGTTGAGCCCGAACATTTAGTACCTCTTCTGGCTTTCGTACTACAGCCAAATTTTGTTTTGACTTATGATTGGTTAATGTGCACATATATCGCCTAAATCATTCAATATAATTGTATTAAACCTTATAACTTACAGAATACCAAAATGTAATATTATGCGTGGTATAACAAGCTTAAATATTAAAACAACATTTTTGCTTTTTGCATCATATCATGGTTAAAGCACAACCAAATGTAATTTGGTTTGTCAAATGTAATTCGTCATGCATATATTTCTTCCGCAATTTCAATACGCGCTACCACTGTTTCACAGCCAGTGGAAGAGCACAGCAGTAGAGGGACCAGGTGTCCTATAAACAACTGCGCACCCAACATAGTTCTGTGATTGTGATAGAAGTGTGCCACGGGAAAGCCTAGAAAATCAGATTCCACTTAACCGTATACACGATCCTTGTTTACAGAGAAATAGAGGCGCAAAACTGGCTTGAGCCTCACTTGCGCAACCTTTACTTTTTGGCGAAGAGAATAATGGACCATTCTGGTTTTTACGCGTCTGAGAGATCTTGACGTCTGGCAATGAAGGTAAATATTTTGCAAAATACAGAGGTATTTGAGGAGCATTAATTGTGCAAGACTGCAGTAATAGAAAAAATACCAAACCTTTTTCTCAAGTAACTTCCATCTCGGGAAAAAAACAAAACCTTTTCTTCACATATAATTAAATTAATCTGAAAAAATGGAATTAAAGTCTAATGTTACATAGTTTGAGAGTGAGGAGCCAACTCTACTGCGATGTCAGAGTAGCCAGAATATTTTGTTTTCTCTGGAATGTCGCAATTAAATGGCTTAAATAAAAATCGTTGATTGATTTAAATTGTTTGTTTCTATCTAAGTTATATCTTGTATAAGTTATATACTATGTAACTATACTATATATATTATGTATAATAACAGACAAACAGTTTTGTTTAGTATATGTTACTGCAGTGCGCCATCCACCCATACTGTCTAGTCTAGCACATGTTTAAGTTTCGAATGCACTGCAGATGTGTTATTCTCAACTTTCAGTTGTGATGTCGCCTTGTTTGTCATCTTGTTTTCTCACTAGACAAGAAAGCCATCCCAGCACACCCAAAAAGGCCACAGATGTCAGCAGCATCTAGGACGTCATCGGTCCCACAGAGTGTCAGATTGGTGAAAAAGAAAGCGGTAAGTTTATGATGTCACTAAAAGATGCAGATCACTATCTAACCACACAAAACGTGGTGTCCACCATGTATATATACTGTACTGTGTTGGGGAATAGAGGTGGGGCGAAGATTTCCCAGCATGCTTTGTTTATTCTGTGTTTTTGGGTTTTTGGGTAAAGGAATTGTTTTATGTGTTCTTAGTTACAGTAATGTTAATTGTTATGCCATTGTTAATGTTAGTTAGCCATGTTACATGTGTTATGATGGATTGTTATTACTGGTTAGGGTTGTGATTATGTTATAATTGTTTCACCAGGAGTGAGAGTGTGCATGCCGTTAGTGACCTGCCTGACGTGATAGCAGTGTGGTGGAATAAATGCTGAGTAATGATTGTATTTGGATGTGAAATCAACTCTTGTGCTGCTTGCTCGAAGAAGCCCCAGCTCTCTACAACACTTTAAGAATCAAATGTGTCAATGCCAAATATTTCCTCACTTTATGAGCATGAGCAAATGGCTTTTCACATTGCTGGCATTAGCATCGCATCTAGTGGCAATGGAGTCAATGGCATTTCCAGCTGCTTCCCAATCAATTGTGGCAGAAACAGAGTTTTTACAAACGGTGAACTATATAAAAAATTTAACATGAAACATGGATGTAACAAAACTGGATCACCTGAGGAAGTTTTTCAAAGCATAACCTATTTGATGTATGTTTTATTGATTTGGATATCCTCCTACAAACAGGGGCATGGTGTGGTTTGAGCAGCCACACCTGTCCTGTGTCTAGGTATTTGGGCCCAGTATTACTGTGGCTGCTCAAACCACACCATCCCCACACCACAATGTCAATGTATTCCTTATTAAACACTAATACATACCTGGAACAACATTGGGATTAGAAAATAAGGGACATTTTCTTTGGTTTCACTCAATTACAATAAGTACATCTTTAATAATAAAAAAAACACTTATTATAGATTTTGTTTGTAGAAACGGGAAGGGGGTAGGGGCAGCAGATCGCACAGTGGTCAATTAGAGCGGAGATCAGGGAGACGGGCGATGCCGCCAACCATTTTTTTTTTTTTTTTTTTTATGAAAGGTTAAAAATATGGGATACAACAGGAGGGACAGTGGGAAAGAAGGGTAAAATACTGGAGAATCCAAGGAAGAACGGGAGGGTTGACACCTATGCACTACCCCACCAATAGCCTGAAAGATTACCAATTTTTGATGGGAACAGTTAAGCCTCTCATATTTATATAGCATGTTTTAACATAGCAGATAGATCGACTCATCGTCAGTACAAGATGGCTACGATGGTGTTGGCGTGAGTGTCTGCTCAACCCTCAGTCTGCATTATTAATTTTGCTCAGCCTTTTTAGTCTGATATCTTGATCTGGTCATTTCTGATTGTTTTATTGTTAAATCAGTGCTCACGCACCAAACAGATTCTACAGACCTTTATTATTATTATTCAACATCCAAATCATCTTGCCCTTTGCTGTTGATCAAGCATCGGTTTCAAAAATCAAACCATCTGGAACACTATACAGCAATTGAAGTCTGAAATGCTTTCCCATTTCGTCCCAAAAATGGTTTATATTCAAACAAGCATAAATACAATACACAGGTTGCTGACTACACTTGGAGAGCAAGTTTTGGAGCTTGAACACAAGAGTCAGCACTAATAAGGTCAACACGTCGGATTTTGGAAATTGTGTCAAAACTCTGGAGAAAGAAAACTCGTACCTGAACGAAAAGGTTGAAGAAGCAGAGAATCGAATCCAGTCTTATAATCTTCGGTTCGTACAGTACATGTTTCTGAACAAGTTGAGGGCTGGGACATTCTGGGCGTCATGAACCAGCTGATCCCACTTCTCATTGGCAAAGAGAACTTCCCAACTCTGCAAATCATTGAGCAAGCTCTTTGCTCTCCTGCAGGATTCTAGAGAGCTAATCATGGTAAAATTCCTTATTTTCCATTATGAATTGAGGATCCTCCAACATGCCCCAGGAGAGAAAGGACCTCATGTTCAAATGTGTGCGAGTCCACATTTACCTGGATTTCAGTTCTGGGTGACTTTAGAAACATCGGCAGTATGATCCCATTGAGAAAAACCTCTCTGCCACCCTGGGTTATTTCTGATGGTCAACCCAAACCTTTCATTGTTTCGGTGACACTGATGCATTTCTTTGTGATCTTCTACGAGTCTTAGATTTTCTCTATTTCTCTCCATCCAAGCAATGTTCTTCTCGTGTTCATCACTAATTTGTACAGATGGTATAGCATGCCTTTGAGATTCTGTGACTTATAAGTGACTTGATAAACGTTGTTATGGTGGTATGTTGTTAAACCAAGCCATGCAATGTGGATTTTTTTTTCCACTTTTCTGCAAACCATGATGGAAGGCATCATGACGCAGAGATCTGTCGTAAAACCATGCCGTGAATGTCGTTGCCAGACAATACCCTTAGTTGAATTAAATTGTGACTTTTAATGGACTTCTTAGAAGAAACTTTGTTGTAATAGTGGCATGTTGTCTATGCCGTGTGATGAAAGAAAGGAAGATAAGGGAAAGAGAAGGGTGTTACATTTGTATCATTTGGAAGACTTTTTTTTATAGGAGGTGAATGATTGTCGATTATTCAGGGTAATTTAAATTTAACAATGCAATGATAGTATCCCCTGTTAAACTTGCAGACTGAGCTCCGCTTTGTTTTTTTGTTTTTGTTCAGCCAGTTTGTGATTTTCTGTGTGTGTGTGTGTGTGTGTGTGTGTTTGCTGCTCTCTTGCTACCTACCCCTTTGTCCCCGCTCTCTTTTTGTCAAATAGCTAGGACTTGATTTGTTGATGTATTGATGTGAACTTTGTTTCTTTACTGCTACCTCTGCATAATTAATACTATTTAAGGTCTACATGTTCATTTGAATATTTCATGCTTACCGTCTAAAACTGATCACTTGACAAATATGCTTTGTACAGAGCTGATAGGGGTGCGAGAGGGGGAGGAGTGACTACCTATGTCTCTTCTAAATTAAGGATTCATAGCAGGTTATACCAAAAGAGAACCCTATGTATTTTGAATTCCTGCCACAACAATGCTAGACTCTGCCAGCACCCAGACACTAGTCATGCCCTACCTAGTGGAAGAGCAAAATCAGAGGGAGAGTGGGCTCGTTGATGTTCGGTGTGTACATGAGGGTTAAACGTCCGTATCCTACTGCCCACGTGGAGTTCAGGATCAAACATTCTTTTCAAAGGTCGGAGTTGTACCTGCATTAACTCGTCAACTCGTTAGGCCAGGACATTCCCATTTTACCTGAGTTGTTAAAATCAAGTAAGCCAGTTAACATGGTGGTCACCCGTTCACAAGCAAAGGCTGGCAAAAGTCAGACACCCACAAACACCCAGTGGTTGGAGCAACTACATTTTTGCCAGGCTGATCTTTTCCATGAGGGTTATAACACGGCTATAAAGAGCAGATGACCGAAAAGACTTGAGAAGGTAATAGGAACAGTCAGAAAAGAGCAGCCACAGTTGGCAGAGCCACAACCACCAGGGGTAGACACATGGTGGGGGCTTCCAGGGGACCTGGGAAAGTTACAGAAGGAGGATAAATCACTTCAGACAGCCTTCAAAAGGGTCATAAAAGTTGATGGGGAGAAAACTGGGGTAGTGCCTTCCCTAGCCGGGGAGAGTTATGTTGTACAGCAAGGGTTTTGTACCATAAGCCTGAAGGGGGTTGTGAGGAGCAGCTTGAATACTGCGTGGGGTTAGAGAAGAGTGCTAACCCTAGGCCCGGGGTCTCAAACTCAACTTACCTGGGGGCAGCTGGAGGTAGAGTCTGGGTGAGGCTGGGCCGCATCAAGTATTCCAAAATAAAGGGTTTCAAGTATTCCAAAAAGAAGTACAACTTATTTTCCCTTTCCTATTGCAACACTATACTGTCTTTATTAGGTCACTGATTACTCTTGTTGAGTCCGCCCACTTCCTGAGTCCTCTGTACCTTGCACTGGGTGACAGGATATATTTTCCTTCCACTTAGGGTCACTCCAGAATCACGTTTCAACCAAGTGACTAACGCGTTGATTAACTTGTCAACAAACACCACCGAAAGCTGTCACGAGCCTGAGCGGCAAAAAGGTGCGTGTGAGGAAAAACGCGCGGGCCGCACTAACACTAACCTTTGATGTCAAGTAGGGGGCCACAAAATATCGTCCCGCGGGCCTCAATTGGCCTGCGGGCCGCTAGTTTGAGACCTCTGCCCTAGGCCATAGCGCTCCTTGGTCAGGTCATGTGGGTACAGTTAAAACGTTAGTTTGAATTACCAGGCACTTTTGGCCAGGGTTATATAATGGTGTCCAAATCGTTGTAAATCATGTCCCGAGTGTCAGTTAACAAGTCAGAAAAGGCTCCAGCCATTTCCATTACAGCGTTTGCCTGTATTTGACATTCCATTTTTCTAGAATAGGCATGGACTTTGTCAGGCCCTTAGAACAAACACAATCTGGTTATAGGTACATCCTTGTAGTCTGGGACTATTAGACTCGTTACCAAGACGCTTTCCACGCTGATACGCATCACTACCTGTGCCATAACACAAGCCCTCTTACAGTTATTTTCCCGTGTAGGCATTCCCCAAGAAGTAGTAACGGACCAGGACACAGCGATTTTGTCTAAAATATTAAAACAGGTGTACAGTTTGTGAGGCATAAAAGGTGTGAGGACCACCCCTGACCACCCATAGGCCGATTGCCTGGTCGGAAGATACAATTAGACTCTGAAGGCCATGCTCAGGAAGTTTGTTTCCCAGAATGGGAAGTACAGGAATCGTTGGCTGCCTTACCTGTTGTTTTCCTAGAGGGAGGTTCCCCAAGGGTACACAGGCTTCTCACCATGCTAGCTTCTGTTTGGACAGCAACTGAGAGGACTTGACATCCTTCTTGACACCTGGTAACAGCCTGTAAGTGCACCAGGGGTTCCAGTTCTTTAGTACGTGCTCCAGATGAGGGAGAAGTTGGAGCAGATGTTGGAGTTGGTTTGGTCCAATATGGAGGCTGCCCACAAATGGCAGAAAGACTTTTTTTCTAGAACCAGGACATTCAATGCTGGTTGTGAAGTCCTGCTACTCCTTCCTACATCAGAGAACATCCTGTTAGCCCAATGGCAGGGGCCCTTCAAGATCTTCAGAACGATGAGACCATCCACATACAAAGTCGACAGGCCCCTATGTCGGAAGAGCAAAAACACTTTTCACATCAACCTATTCAAAGATTGGCAGCCCGGAAGGAGTACCAGCAACCAACAGCTTCTGGTGCACTCAATGATTTATGAGGAAGATCAAACAGACATTTTCCTTCCAACCAGAACAGGACATGACTCTACACGACTGGGTCTGGCCCACCTGTTTCCAGAGATGCAGAGGGAATTGCTGGACATCATTCCCCCAGGCTTTTGCCAGGACAACCAGGACATACCACCTTGGTGGAGCACAACATTCACCTCACGGATTGCACTCCAGTCCACCAGTGGATATACTGGGTTCCAGAGCAACTCCTGCCGGCATTGGGTCAGAATGGTCAACACTGTCGCAGATTTCCTGTCTTGCCACCCACTGGGAACATACATTATTCAAATGTTCCATAAACATGCATAATCTAACTAACAAACCAAACTACACAATAATCATGTCTTATCTGTTCCTTGTAATTAGTGCAAAGGGAGAACACCTGGCATTTATAGTTTTCAGATTCATGGATTTACTGTTTAGTTACTTCATTGGTTGTGCTCAAACATAATAACTGACTTATTCAAGATTCAAGATTCAAGAAATGTATTCGTCACATACATATACATACTTTCATACATATATGCAGTGAAATGTAATGCAACGCACCCGGTGATAACACACAATATATCCTTGGAAAAATTTATTTCTAATAGATCAACTAACTGACTCCTAAAACGTAATACAGTAAGTCAAATACCTATAGAATAAAGTAAAAATATATAGAATAAAATAAAATAAAATAAAATACAATAAAAATAAAATACAATCAAATAAAATTAGATAAAATGGAATAGATAGAAGGAATATGCTTATGTATATGGAATAGGCAATGATGTATATACAGATATGTGCTTAAAGTGAGGTAGTGTTAGGGATAATACAGCACAGTATACAACAGTACGGCCCAGCAATATGGCATCACGAACAACCCTGAACAGTGACACAGTATGCGGTACAGTATGCTACATATAGTACAGTAGGTAGTGGAGCCTATGTGTATGGCTCAGTGAGGACCCCTGGAGAGGTCAGCATCGACAGTTCTAATGGCTTGCGGGAAAAAACTCTGTCTCAGTCTCTCTGTTGTCGCTGTGTGACTGCGGCGGCGCTTGCCTGACCGCAGCAGCCGGAACAGTCCATTGTTGGGGTGATGAGGATCCTTCATGATCCTGCGAGCTCTGCTACTACACCTCCTGGTGTATAACTCCTGCAAGGGGGGGAGGGTAGTTCCAGTGATACGTTCAGCTGAACGCACCACCCTCTGCAGGGTCCACTTGTCCTGAGCGGTACAGCTCCAAAACCAGGCAGTGATGTTGCCTGTCATGATGCTCTCCACTGCTCCAGAGTAGAAGGACTTGAGGATCCTCAGCGAGACCCGGAATTTCCTCAGCTGCCTGAGGTGGTAAAGACGCTGCCTCGCCTTCCTCACCAGAGTATCTGTTTGTAAAGTCCATGTTAAGTCCTCTGTGATGTGGACTCCCAGGTATTTGAAGCTGCAAAACAACTGGAGCGCCGGCGCAGGCGACCGCAGGGGGCCACAATCGCCTGGACTTATATATAAATATAATATATTTATTCTTCATCTTTATTCATTTATTTTGTATTTAAATGATTTTGTGTAATTGAATAATCATTTGTGTTTTACTTGGCTTCCCCTACCCCTATTCAAGAATGGATCGTTCCAATCAAGATGGTTGTGTGTATAGCTTTCTCCGAGGCTGTTTCTTTTAAAGGGATAAAGGGCAACTTTTAACTTTATTTTATAAATAAATGTGACCCCCCGCAGCAAAACCCGCTATTTCCCGCATTTCGAAAATCGCCAGGAGCAGCCGAATAAGTTGAAAAAACCTTTCTAGAGAAAATTTGATTTTTTCCAGATTCATTCCTTTTTTTTCATCTCTCAACAACAGCGTATTTCAACCTGAATGTGACGATGAAACTGAATATTTTCAAGAACCACGGGAGAAGACTGACGACACACCGGTTGTTGTTACAACTGAATAAGTGATAACATGACGCAGTCCATTGAGGTTGGTGATGCAGATTGTGAACAAGTAGCAATGCACAAGATTCTCAAGTTTACCTGCAAATGCAGCCAGGGGTGAAAAGAAAATGAAAAGAGGCCACAAACAGGCTCTCAGGGTGTAGCTGGGGTAGGGTGGGGTTAGCCAACATAATAACTCACACCTTTGAAGATATTTGGGATACATACATTAATATATTAAATGACACACCAAAGCTGATATACAGAGACTCATATTGATTTATTTATTGTATATTATTATTGATAGACTCTACATTTTGTTTCGTTGTACACACCTTTAAACTCCTAAATTATTCCACATTTATAAAACATGTATGTTCTTACTGTTAAATAAAAGCCTTTTTAAAACTAAAAGATGTTGTGTGTCGATGATGCTGTTCAGCATTCCCTCAAAACACAAGAACAATAAAGATATTGCCCCATTCAGCAGGGTATCAAGTCCCCATTCCACGGGGTGTCAATTGACCATGTGGCTCTGTTGGTCCTCAAACCATTTGCATTCTTGGGGCTGGTTGAATGAAGCCAAGTGTGGAGGAAAACTTTGAAGGTCATTAACAAGTCATAGATTTAAAAATATTTGCTTGATTTGTACAAGTGACACCTTGTGTTGAAGCTAAAATTCTTCACTTTCAAATGATGCAAAAAAGTCAAAAGCCGAGAAATGTACCTAAAGTCTGTGGTGGGTCACAATTACTGAGACGCTGGACAGCCCGAAAGCCGATCGATCATTTCTTTTAAAGTGACGATCCAGGTGAAGATCATTCCTCCATATTCCATGTTATATGTGTATGTGATATGTCTATGTGATGAGAAACTGTTGCGTCCTCTGCCTAACGGAGACATGGCTGAACCCACTGGTGTCGGATAAAGCCATTCGTCCAGCCCACTCCTTCTCCGTGTTCCACAGCGACCGATCAGGGGAGTTGGGGAAATCCAAAGGTGGAGGCGTCTGCCTCATGGTAAACAACCGCTGGTGTAACCCCAACAACACCAAGTCTCTCTCCCGCTCCTGTTCACTGAACCTGGAACAGCTGACAATCTTATGCCATCCATTTTATCTCCCCCGGGAATTCAGCACGGTCATCATTACAGCCGTTTATATTCCACTGAAAGCGGACACGGACTAAGCACTGTCGGACCTGTATGATGTGTTGTGCAGATTTCAAAACAAACATCCCGACGCGGCTGTGGTGGTGACTGGGAACATTAACAGGGCGAACCTTAAAAAAGTTCTGCCTATTTTCTACCAACACATCACGTGTGCCACTAGGGGAGATAGAACTTTTGACCACTGCTACACACCTTACAAGACATGCTACATACAGATGCAAGACCATCTTGCTCCCTGCTTTCGGGAAATCAGATCACGCCACGATTTCGCTGGTTCCCGTTTAAAGGCCTCTGATCGCGCGAGAATTGGTGGTGATGAGGGACGTAAAGCGGTGGACGGACCAATCAGAGGCTGCGCTTCAGGACGCTCTGACTGACATAGACTGGGACATGTTCCAATCAAGTTCAAGTGACCTCAGCGAGTTTATGCACATAGCGGTGAAATTTGTGGCTACATTAGCGGATAGCATCGTTCCCACGAAAGCTCGGAAATTTCCAAACCAGACGCCATGGGTCGATAAATCCATCTACTGCGCTCTGAATGCTCGCACGGCCGCTTACAATGTCGGTCTTGTATCCGGAAATATGAACAATTACCAAGCGGCGTCATACAATCTGCGGAGGGCGGTGAAGGACGCTAAATGGAAATACAGAGAGACTCTGGAGCTACAGATGGAGCAACGGGACACCAGACACATGTTGCAGGGGCTGCAGACTATAACAAACTACAAGAGCAGCTCCTCCCCAGCCACGAGTGTGGATGCCTCCCTCGCCAACAAACGGAACTCCTTTTCTGTGCGGTTTGAATGTTGCAACAGCACCACTAGCTCGACGGCTAATTGGAGTTCCACCGCTGGGGAGGAGCACACACTCTCAGTGTCGGAGCGCGCACTCTAAGTGTCCGAGCATGACGTCAGGAGGGCTCTGATGCGGGTGAACACCAGGAAAACTGCGGGCCCAAATGGCATATCTGGATGAGTACTGAAGACCTGTGCTAACCAGCTAGCCCCGGTGATCACGACAATATTCAACATCTTCCTGGCTGAATCAGTTGTCCCGTCCTGCTTCAAGAGGTCCACCGTCATTTCTGTCCCGAAGATCGCCGCTCCAGCCTGCCTGAATGACTACCGTCCCTCACCTCGGTGGTCATTAAGTGTTTCGAGAGGCTGTTTAAGGATTATATCTGCGCCTCCCTCCCCCGCACCTGTGAACCGTTGCAGTTTGCGTATCAGCAGAACAGATCCAGCCAGGTACTGCACACCACGCTCACGCACCTGGATGGAAGTGGGCCTATCTGAGATTGCTGTTCATCGATTATAGTTCAGCTTTTAATACCATAGTCCCCTCCAGACTGGCTGTCAAGCTGAAGGAGCTTTGACTGAATACTTCGCTGTGTGCCTGGATCCTAGACTTCCTCTCAGCCAGGCTCCAGGTGGTTAGGGTGGGGAAGCACATGTCCAGCTCCCTCTCCCTGAACACAAGATCCCCCCAGGCCTGCGTCCTCAGCCCCCTACTGTACTCCCTGTACACACACGACTGTGTGGCCAGGTCCAGCTCCAACACCATCATCAAGTTCGCTGACGACACCGTTCTCGTGGGCCTGCTCACCGACGGTGAAGAGAAGGCCTACCGCGAGGAGGTGGCTGACCTGTCACTCTGGTGCCAGGTCAACAGCCTACACCTGAAGGTCAGCAAAACTAAGGAGCTGATTGTGGACTTTAGGCGTGGTTTACAACTGAGGACGCACGCGCCCTTGGTGATTAATGGGACTTATGTTGACAGGGTGAGCAGCTTCAAGTACCTGGGAGTCCACATTACAGAGGATGTAACATGGACTTTACAAACAGACACTCTAGTGAGAAAGGCGAGGCAGAGTCTTTACCACCTCAGGCAGCTGAGGAAATTCCGGGTCTCGGTGAAGATCCTCAAGTCCTTCTACTGTGGAGCAGTGGAGAGCACCCAGACAGGCAAAATCACTGCCTGGTTTGGTAACTGTACTGCTCAGGACAGGGGGGCCCCCACGGAGGGTGTTGCGTTCAACTGAACATACCACTGGAACTACACTCCCCTCCCTGCAGGACCTATACACCAGGAGGTGTAGTAGCAGAGCCCGCAGGATCATGAAGGATCCTCACCACCCAACAATGGACTGTTCTAGCTGCTGCGGTCAGGCAAATGCCTCCGCAGTCACACAGTGAGAACAGAGAGACTGAGATGGATTTTTTTCCAGCAAGCCATAAGAACTATCAATGCTGACCTCACCAGGGGTCCTCACTGAGCCACACACATAGGCTCCACTACCTTACTGTACTGTATGTAGCATACTGTACCGCATACTGTGTCACTGTTCTGGGTTGTTCGGTGTTACCGTATTGCTGCGCCGTACTGTTGTATACTGTGCTGTATATCTCACAAAGACTACATCACTTTATTCACATGCCACTTTAATGCACATATCTGTATATACATAAACAGCCTATCCCATATACAGCACATAAGCCTATTCCCTTTATCTATTCTGTACCCCCACCCTGCACTATCCTTGAGTTCTTATTTTGTTTCATTTTATTTTATTCTATAGCATTCGACTTACTGCATTACGTTATAGGAATCAGTTAGTTGGTCAAAAATAAATTATTTTCTAGGTAGCTACTGTGTTCAGTCTCGGACATATTGTGTGTAATCACTGGGTGCATTGCACTGACATTTCACTGCATATATGTATGAAAGTATGTATATGTATGTGACAAATAAACCTCTTGAATCTTGAATCGTGAATATGAACTCACAATGTGAAACCGTTTTGATAGAGTTGAACCTTCATATTTTTCTACTTTTACACACAACTCTATACATTTTTGTGTAAGTGGCATAATCTGTGAAGAAGAAAAGCTGACGTCACTTCCATAAGCAGATGGTTAAAGCGCAGGATGAGGATCCTTTGGTATCGCCTGTCTGTGAAAACTTTCATCTCCGTTTTGTTATGAATTTCGAGAAGCAGGTGGCGGAAGCTCTAAATCCGATGATAGTCAGTTCTCTGACAGTGACACCGAATCTGATATCTGTGTTATCCCGGACTTGGAGAACATTTCAAAGAACGGATTTCTGAATGTGATGATGAAACAGATCCTTCGGTATCAAGACCCACCAGAGGAGACTGACGACACGTTACAACAGAAGAAGTTTCTACAAGAAACGATTTTTAGAGCATGAGGAAATACACTCAGAGAGGGAGGTCTACCACTCCAAGAACACCTGTGAGCACCTTAACCTCTCTTCGGGTGGTCGTGTTCAGCCTGCGAGCAACCACATCAAGATTCATTACAGTTTTGACTTCGCTCAACAGGTTAGTACATGGTCTAAAGAAGTAAACTTTGGCTATTCATCGGGGAGAGAGTTACATGAAAGGGGTTGACAAAAGGCTGCAGCAGAAATTAAACATGGGTTGTTTAACTATTAACGTTCCAGGCGATTTTGGCTATTGGCATACGCACATTTATTTATTAAATGACACACCAAGGTTGATATAGAGACTATTTGTATTGACAGACTATACATTTTGTTGTGTTGTCCGCATTTTCAAACTCCTAAATAATTATTTTATGGAACATGTATATTCTTACCGTTAAATAAAAGCTTTTTTAAAAACAATGATATTGTGTGTCGATGACACTGTTCAATATTCCCTATAAACACAAGAACAATGCATAGATTGCCCCATTCAGCAGGGTGTCAGGTCCCAATTCAGCAGGGTATCAAGTGGCCATGTGGCAAGTAGCCATGTGGCATTGTTGGTCCTCCAAACCATTTGCATTCTGGGAGCTGGTTGAAAGGATACAAGTGTTGGGGAAACTTTGTGGGTGATTTTCTCAGAAGCACAGTTTGCTGCCCCTAGTCATTAACAAGCCATAGCTTTAAAATATTTGCTTGATTCACACAAGTGACACCATGTTTTGAAGCTCTGATTCTTCACTTTCAAAGACTGCGGAAAAAAAGTCAAATGGCACCAAATGTACCCAAAGTCTGAAGTGCTATGAATATGAATACAATAAAAAAATTGTCAAAATTGTGTCAATGCAATCAAGCAATGTTAATCACAAAAGCACTGGTGTACATGGTATCTTTGATTCAATCATTATTGTGTGTGTGTGTGTGTGTGGGGTGGGGGGGGGGGGGTTGGGTAGAATGTGAAATGTATACATTTTAAAGTTACTCGGTACCGGTGCAAATTTATTTTATGTTTATTTACATCTCAATTAACTCCTTCTACAGTCCAAAGTGCTCTGGTGCTGTACTGCAGTGAACCAGGAGTTCCAACATGTTGCACATGGATTTATAGCCATGGTTGCCCTCCTTCCTGACAGCATTTTCTTTTGTCATGAAATTAAGGTATCTTCTTTTTTTTGCGGGAGCCAGCTTGGCAGAACATCTATGAGAAACTCAGCATGAATGCATTCAGTTTATCAAAAGGTCTGCGGAAGGCACCGCCAATATAACGTAACATTCATGGCACACTCATAATGTGTGCCATGCATGTTACATGTAGTGAGTTTGGGAATAAACACAACACAAAGGCAACACAGTTTTATATGCTGTCTTCATGCATGCTGCATTGTCTGTGTCGAACAGGTTCACATCCTCACTGGCACATCTTGCCACTTTCTCCAATAAACTGGTGTGTTTGCAACATCTCTGCCTGTGTCTGTGTCGGAGGGCCCTGAAAATGTGTATCGGAATGACTAAAGTGGCACCTGAACAGGGAAGGGAATCTCTGGCACGGGGAAGGGACACGCTCAAGAAATCATGTTGATGTAACACAACTACATGTTAATGAGATAGTCATTAATCAAGTTCGTGGAACACATTAGAATAAGTTCATTACTTAAAGGGGACTTATTATGCAAAGCTCACTTTTTTAGTGCTTGTGCACACACATTTTGGTATCTATTGGGCCTACTAACACAAAAACTGTGAAATAGGACCACCCAGTTAGTTATATATATGAGATGTCTATTTCAGAAAACTTGGTGAAATAAGCCATTCAGATTTGAAGCCCCTTCCAACGTCAAGTGGGGCTTCGGTAGAATTGGAACCACCCTTCATCTGAGGAACTCCACCGACAGCTGGAGTGTGACCAGACCCACTAGTGTCGAAGCTAAGAGTTAAGCATGGGAAGTACTCTGTTGATGGCTTACCGACCAGCACAAATCCATTATAAGAAAGAGGAATTAACAGCAAAACTGCAGCTGTATCCTGTGGTGCCCCAAACTCCATGCTGCTCCAGACACTGCGGTGAAAGTTGGAACTAAAATTTAAATGAGGATTTATAGATCTAATATGAGTGAAGATTCAAAAACTGGATTGCTTATTTCTTGCCTCAAATTTGTTCAGAAACAGATTTGTGTGTACTGATAAGGTTAAATCAGTGAAAGCTTTCAGAGAACGGAATCTGGAGTAAAGCTCAAACCCGATTTGCTCACACAACCCGGAACTTGTGCTCAAACCCCATTGGCTCAGAACTAGGGCCCTCGGGAGGATGGCTCCTTCCACCAAAAACAGCCTGTTTTGGAACACCATGGTTTTGAGGCATATTACAATGGCTTTTATGGGGGATTCTAAAGCACCTCCATCCTATATATCTGTTCATGATGAATTAAAACGATAATAATGTTTACAAACAGATTGGTAAACCATATTGTTGCTGTTTTTTTGTTACAGTGTTACTACAGTGGTATTTGTCTACGTCATTACAGTGTAACTACAGTGTTATTAGTTGAACATATTACTAGGTTGTTAGGTTGTTACATGGTATGACGATGTTGTTACAGTGTAGTTAGTCTAACATATTACATTGTTAGTATAGTGTTATTTGTCTAACTCATTCCATAGTTTATTAAATGCTTATTGAACAGATTGCAGTGTGTGTGTGTGTGTGTGTGTGTGTGTGTGTGTGTGTGTGTGTGTGTGTGTGTGTGTTAAAAACAAACAAACAAACAAAACACATTAACACCAAAGTACTGTAACTAACCAAATATTTTATTCCAACGGAGCACAACGTCAAAACTATAAGTGGAATCATCTAGGATGGTTGTTGACCCCGAAGAGAATGAAGGGTGTACGTTTAGCCTCTGGCACCGCATAGAACATATAAATATGCATATTCAGATTTTATTTACATACATACATAAAATTGTCCAACTTCCTATTTCTGTCAGAATGTTGATTACTGATACGGAGGTGTATTAATTGTTCCATTTTTTGGTTTATTTTTCTGGTTTATTGTTCGATGTATTTTTTTTTCAAATTTCTTGGTTAATAGTATATTGCCATTTTCTTGTTTCTTGTTTCTTGTTTAGGTAAAATTCTTCTTGTTCATTGATTTTTTAGTTGTATTTATCTATCTGTTGGTGTGATTTTTGATCAGTTCTGCCTTGTTTGCTGATGGTATAAGAGTCTACGACCCCAACACGATGCATTAATTCCCTAAACCAGCTGTATAGGAGATAGCCGCCACATATTTTATCAACATATTTTATCAACATATTTTATCATGCTAATCTACTTCAATAAATAAAATAATAGTAAACATATGACAAATGAAAATTAAATAATACAAAGTAATGAAGGGTTTTAAAATGGTGACACACTTTAACTCAGAAACAATATTGAGATAGGAAGTTATGTGCCTTATCGTGCGTGCTACAATAAGGCCCCCTTCTCCCCGGCAACATTTTCCAGTTCCTCCTGGGGGACCCCGAGGTGTTCCCAGGCCAGTTGGGATATGACATCCCTCAAGCACGTTCTGGGTCTACCCTGTGGTTTCCTATCAGTTGGACGTGCCAGAACACCTCCAAGGGAAGGCGCCCAGGAAGCATCCAGATCAGATGCCCAAACCACCTCAACTGGCTCCTTTCGACGCGAAGGAGCAGCGGCTCTACTCCGAGCTCCCTCCGGATGTCCGAGCTCCTCACCCTATCTCTAAGGCTGAGCCCGGCCACCCTACGGAAGAAACATATTCCGGCCTTTTGTATTCACGATCTTGTTTCTTCGGTCACTACCCAAAGCTCATGACCATAGGTGAGGCTTGGGACGTAGATGGACTGGTAAATTGAGAGCTTTGCCTTCCGACTCAGCTCCCTCTTCACCACAACGGTCCGTTTCAACGCCCACATCACTGCTGACGCTGCACCAATCTGCCTGTCCATCTCACGCTCCATTTTTCCTTCACTTGTGAACAAGATCCCGAGATACTTGAACTTCTTCACTTGGGGCAGTAACTTGCTCCCGACCCGGAGGGAGCAATCCACCATTTTCCAGCAGAGAACCATGGCCTCAGACTTGAGGTGCTGACTCTCATCCCGACCACTTCACACCCGGTTGCAAACCGCCCCAGTGTGTGCTGGAGGTCACGGTCTGATGAAGCCAACAAAACCACATCATCTGCAAAAAGCAGAGATGCAATTCTGAGGTTCCAAAACCGGACACTCTTTTCACCTCGGCTGCACCTTGAGATCTGTCCATGAAAATCAGAATTGGGAACAAGGGGCAACCTTGGCGGAATCCGGAACACCCACTGCGAACGTGTTTGACTTTGTGCCAAGAATGTGAACACAGCTCTCACTTTGGTTGTTCACGGCGCGGATGGCTCATACCAACGGCCCCGGTACCCCATACTCCCTCAGTACCCCCCACAGGATCCACCGAGGGACATGGTTGAAAGCTTTCTCCAGGTCCACAAAACGCATGTAAACTTGATGGGCAAACTCCCACGACCCCTCAAGCAACCCTGCAAGGGTAAAGAGCTGGTCCACTGTCCCACGTCCAGGACGGAATCAGCATTGCTCCTCCTTAATCTGAGGTTTGACAATCCGCCGGAGCTTCCTTTCCAGCAACATTGAGTAAACTTTCCCGGGGAGGCTGAGCAGTGTGATACCCCTATAACTGAAGCACACCCTCCGGTCCCCCTTTTTAAAAATGGGAACCACCATCCCGGTCTGCCACGCCACAGGTACTGTACCCGACATCCATGCAACACTGAAGATGCATGTCAGCCAAGAGAGCCCAACAGTGTCCAGAGCCTTCAGCTGCCACCGAGAAGCATTTTGACTGCCTCAGCGACCTCTGCCAGGCATATGGACGAGACTTCCCCCTAGTATTCAGACTCTGCCTCTTCCTCTGAGGACATATTGATCGGGTTCAGGAGTTCCTCAAAGTGCTCTTTCCACCGCCCAACAATATCCCCAGTCCGGGTCAGCAGTTCTCCTCCCCGGCTGAACACAGCCTGAGCCAAGCCCTGCTTTCCCTTTGTGAGTTGCCGAACAGTTTGCCAGAACTTCCTTGAGGCCAACTGAAAGTCCTTCTCCATAGCCTTCCCGAACTCCTCCCACACTCCGGTTTTTCCCTCTGTGACCACCGAAGCCGCAGCCCTTCTAGCCTGCCGGTACCTCTCTGCTTGCTTGGGAGACCCCTGGGGCCATCCAAACATGAAAGGCCTCCTTTGCAATGGAGGTTTTCAACATGACCCCGCGGACAGGGGCATCCACCAGGCGTTCCTGGTTTACCCTCACTACACGTTTGGGTTTACCAGGTCTGTCTGGCAGCCTCCCCTGCCATCTGATCCAGCTCACCACCAGGTGGTGATCAGTTGACAGCTCTGCTCCTCTCTTCACCAAGTGTCCAAGACATATGGCCACAGATCTGATGACACAACCACAAAGTCGATCATCGATCTTTGACCTCAGGTGGTCTGGTACCACGTACACTTATGAGCCACCCTATGCTCGAACATGGTGTTCGTTATGGCACTCTCGGTTGGCAAGGCAAGGCAAGGCAAGGCAAGTTTATTTGTATAGCACATTTCAACAACAAGGCAATTCAAAGTGCTTTACATAAAAAGCATTATGACAAAGTTCCAAGAAACCCACCATTAAAGGACTTACTGTAGAATGCATAAAGTAAAAAAATAGAATACATGGGATGCGTAGTGCAAAAGAAACACATGGCAAAAGGAAGAACACATTATAAAGTCATAAAATAAAGTAAAAGTGAGAGTGCAGTGCAAGGAATGAATATATTTTAGTTTGGTAAAAGGCAGCAGCAAACATAAAAGCCTTGAGCCTTAATTTAAAAGAGGTGAGATTTGCAGCAGACCTGCAGTTTTCTGGGAGTTTTTTCTCAATATGTTGTGCATAAAAACTGCACATACAGTATAACATAAAAACAATGCTTATCCATGTTTCGTTTTGACTCTGGGGACAGAAAGCAGACCTGTCCCAGATAACCTGAGAGGTCTGGATTGTTCATAACGTAGCAGAAGATCAGGATTGTATTTGGCCCAAAACCATTCTGTGCTTTATATGATGGACGGGAAAGCCAGTGTAAAGTTTTGAGAACTGGAGTGATTTGATCTTCTTTCTTGTCATTTTTGTCCACTCAGATGTGTAATTACCTATAGACACAAAATAGCCCCTGTCCTTTAAGTAGGATTTAAACCAAGTTATATTCTGTGCCAGAAAGTCCTACCCAGTTTTCCACTCGGTGTAATAATATGTTGTGGTCAACCATGTCAAATGCAGCACTGAGATCCAGTAATACAAATACTGAAATTCTGCCACCATCTGTGTTTAGATGGATGTCATTGAATACCTAAACAAGAGCAGTCTCAGTGCTGTGGTGTGGTCGAAATCCTGATGAGAAGACATCAAAACAGTTGTGTAGCTGTTGAAAAAAACCTGCTTTTTCAATTCACGGGCATGTAATTCTTCATTAGTGAGGTGTCTAGATTGTTCCTTTTTAAAGAGTGGCCTGATGACAACTGCATTCAGGGCCTGTGGGAAGGAAACTGAAAGAAGAAATGTGTTGACAATTTGTAGAAGATCTGAGGTCATGCAATTTGAATTTACATTTTTAAAAAAGCCTGTTGGCAGAATATCAAGACAGCAGGAGGAGGATTTCAGATGTTGTATGATTTCCTCCAAGTTTTTATGGTTGATCAGAGTGAATTGTGTCATGATATTTGATTAAATTTTTAGTGGACACAGGGACAGCACATATCCTATACCTGGTATGGCGGTACTGACGGGATGTCTAATTTTCTGAATTTTGTCAGTAAAGGAGGCAAATTCATTGCAGGCTCTGGTACATTCATTTCAGAGGCTGCTGACACAGGAGGGTTTGTCTATCGACAGTAGGGAACTAGGCATGTGCATTATTACTGTATTTGGCATGTTAGAAAATAAGTGCCCCTCTCAATTTCCAATTATAAATGCAAAGTCTCTCTTCATAGATATAATAACATAAATGAATGTGAACGTTTGTTTTTCACCACCTGCGTTCAGCTTTTAAACACTCTTTTTTTTTCTTTCCAGCGTTGCTTCTCCATGGAAATCTTTTCTTGCCAGATACCACCTTCACTTTAGTGGGTGCAATGGCGTCAATGACATTTGAAATTTGTGAAATGAAATGATCGACAAGCTGATTGACTGAGACCAAATAGATGGCAGGTGTGGAAGAGAAAGCCTGAATAAATATTTCACTGGTGTTTTCAGTGATATACTGTTTTGATGATGACCTGTTTAAACATTTGTGTGTACAAAGATAGTACTCTCAAAGAAAACACAGGAATGATCAGATACAGCAAAATCAGTCACCATGACCGTAGAAATGTTTAGACCCTTGGAGATGATTAAGTCAAGAGTGTGGGCCTTGTTGTTTGTTTAGTGCAGTAACATAACATTCGTGACTAGTTAACTATTAAGACGATTTCTAATTACTAACCATAAAAACATCATTTCCACATTCCTAATAAATGGCATGAAATAATCGAATGTTATCTGTACTCCTTAATCTTTAATATCACACACAGTAGCCATTGTAATCCAATGGTCATCACAGTTTCCTCTGTTGGCGACTAGATGACAACCTGGCAACATGTGCAGCGGCTCAGGAGGTAGAGCGGGTCCTCTGGTAATCCGGAGATTACCGGTTTGATCCCAAGCTCCTCCTGGTAGAGTGCTGATGTGTCCTTGAGCACACTTAAACCCCAAACTGCTACGCGGGAGCTGCTATATGGCAGCCCACAGCTTCTAGACACGTCAGTTACTAGGATTAGTAAAATACAGAGAAATGCATTTTGTTTCCTCAGTACTTGTACTCTGGGCAATGACAATTAGTGGAATCTAATGACAGTTAATACATTTAAACAGCATTATAGGTTACGTCGCTAATTTACGTCAGACAGCGGTGAGAGTTGGATCATTTCTCATAGAAACATCTGCAGAAATGTTACCTCAGTTACTGACAGATTTGACATTGGTACATATTGATTCAGATGTAGGCTTATTACAAAGGAGAAATTGCAGATGAAAGCCATTCGAGTTTGGCATTATATGGTCTAGTAGAGAAGACCAGAGGTTCTACATGGTCATTTGGATCAAACAAAAAATATGTGGGTTCCGGGTAAGAAGAGTGAGGAAAAGAGAGGGGGGAGCTGGTTCGATCTCAGCCTGAGATAACGAACAGAGCCTGGCTGTGTACACTACAACAGATAGATAGATAGATAGATAGATAGATAGATAGATAGATAGATAGATAGATTAACAACAAACCTAAAACTAGCTAGATTGCAGAGAGTAACCCAAAAATAAACAATATCAAATATGCCTAACAGTAAAAAAATGCGTAAGCCAGAAAATAAGCATTGAACAATAAATATTTGACGATATACAATAAACCTCATGATAAACAACATATATAATTATATAAATACAATAAACCCAATGATTAGGGATACATATCAACCAACAAATTTCCCAAAAAATTATGTCCAATACACCTATATGTTCTGGGTAATTATTGAGAGAGATCTGGACCAACACAGCTGTTGTTTGTTTGTGTGGGGGCAGTGACTGTGTTTGCTTGATTCTCTAGTTTTCCCATTGCTAACATCCTCCAGCCAGTCTTCCCTCCTCCTGTGTCATTCTTTCTTTTCCTTTTTCTCTGTCTATCTGTATCTCAGCATCTTCCCCCCCGTCTTCAGATCCATGTTGAGCCGGATCGATGCCATTCACTCCTCTTAAGATCATTATTTCCGCTCCGCTCTGGGTCGCTGCCCGCTAAACAACCAACGTACAGTCATAAAATACGTAACAGCATGACGGCTGCACTCTGATACCATAGAGTCTTGTGGCACTAAATCAAGTTTCCCTGAGCTCTGGGCAAAGCTAGAGGCCACTGCGCCGCGTTTTTCCTCGTAAAGGGGCTTTCATGTAGGACACGGTCTGCACTGCGCTCGCCACTTGGGGTAGCGCAGAAGTAGATCTTTCACAGATGACACGCAGTACAGAGCGCAGTAGCAGTAACCCCCCCCCCCCCCCCCACACACACACACACACACACAAGTCCCACCCCTTATGCAACAAGAATGAAAAATATAATGGAATGTATGAAATATTATATTAATTATATTTATATATCATATTACAATAATATATAGTTCTTCATAAAAACATATCTTATTTTAATGATATGGACATGAGTTAGACAGGGAAAAGTGAATATATATTGTAGGTATGTTTATTGGCCATTGGTCATGTATCGCTAATCTCCACTGGAGAATTCAAAAACAGCTAAAATCAGGTTTCTCCTCCATATTGTACAGATACTTCCTGTTGACGGCACCTCTTATTTCTATTGGCCCAGCCTGAGTGTGGCTGAGCCATACAAAACGAATCAGAGGGGGTTCTGATTCTCTTTTTACAGCTCAGCCACATTGCAGCGTAGCATCTACCTACACAAAAATGTGTATACTTAAGTGTCTGTGGTAGTGGGAGTTGTTTTGGCACCATCTGCAGTTGGGGACGAGTATTGGCAACAGCAAGGGGACACAGCTGCAGGAGATTGAAGTAATGAGCAGAGTCTTCAAAATCTGTGGTCATTTCCCTTCTCTCTCTCACTCCTGACAGCGAGGCTGGGCTCCCACTCCAGACCGCACTCTACATTTGGTACTTATATGTTTGCATTTTCAGACAAACATCTTGATTTTTGTTTAAATAAATGCCCAGCTAAGGCTTTTATTGAGTATGCCTGCCTACTGGTCCATCTCGACCCTGCAACCGACAAGAAACTTCTTACAGTGTGTTATCCGAAAGTATACAGAGTATATTTAGTCTACTTTTTTATGTATTCACAATTAAACTAAGCTGCTACTATGAGACAAAATCTGTGTTGAATTGAAATCATTTAAGTTTTACTTAGTGTGTTAGAAGTTGTACTTAAGATTAGAAGTTGAACCTTGGAGATTAATTTTGCTTACTTTTGACAATCAAAACTGGAGGACACTGTTAAAGTACACTTCAAGCAACGCAAGCTGATACAAGCGAGCAAGCTTGTCGTATCAGCTTAGCAACCACTGAGGTTCTCTATTGCCGAGGAGATAAGAGAGAGATCGGCAGATAAGAAGGTGACAAAATGGCATCCTTAAGATGCACACACACGCACACAAACACAGATCAGAGGGTGTGAATGAGTGTGACCGCTGTCTCAGATCGTGTGCAACTGCGGTGTGTGATTCTGTCGACAGCTCGGCGATGCATAATGGGCGAGAGAGAGAGGGAGAGGGAGAGAGAGTAGCTCTCTCTCTCTCTCTCTCCCTCTGACATGCAGGGGTCACATGGCCCTAAATTTCAACACATCTACTTAAATCGAAGTGGCAAGTGTGCTGCTATGCCATTCAATTAGATTAGATTAGATTCAAGTTCATTGTCATTGCACAGAAGTACTGATACAACTTAATGCAGTTTAGCATCTCACCAAAGTTCAAAAGGCAATAAAACGCAAAGTGATCAATAGAATACATAATTGACGGATAGGGTATGTTAGATATGAACAGTATTACATTTAGTCATTTAGCAGATGCTTTCATCCAAAGCGACTTACAATTGTTCAAACGCTGACGGACGCAGCCATCAGGAGCAATTAGGGGTTAAGTGTCTTGCTCAAGGACACTACAGCATGCTAGCAGGAGGAGCCTGGGCTCGACCAGCAACCTTTGGATCACTAGACCACCAGCTCTGCCGCCTGAGCTACCATCCCCAGTATGAACAGTAGATATGAATATGCAATATATGAGATATACATTCTAATGTAGTATATACAGAATGAACATGTGCAGCAGTTACAGTGGGCAAAATAAATAGTGCAGATAAGTACAAGTGTAATGTAGTGGCTATAAGGTAATGACGGGTATAAGTACAGGTAAGTACAGTTGTTGGTGTGATAAGTGTAAGGAGGTTGGTGAGGTACGTGTATGTGTACATACAGAAGTGTGCAGTATCAGTGAGTAGGAGCCAGTGAGGCAGAGACAGTCATTTGACAACGAATAGTCGCTGGAGGGAAGGTGTGTGCGTGGGGGGGGGGGTCGTGGGGTAAGAGGGTGGGGAGGTCTCCAGGGATGGGGGCTATGACCATGGTGCAGCGTTCAATAGGATGACAGTTGAGGGGAAGAAACTGTTCCTGAGCCTGCTGGTCCTTGAACAGAGATTCCTGTAGCACCTCCCAGAAGGGAGAAGGGCAAACAGTCTGCGTGCTCTCTGCAGGCACCGCTCGTGCTGGACAGCCTAGATGGCAGGGAGTGAAGTACCAGTGATACTTTGGACCGTTTTCACCACCCTCTGCAGTGCCATCCAGTCCGAGACAGAGCAGTTGCCATACCAAACTGTGATGCAGCTGATTAGGATGCTCTTGATGGTGAAGCGATAGAAGTTCACCAGGATCTGAGGACACAGATGAACTTACTTCAGTCTCCTCAGGAAGAAGAGCCGCTGGTGTGCCTTCTTGACCAGGGTTGAGGTGTTGAGGGTCCAAGAGAGGTCCTCGGAGATGTGGACACTCAGAAAGTTAAAGCTGGCGACATGCTCAACTTCCATCTCATTTATACAGAGGGGGTGTGTGTGGTCTTTCTAAAGTCCACAATGAGCTCCTTGGTCTTCATGGTATCAAGGGCCAGATTGTTGTTGGCGCACTACGCTCCTAGGTGCTGGACCTCCTCCCTGGAGGTCAACTCATCGTTATTGTTGATGAGGCCCACTACCGTTGTGTCGGCTGCAAACTTGATAATGGTATTGGAACCATGTACAGGAGTTCAGTCGTAGATGAAGGGCAAGTAGAGGAGACAACTCAGCAAGCAGCCCTAGGGAATGCCAGGGCTGCTTGCTGCTTGCACCTTAACCCTCTCCCTCTTCAGGGTGAGGGTTAAGGTGCTGTGATTGTCTAACCTAGCATAGTGGGGTCTGTGGTATAAATGTCCGATATCCAGTTGCAAAGGGAGGTCTTCATGCCAAGATCAGTGAGTTTGGTGATTAGTTTGGAGGTGTTAGGCTCACTGACTCAGACCAGAGGTGAACCCAAGAGCGCACGCAGGAGAGCAGGCTACAGTTCACAAAGCAGGGATTTATTAGAACAAACAGACCAGGGTCATGAAAGCCAGGATATTCGTCAGCAAAGGCAAACAAGGAGCAGGCAGAGAATCAGAAACTGTAAGACAGGCAGAGGATCAAAACCTGGGGAATCAACAAGGTATTAGTGAGATCACTGGACGGCACACTGGAAAGCTCAGCCTAACCAAGGACAATCTGGCACAGAACCGATGAACAAGACCCGTTAAGGACTGAGTGCCTGATGGACAAATGAGCTGCAGGTGAGGAGAAGAGTGGGGAACCTCGGTGGTGTGGTAGCTAAGGGGAGTGGCTGGATCTGAAACGACAGGAGACTTACTGACAAGAGTAAACTAGACTAACTTAAATGAGTAGACCAAAGGATGCTGATCTCAGTGAGAGTTCATGACAGGAGGGGATGATGGTGTTGAATACGGAACTGAAGTCGATGAACAACATTCTCACATAGGTTGTTGTCCAGGTGGGAGAGGGTTGTATGAAGTGCCATGGAGATGGTGTCCTCAGTACACCTGTTCTGGTGGTAGTTCATTTGGAGGGGGTCCAGTTGGGGGTAGGCAGGTTTTAAGATAAGCCAGGACCAGCCTCTCGAAGCACTTCATGATAGTAGTCAAGAGGAGTGGAGCCAAGGGGAGTGGCTTGTCCTTCCTCCGGGGGTGCAGCCAGGAGCAGTGGGCAGCATTCGTCGATGCACCCGGGGATCTGGTAATGAGTGTCCATCGTCAGACGATGATGTGTACATAGGTACACATAGGACAACATAGGTTGTTGTCCAGGTGGGAGAGGGTTGTATGAAGTGCCATTCAGATGGCGTCCTCAGTACACCTGTTCTGGTAGTTCATTTGGAGGGGGTCCAGTTGTGGGTAGACAGGTTTTGAGATGAGCCAGGACCAGCCTCTCGAAGCACTTCATGATAGTGGGGGCGAGTGCAAAAGGGCAGAAGTTGTTTAGACTTGCTGCAGTGGAGTGTTTGGCACCGGCATGATGGAGGTGGTTTTCAATCAGCTTGCAAGTACAGGTCCTGAGCACGCGTCCGGTGATACCATCAGGACCAGCAGACTTAAGTGCATTAATCTTGCAGCACACATGTTGGAGAGTGTGAGGGACTGGTGGTCTGCAGGAAGCACAGCCTTGATGGCCGCCTCCTGGTTGTCCCTGTCAAAACGAGCATAAAAGCTTATATCAGGGAGGGAGGTGTCGCTGGTTGCATGGGTGGTGTTGAAGGGTTTGATGGCCTGGATGCCTGCCACTTGGGTCGGCAGTCAGAGTTGTTGTTAAAATGCTCCTCAATCCTTAGCTTGTGGTTGTGCTTGGCTCTCTTGATGCCCCTCTTCAGGTGGGCCCGAGATGAACTCTAGGCCTGTGCATCACCTGATCTGAAGGTGGTGTTGGGTGCCTTCAGCAGTTGGCGCCCCTCTCTGTTCATCCACGGCTTCTGATCTGTGAACGATTTAATCTGCTTGAGGGTGGTGACACTATTGATGTTGGTGTTGCTGTAGTCCAGAACAGAGAAGACAAACTAGTCTATGTCCGTGTGAGAGTCCAGGATGGCCTGAGTGGCAAACATTTCCAATCCATGTGTTGAAACCGGTGCTGTACTACTCCTCCTGTCCTGCTCCTGTCCAACGTGCTTCTCGTCCATCCTGCAATTTTAGTGCCGCTCATATTAGCTTAGAACACATACATTTGCACATAAATTTTACTCCAAACAACACTCCACGCAACCACGGTCCGCTGGACAGGAGGGGTGCGAGTGGGTTCGTCATGCTCGGAGAACTTGCACACCCATGCCACGCAATTCTAACTGAAATTGCCAACAGCACACATTGAGCACTGGGGTTTTCTGGGGTGGCGGGGCGCTGGTATGTTGCTGTGGGGGTGTGGTTGGCCGGGTGGGCCACCTACCAGTGGGTTCGGGTTGTGGCAGCTTCAGCTGCTTCTGGGTGGCTTCTGGCGGGCTGCCACCCGGCTGGGTTGCAGGGAGCACCGTTGGGTGCCTTCCCGGGCCCCTTGCAGGCTGCTGCTGTCTTGGGTGTGGGTTGAGGTGCAGGAGGCTGCTGTCGGCCTTTGCTTTGTTTTTTCCTGAACTAAATTAACTGTTTTGTCAATACATGTTGTCATCTGACATTTCTATTATTATGTTTTTTCATGTACAAGTCGTGATTCTCGCCCTCTTGGAGTAGTGATAAGTTGTTTATAGACCAAAACATGGTAAGATCGTTCTCCAAAGAGGGGACTGGTGGCGGATCTACATTTAACCATGAGATATTCCAGGTTAGCAGAGCAGGGTACTCCTGATTACAGCAGTGTCCTTGCACCAAGCGTTGTTTACAAAAATGCACAGACCCCCACCTCTAATCTTTCCAGAGTCCCTGCTGTTCTATCTGCCCTGAGGACGTAGTGCCCGTTAGCTCAATGGCGCTATCAGGAATGCTGCTGTGGAGCCACGTTTCCGAATAGATCATGCAGTCCATAATCCTTTTATGAGTAATGATCTGCAGTTGCAGCTCATCCATTTTGTTCGCCAGAGACCGTACATTGTAGAGGAAGATGCTGGGTAGAGATAGCCGATGAGGAGTTAGCTTTAGCTTAGCCCTTAGCCCTCCTATCTTCCCCCGTCTTTATTTACAGTCTCCACGCCGCCTCCAAGCACGTTCGTAGCCTCAGGTGTCTTGGCAATTCATGAAATGAGCCAGAGAATGCAGATAAAGCTGTCCATGCTGTGGAAACCAATGTCCAAAAGTTCTCGCCGGCTGTATGAAGTATGTGCAAGACGGTTCCGAGTGAACAGACTTGAAACACAGGCAGATAACTACTAATTTGCAGAATCTGGAGAGACGCTGAGTTTCATGTTGTACACGCGCCGTCATCACACTGGGGACCGGATGTCATTCCATGTCAGCCTTTGTTGGAGGGAGGTTTTTTAGTTTTTATTCAATGCTCCCTCACATCCTGCTCCTTATTTGAAGAGACTTTGTACTCTTCAGCTCCACTGTAATCTGACTTTAAAATGAAAAAGAAAACAGTGGTGCTTGCAAATCGGCAACATTGGGACCCCGTTTGCCTTTGTTCTGCCACGTCTGGCCGTCAGATGCTTTTAATTAACCCGATCCTTTCTGTGCCGGCGAATACAAAGACCCTTATCAATTACACAACAGCAACATGCGAGAGGCCTCACATTCTAAGAAGGGCCCTTGAAACACGCAGTTGCTTCACGGTGGGCAAGAGCACCCATCAGCCCACCTGTTGCTGGAACACCCAGAGTGTGTTTGTTTCAATAGTTAGGACCAAATTTAAAGTTGAACCATTAGGCATTTTGTTTCCGAACAATACAGCATAAATTGGTGTCCAGCTAGCTTGCCATTTTACCCGTGTTGTACTTAAGGATGCAAGACGCGAACGATTTGTTCATAGTGAATGAATCCTTTAAAGGACTCTGGAGTCCTGGAGTCACGCTGGTAAATGAGTCATTATTTTTGTTTGTTTTGTTTGTTTCGGTAATGTCATCTGGATTGTTCTTTTTTATTTGTTTGTTTGTTTAATTTGATTCCTAAAAAACTGTTGTTTTTAAGTAATTTGGTATGATTCATATTGAATTATGATTTAATATGAATAGTGTAATTGAGTAGTTGTTTAATTGATTTTCACTGACGCAACATTTACACTAAAACACTAAAATGAATTATTTTGACTGAATGAAATGACTCCTGTGAGAATTCAACGCAAAACTTAGTGCCGAACCGAGTCTTCTGACTCTCGTTCACTGCTCACAGGAAGTCCTCCCACTCTCAAACCACACCGACTGAACTGAACAAACAAAGAGTCGCAAGATTGAGTGACTTTTTTAACTAAGTGACTCGTCAAGAACGAAATTTCAAAATATGCAAAACCTTTCATCAATCGTCTTTCGTCAATGAAATGTCTAGTGTGGAGTGGGTGCTGGAGGAGCCAAGGTGATTTGAATACCAGTGGATCTTGGGACATCAGACACAGGTTATCACAGGTTACATCATAGCGTTATAATAATAACAATTAAACCATATTATTATGGTATGTTTTGACACTATCAAACATATTAGTTAATGCATTATTTAATAGTTATTAGTAAATAGAGAACTCATGATGGTTATTTGGGTGCATTATGCATGTATAGGATGTTTGTGTTTGCAAATGTCCACACACACACACCACTCTGTGTGGGGCGCCATTAAACTCAGTCCTCAACCCCAGTTTCTTCCCGCAAGCCATAAGGACCGTCAATGCTGAACTCACCAGGGGCCCCCGCTGAGAGACACACATAGGCCCCACCGCCTTACTGTACTGTACTGTGTTATAGCATGCTGTGCTGTATTGCTTTTTGTTGTTACTGTACTGCATATTTCACACATTACTTCACTTTATTCACATGTCACATTTCTGCACATATCTGTATATATATATAATAGTCCATTCCTTTTATTTATATTTTGTATTCCTACTTTGTATATTACCTATTTTTTACTTCCAAAAAAAATGAATTGTGTTTTAGGAATAAGTTAGTTTTGTTACTTAGTTAATTATTTAGCTATTGTGCTTCAGTACTTATTGTGCAGAATCTCAAGGTGTGTTGCAATGTCATTTCACGACCTATATGTATGTGTATGTGACAAATAAACATCTTGAATCTTGAATCTTGAATCAATCAGAGATTCAAATCTTCCCTCCATCACAGCAGACCCTATGGTGCCCCCTGTGGATGTCCATAGGACTGCACTGCATTGACTGATTTTTTTTTTCTCCCCAAACAGGAATAGCGGAGAAATAGGAAGTCAGAGGTCCTTCCTTCCCTTCCTTCCTTTGTTCGTTTGTGTTTGTCTGCAAGTCTCGTGAACGATTCATTCGTAGAGTCCAAATCCTTTAAAGTATTGATGAATCGCGATTCAAAAGAGTTAAATGAGTCTTTTGTTGTTTTGTTTCTTTTTTTTGTTTTTTCTATTTTGTTTGTTTTGTACGTTATTTTGTTTTGTTCATGTTGTTTGTTTACTTTGCTTCGTTCATTTTTGGTTGTTTGTGACTCATTTGGCATTATTCATATTGAATGATTTCTTAAAAAAATCGTCAACACACTCACAGTTTGACATCGCTCCTTTCCCATGGCCATGACTGTGTATGAGCACAAATCACCGCTGATGGTGTCACAGCGCTCTATAAATACATATCTACCTTTTATGCGGTTGTGGATGAGTGTGAATGTTCGGAAAGTCTCGTCTCCCAGGGTGTGTTTATCTTTGTGTGTGTGCGTGTGCGGTTTCAGATTGATGTGTTTGTCTCCCCTCTCTTGTTTCCCATCCCTTTGTTTGGCGCTGTTGTTTGGACAGGCGTAGGCCAGCCGGAGATGGGAATAAATGGCGCTGTTGGGAGGCATCCGTTATGCACTGACACATCACCATTATAAAAGAGCTACCCTATCTGTGTGTGTGTGTGTGTGTGTGTGTGTGTGTGTGTGTGTGTGTGTGTGTGTGTGTGTGTGTGTGTGTGTGTGTGTGTGTGTGTGTGTGTGTGTGTGTGTGTGTGTGTGTGTGTGTGTGTGTGTGTGTGTGTGTGTGTGTGTGTGTGTGTGTGTGTGCGTTTGTTTGTTTACGTTGTGATATATCGTTAAAAGAAATAAAATGTGGTGTACTGCACGGGTGGGTGGCATGACACTCTCTCTATGTGTCTGACAAGGAGTGTGTGTTGCTTCCATAAATCGTTATGAGTTTGGGTTTTAGCGTGGGTGATCCTTCCACTCGTCGCTGTTTTTTGTTGTTTTGTTTGCTACTTTATTTAGCTGTCGCTTTTAAGGAAAGTCATTCAGCCAGTATTCAGTATTTGTGTTATGCATGTGCTCCTCTATATGCTGTTTTGCATTGATAATGGCAGGGTCCGCCATGAGCAAGAAGTAAAAGGCAGCTGGAGTGAATTATAAGCCCCTTTCCCAAATATAATCTGTAACACTGCTGTATAAAAAAATATCCGGCAAAAGCAGTAGGTAATAAAAATGTGAAGGTATTCACACATTGGCCTCCTTTACAGAGAAGTTACTGTCGTGGATGGAGTGGCTTAAGGAGCCACACCTAATGCTCGTTGGTTGGGCTAACATCAGGTTTAAAAACCCCATCCACACATTCAGTCAGGATGGGAGCCCTGTGTCATGACATGTTCCATCTGCTCCTGGCTAATTCCACCTAGCCGCATCTCTACAATGAACTGGTGTCATCAACCCCTCCATTGTCTGTGTCTCTGTGCCGGAGGTCCCTGAACAAGCCACTTGGTGGAGTGTGGTGGCGAAACCACCACAGTTACATACCGAGTGTGTTCCCACATTAGATGACTGTTACCGACACAGTACGTCATGGGTGAGGGTTAGTACGAAATTTCCAGCGTAGATGCGATCGTTTTGACAATCTGTCGGCAACGGACGTACAATATTTTTATTTTTTTTATTATTATTTTTTTTTCTGGCTCTCAGAGACCAGCGCTTCGCTTCTCGTCTCCTGAGCCCTGGACACAAAAAACCTCACCCAATGTTGTGAAATCCGTGCCATCATTTTCAACCTGTCCTAAAGTCTTTGCCTGCCATTCTCCATCCGTTCTCCCTGTCCGCTCGTCCTCCCTCCAGCTCAGCACTGCGGTGCAGCCGGCAGGCAAGCGAATCGCTCGTGCCCGATGTCCTCGCACTGCACCCCTGACACTTTTAGTGTCTATCATTTTTAGGAATAATAAAAGAATATTAAAGAAAAATAATACATTTAAGAGTATAGAGACCGCCCGCGTTTCAGCTTCTCATCTTTGCAGCTGAGTGCCACGGTTCGGCTCTGAACTTTTTTTTCTTCACAATTACGAATAACTTCTGAAATATTTGTACAAAATAAATACTCGTAAAAACACTTTTTGTGCTTTGCCAGTATTTGAGTGTTACTGCTTACTCAATGTTACTGCTTCCATTGTTCAGGCTATTGTTCTATATAGAACATGTAAAACATAATTGAAAAAGTTGATCATATGCATTTTTCTCTCACAATCTTCTATTCACAGCCACGTCAAACATGGGGAATTTTAGGGAACAACTGTTACAGAACATCGATACCGGCTCCTGCTCCCACATTACCCCAGGACCTATTAGATTTACGGATTTTTGTGCAAGTGGAAAAGAGGCTTTATAAAGCAGAGAAACTAATGTGCTCAATGAACTGTTGATGTGGGTGAACATTCACAAGAAATGACAAAATAGATCCCCACCATGTCAAATGACCAAGAAATACCAAAACAATCGATCAGAAGAAGGCAAACTGTTAAGAAAATAAAGTGACAAAGAGGTTGGATTTATAATGTAATCCAGCCAACACAGACAAATCCCTAAATGCCGCTAGTTTTCCGTGTCAGTCACAGACCCATGAACAAGTATATGAAGCATAGCTTGCAGAGCTAGTTCCGTCAGACAATTTGACGGCGCTACACACTGGATGGAGATGGACCGAACTTATTAATTTGTCTTCTAAATCATATTTGATATCAGCCAACCGACTCCCAAAGACTTTCTTATCCAGCTGAGTTTCCAGGAACGATACTGAAAGACGGGGGGGTGGGGGGGCATTACGAGTAACCGATGATCCACTGTTCACTTGATGATTTCCTTTTCCAACAGGGAAATGTAAGGCAGACTAACCGCATCCTCCCTTTTTCTCTTTCTTCCTCTCTCTCTCTCTCTCTCTCATCCACTTTCTATCTAACGCTCGAGCAAATGATATCCATTGTGGCCTGTTTTCTCGCCGCTCCCGCCACTGTTATTCTGTTTTGTATTTAACAACTCGGAAAATGAATGTTTGTGTCGGTAATAAACTGTCTGCATATGTGTGTTGCCTCCATTGTTGTTTCCACTATCTATGCACGCTTTAAGATGCTTCATAAAAATAAATGGTCTCAGTCTGACAATTTTAATGGCGAATATGCACAGGCCGGATTGTTCATTAGTTTACTTTTGCAGGGCGATTGCGGGGGAAGTGGATTTGGTGTATTTAGTAACTGACTGTTGTCCTAAGCAGGAGGGATTATTCGAACACTCTGTCAGCGGCGGGGCCTAGGCC